>NC_140089.1:4860056-5210450 GCF_964237585.1 Gallinula chloropus | reverse complement strand
GTTCATGTTTCTGCAGCAATAAAAGGGGCTGAAGTTGAACACTTTGAAGAGTAAAGTCTCTACTTACAGGTTTGTACTGAGTGACAGCTCTGTGCTGTGACACTTCTCTAACTTCTGTTTCAGAGCAACAACCTCCTCAGGCCTCGGCAGCTCGTATTTCTTGATGAGATTTTTCATGCCTACAGTGGCAACAACACAGCCCTAAGCACATTAAGTGATTTCTGCTCCACCTTGTGAATTACACAAGCTTAACAAATGTATGTCTACTGTTGCTGCTTGTAATGTATTCATGCTTAAGCTTGAGCCAACAATTCACCCTCCCCTCATGATGACAGGAGCACAGTATGTGTTTTCAAGCACCTTCTCCTAAGGAAAAAAATAAACACTACACACACAAAAAAAAAGAGATCAAAATGGTACTCTGAGGAAAAATGGAATCTAAGAAGTTTTGAAGTTCACACCTTTGTAAGAGCTTGAAAGCATCGTATCTAGATTATAAAAGACACTACAAGGCAACATGCAGCATACTGCAAACTGTTGATACAGGAAGCTCACCAAGTAAAACCCTTGTATTTGCCAAAGCAAGCATTAGATATTTAAAGCATTAACTCCTCCCCAGCTTACACACTGCTCACTCACACCACATCCCACCCCACAGAGCACTCAAGCTTCAGAGGATCAAAGATGACATATGTGAGACTTAACCATCTCCTTACAAGTGAGGCTTAATTCCAAGATAACGTCAAGATAAGCAGAAGCTGAGCACAAGGAATTACACTCAAACCAGCACCACTGATTCTGGATTACCTAAAGGATGGTTATAATAATGTAGAGTTCACACTGCTCTGTTAACAAGCTTCAAAATACATATGTTTTTGTTGTGGGGTTGGTATATTTTGGGTTTTTTTTTTGCACTCAGCATTGTACCTAAATCTAAAAAAAAAAAAAAGAAAAGAAAACCAATTGTTTCCAGTCTTGTTACTAATGCAAATGAAACTTACAGCTACTTGGCAAGAAAGAAGATTTTTTTTTTTCTCTACCACCAGTTCTGTGTAAAACTAGTCATTTACCTATCACAGAAGGTTATGAGTTGGAAGGGACCTCAAAAGATCATCTAGTCCAACCCCCCTGCCAGAGCAGGATCACCCAGACTAACTCACACAGGAACACACCCAGGTGGGGTGTGAATGTCTGCAGAGAAGGAGACTCCACAACCTCTCTGGGCACCCTGTCCCTGGGCTTTGTCACCCTCACAGGGAAAAGGTTTCTCCTTTAATTCACATGGAACTTCCCCTGCTCCAGCTTGTACCTGTTGCCCCTTGTCCTGTCACTGCCATCACTGAGAAGAGCCTGTCTCCCTCCTCCTGACTCTCACCCTTCATGTATTTATAGACATTGATGAGGTCACCCCTCAGTCTCCTCTTCTCCAGGCTAAAGAGGCCCAGCTCCCTCAGCCTGTCCTCACAAGGAAGGTGTTCCACTCCCTTAATCACCTTTGTGGCCTTATGCTTCAGGATTTCTTTCCAGTCACCCTGTGTTTGCAGAAGAGCTGCCCTCGGGCTATGGCTGCTTCCCAACAATGCAAGTAACAAGTAAGTGATCACAGAATCACACAACTGTAGGGGCTGGAAAGGACCTCAAGAGATCCTCAGGTCCAACCCCACTGGTCCCAGTGTTCCCTTTGCACTTCAGCAATGGACCCCTGAAGACTGGGTTTTTCAGCAGAGAGAGAAAAGTAAGAGCAGCTGAATGTTACAAATTAACTTTAAACTGAATTTGCAGACCCCTGGTGACTTTCATGCTGCATTCTCTACTGAAGTCAGATTAGTGAAAGGACTGGATTTTTAATGCTACCTCCCTCCCATTTTTAATGCACACATTAGCTGAAAGCATTAAAAACCAGATTACTTACTGCAACTTTCATATCCTAGCCTTTTAATTTTTTAAAATTTAACAATCAGTGTACTACATTCCCCATTTATCTTTGCTAAACCACACCAGATTTCTTGGTGCCTTTTATACCCACAAACTTGTATCTATCTACACAAACTCACAGCAGCAAATCTAAACACTTTTAGAAACAACTGCAGAGCTGCAAAACAGAAGTACAGAGTTTAACATTACTCATTCAGCCTTGGAAAGGTACCCTCTGGTGGCAGAAGCAGCTACGTGCCTGCTTTTGCCCGGAGCTGCAATTGGGAAGTCAGGGTGACTGAAGTGTCATGTCATCCCAATTTACATAAAACATTCCCTAGTTCCCAAAACAGATTTCTCACTGTTGAGTCAGCTGCTAGCACTTGATTGAGCACAGCACTTAAGTGTTGAGGAGCATCACGACCTTTGCACCCTTTCATTTCACCTGTTTGTAACACAGGAACGTCTCAAGTCTTCTCCCCTTGCATCCATCTGCCAGAGGCTCATTCCACAGCCCATGTTTTACTTACTTTATGCAAACCCTGAGGGGCAAAAAGCATTTGGAGCACACCTTTCTGCTCAAAGCTCTTGTTCTTTGGAAAAAGCTATTGTTCTTCCTTTAGAGATACTGCCTATCATATTTTTTCCCAACGTTTACTTACATTTCATGCCATCTAGTAGCTTGGCTAAGGATAATCTGTCTTCTTTCAGCGTAAGACATTCTGATAAATAACTGCAAAGACACATAGAAGAGGAAGTTCTTAAAGTGTCATAATTATCTGTGGCAGCTACCACTAGTGAATAAAGCATATGTTATTCATTATCTACATCTGCTAGAGCTTTATGGTCAGACTTAGTAAATAACCTGTGGTTAGTACAAACACTTTGGTTACATAAGTACTGTAAAATGCTAAAAAACCCCAGTCTGTCACTTGTAACATACTTCTGTAAAAACCTGACAAAAACATTCCCTGACCATGTAAGAAAAAACAAGTTCCAACACTGCAAAACTAAACATTTCTAAGTAAGCTTAAGTCACGTTACACTGAAAAGTCTATGAAGTCTATGATGTCATATCATATAACATCACATTACCATGTGGTATGACTACAGGAAAAGCAAGGACTACAGAAGAGCAGTCTTCAGACAGATCAGCAGACAGCAAAGCTTGAAAGATGGGACTGCTTCTGTTGGCAGCAGAAAACAATCCCAAATGCCTTCTGGCACAGGCTCTCAGTCCCTTCCTCTTCCAACTTATCTTTTGGAAAGAACACTACCATACACACACATCATACATGTGAGCAACAATCCCCACCCACACCCACCACAAGTAACCAGCTTTACCCCTCCCCATGAAGTGCACTTACAGATGGATTACAAAAATCCAAAGGCCCCAAAGTGTGACAGTCTGTGTTAACTTCCAACTCACTCAACAGCCACGTGCAGCTGCACCAGCTGCAGCTCCCAGACAGAGGCACCAGCACCATGAAGGTGGCACCTGCTGTAAGCCAGGAGCTGCTCTGATCCCATCGCTGCTTTGATAGAGCTCAGGAGTATTGTTTAACCTCGTGCTGATACCAGAACTGAAGATTAATTTGCAGCCACCTCTTTGTCAGAGCACACTGGCACCTGCTTTTTTCCTGAAGGTGTAACTTTTTCAACTGACCTATACACATATATACATCATGGGAGTGAGAGGTTTTCAAACCTTCCAAGTTCCACCCCACTTTACTCACAGGTTCCCTAGACCCGAGCTGTGGCATTAGCTCCTCTCAGGTCCAGCAGCTCAAACTCAGGTAAAACAAGAAGTGACAAGGTTACAGCAACTGTATGGTGCAGACAGGGGACAAAGACTTGAATTCCTCGTGAGTACACAAAGATAAAAGCTCAGAGACTTTGATTCACATGCTATGTATTCACATGCTACCTACAAATTACCCTGTTTGCCAGCAAAGCTCTCCTGAATTTTGGCACAAGTAGTACAGCATATAAATTCAGGAGTGAGAACAAGAAGTTTCAAGTTATAGTAAGCACACCTGAACACGTTTACTGTTCCGAGAGGACAGTGAACCCTGTAGAGGATACTCCCACACTGCCTCCTTCTTTTCAAACAGGATTTGAGATCCATCTAGGGCAGATGGTAGGAAGGCTTCTTTAAAAAAAGAATTGTTTGCATTTAGCATCAGCCTTGGTGCCTGTATGCATTGCACTCTAAATGCAAAATGCTCTCAGAGGGGATCCTGTGAATAAGCCACTCCAGATATAGCTCTTTACACCAACTACTTCAGTTGGTTTTCTGAGGCCAACAGTTATGTTTTATCTTTGAAAAAAAACCCAGACCAAAAAACCCATGCATTTCAGCAGTGCTGGCCAAGCATTTGATAATGCCTTTGCAAGCAGCAGTGGCTAGACCACAGAAAGATAAGATGGGACAGATTTAAAACAGCATTTATCATTAACCAGTTTCCATGGAAACTGAACACTTGTCCCAGCCAACAGAGCCCCCTCAGTTTCCACATGCCTAGTAGCTGTCAGTTCAGCATAGCTTCATTTGACTCTGTAACCTCAGGTACCTCGAAATAATTATTACTATTTTTCATTTATGTGTTTCATCCTCTCAGTTTCCAACGTATTTCCACTTCACTCTCATCTTCAAGCTGAATCTGAAATACCTATTCTGTTCTGATTAGGGCAAACTCGTCAGTTTGAAGATTTTGTTCCTTCTTCCAGAGAAAAACAAACCCCAGACAGCAACTAATTGCATTTAACACCAACTTTTTGGAAAACAAAACAAAACAAAAAAAAAACCCCAAAACCAAACAGAAAACCCAAAGAAAACTGAACACCAGTACCTTTCACTTTTGAAACAGGCT
Organism: Gallinula chloropus; assembly: GCF_964237585.1. Taxonomy (NCBI): domain Eukaryota; kingdom Metazoa; phylum Chordata; class Aves; order Gruiformes; family Rallidae; genus Gallinula; species Gallinula chloropus. Next base: position 5,205,663 of record NC_140089.1, on the reverse strand, counting down.
TAATATATCACGTGTTTCAGTAAACACACACTACGAGCCTCTCAACAAGAAAAAGAAAAATCTATGTAAGAAACAAGTAACTGTTTAAATCATACCTATAATGAAAAAGAAAAGACTACCTTTCCATATTAATTCCTGCTCTTGAACCACTAGATAATATGGCAGTGAGAGCTATCTGTGAGGGACTGAAGAGCAGATACGCATCCGTCAGAGCGATCCGACTGAGGAAGTCATCAGCTGTTTTCCTCAAAACTTCAGGGTTTTCCAGCACTGGATAGCGAGTCTAAAACAAAATAAGTATTTAGGAAAGTAAGTAAGTTCCTTGAGTCCTGGTTCCTGAGCTCAGAACACACAATTCAATGCTATTTGGTAACGCTAGAATGTAACAGGACATCTTCTTATGCCAAAAACACATCTAATATTTAAAAGATCACAACTTAACTTGACTTCCAGGTGTTTTCCTATCACTTCAGAAACTACACAGGCACAAAAGGAAAGGTAAGCTTTCCAACACAACCTGCAACAGATCTGAATCACGTTAGGATACAGAGTTATGCATCACATAAAACAACACTACCTTCAAATCGATTAGAAATCCCTCAAATGGCCTGTATGGATTGTGGACGATAAGATGGAAGTTGAGTTGCTGAATAAGCAGTAGTTCATGCTCCAGTATTTGTTCAAGAGCTTTTTCCTGGCCTATAGGGCTTTCTCGGAGGTTACCAACAAACTGTACACTGGAGACATTGAATTCCTCTACTTTACAGGACAAAAATGCACATGTTAACCTTGAGGAGGGAACAAAAGGAACAAAAAGAAAACAAACCTAAGCAATCGACTTATGCAGCATCCACCCCTTTATCAAGAGCTTCATTCAGAAAATCTTTCAAACACCACGCTCTGAACACAGCAACTTTTTCAAATGGAAGCTGAAAGTGACCACACTTCTGACTGTCTGCAAGATCCCAGATTCCCTTTCTCATTTTTTCAAGCCTTTAAAAATACAAAGATCACACGTCCAATGTTCTGCCTTGTCCTGGTTTCGGTCAGGATGGAGTTAACTTCTTTTGTAGCAGAGGATGGAATGCTGTGTTTGGGAGTTAAAATTACAGCAGTGCTGGTAACACCCTGATGTTTTTAGTTGCTGTCAGACAGTCAAGGACTTTCTCAGCTCTTCATATTTCTCTATTCATGAGAAAGGAGGAGCGAAGCCAGGACAGGTAACCCAAACTGGCCAAGGAGAGTATTCCATGCCAATTACATCCTGCTCAGTATAAAGGGGGCTGATGGGAGGAGGAGGGGGCGGCTCCAGGACACGCGGTTCTTGGGCGACGGTCGGGTTCCGGGACGGCTCTGGGTGGCACAGCCTGAGCTGTGGGTTTGGTGAGAAACTGCATCCTGTATCAACAGCTTCACATATTTGTTGCTCTAAAGTCCTGTTAGCATTGTTATATTTTATCTTTCTGCTGTTCTAGTAAACTATCCTTATCCCAACCCACAGGCTTTTGGTTTCTTGGTTTTGGGCTGTTATTTCCCCCTTCTTTTTCCCATCCCTTCCCTCACACTTCCCCCCCCAGCTTCTCCCCCTCCTCTTTTCCTTTAAAGAGCAGGCAGCTGCGTGGATCTTGGCTCTCAGCTGGGGTAAAACCACAACATGCCTGACACAGTAACTCGTGACACGCTGACAACTTACATTATTATCCGAGGATGATACTCCATCACCGAGTTATTGAGGTAAAAGCGTTTGAAATACATACAAGCTGTGCCCTGAAACAAAAAGGGAGAGACAAATGAGCATAGAAGCAAAAATGGATTAAGAAAAAGTATCAATAAATAGGAAAATTAAACCACAGAACCGAACAGGCAATTCTGAATACATACTATAGACAGACACTAAGGCACCAAGATGCACACAGTGCCACGCTGGCCCTGTGTGAAGCCAGAAGCTGGACTTGATGATCATTATGGGTCCCTTCCAACTCAGGGGAGTCTATAATTGTATGATTTACTCCCTAAAAATGGTGGTTTGGTTGTCCTTTCCTCTGTTTTTAGACATGCATGGGAAGGCAGTGATCAAAGGGCCTACAATATCTTAAAGGAGAAAAATCTCATTATCCAAATGAAACGTAAAAACCAAATCTGAAAAAAAATTACCCTGGAAGTTGGAATCCCAACCAAGGCATCTGCCTTTTTATAAAATCAGTAAGTTTCCCTACACATTGAACACTTGTGCTGCTCTGTGTGTTTGGAACTACTTCAGTCTGCCAATGTCAAGTTTACAAGCTGATCTCAACACCTTTCCCAAGGCCATTCCTTGGGGAGTCTGACGCAGAACACATACCCTACAGCAGCCACTTCTGAAAGACAAGGTCTGGCTCCGCAGAGCATGTCACAGCAGCCCTCTGCTACTTTTCAAATGCATATTCTGACAAGAGACTCTTCATCTTCCTGATTCACCACATGGAATCACAGAATCATAGGTGTTGGAAGGGACCTCAAGAGATCATCGGGTCCAACCCCCCTGCCAAAGCAGCTCCCCAGCTCATATTGCACAGATAGGAGTCCAGACGGGTTTTAAATATCTCCAGAGATAGAGACTCCACATCCCACTGGGCAGCCTGTCCCAGGGCTCTCTCACCCTCACTGTTTAACAGTTCTTCCCCATGTTGGTGGGGAACTTCCTGTGCTCCAACTTGAGGCCATCACCCCTTGTCCTGTCCCCACAGACCACTGGAAAGAGGCTGGCCATTTCCCCAGTGTCCCACACTTCAGGTATTTATAAACATTAATCTTTTCTCTAGGCTGAACAGTCCCAGCTTACTCAGCCTTTCCTCATAGGGGAGATGTTCCAGGCCCCTAATCATCTTTGTGGCCCTTCTTTGGACTCTCTCCAGGAGATCCCTGTCCTTTTTAAACCAAGGAGCCCCAAACTGGACACAATACTCCAGGTGGGGCCTGACCAGGGCAGAGTAGAGGGGGAGGATCACCTCCTTCGACCTGCTGGCCACACTCCTCCGGATGCACCCCAGGATCCCATTGGCTCTCTTAGCCACCAGGGCACACTGCTGGCTCATGGACAACCTGTCATCTACCAGGACCCCCAGGTCGTTCTCCACAGAACTCTTCTCCAGCAGGTCCCCCCCCCCCACAGTCTGTACTGATACAAGCTTATTCCTTCCCAGGTGCAAGACTTTACACTTGCTTTTGTTGAACTTCATCTGGTTTCTAACTGCCCAGCTCTCCAGCCTGTCCAGGTCTCGCTGGATGGCAGCGCAGAGTTTCCTGCGTGTCAGCCACTCCTCCCAGCTTTGTATCATCGGTGTATGACGTCCAACCCCCCTGCCCAAGCAAGTTCCTTAGGATAGAAAATCAAGCAAGCTGCAAACAAAGGGGGAAGAGCCTGGGAGAAGGCGAGACCCGCAGCTCCACCCGTCACCCAGGCAGCAAGCGGACCCAGGCCCCCCCCCCCTCGCAGGCACTGCTGCTTACCACCACGGATCTGGGCATGGCGGGCTTGAAGACAGTGCAGAAGTCCAGCAGCCGCTTCTCGTAGTACTTGCATATCGCCAGCTCCTCGTGGGGCTCCAGGAGCGCAAGGTCGGCCTGCTGCACCTTGAAGGGAGGAGCAAAGCTGAGCCTGGCTCCCAGGCTGCGCGCCGCCACGGCCGCCTCACCCTCCCTCAACCCCGCCACCCAGGGACCGCCGTCCGGGAGGAGGCACCGGCCCCCTCGCAGGACCCTTCCCCGGCCCCCCCCTCGGTCCCCCTCGCAGGATCCCTCCGCAGCCCCCTCCTCGGCCCCCTCGCAGGACCCCCTCCCCGGTCCCCCTCGCAGGACCCCCTCCCCGGTCCCCCTCGCAGGAACCCCTCCCCGGTCCCCCTCGCAGGAACCCCTCCCCGGTCCCCCTCGCAGGAACCCCTCCCCGGTCCCCCTCGCAGGACCCCCTCCCCGGACCCCTCCTCGGCCCCCTCGCAGGACCCCTCCCCGGCCCCCTCGCAGGACCCCTCCCCGGCCCCCTCGCAGGACCCCTCCCCGGCCCTCCTCCCCGGACCCCCTCCCCGGCCCCCTCGCAGGACCCCTTCCCGGCCCCCCTTCCCGGCCCCCCTCCCCGGACCCCTCCTCGGCCCCCTCGCAGGACCCCTCCCCGGCCCCCCTCGCAGGACCCCCTCCCCGGCCCCCCTCGCAGGACCCGCTCCCCGGCCCCCCTCGCAGGACCCCCTCCCCGGCCCCCCTCGCAGGACCCCCTCCCCGGCCCCCCTCGCAGGACCCCCTCCCCGGCCCCCCTCGCAGGACCCCCTCCCCGGCCCCCCTCGCAGGACCCCCTCCCCGGCCCCCCTCGCAGGACCCCCTCCCCGGCCCCCCTCGCAGGACCACTCGCGAGACCCCTCCCCGGACCCCTCCTCGGCCCTCTCGCAGGCCCCTTCCCTACCCCCCCTCGCAAGCCCCCTCCCCGGCCCACTCCTCGGCCCCCCTTTCCCGGCCCCCCTCGCAAGGCCCCTGCCCGGCCCCGCACCTTCCCGCTCGCCACCGCTTTGCTGCGGAACTTGTGGTTGGCTTCGGCCCGGCGCCGCGTCAGCTCCTCCTCGCCGGAGAAGGTCCAGTGCCGGCACTGCGTGCTGCTGTGGTACATGACGGCGATGGAGGCTCCCTGGGGCGGCGATGGCGGCGGCAACTCGGCTCCTCGTCGCCCGCACTTTACGCCAGCGCGCGTCACGTCGGGCGCGGGGCGCGCTGGGAGCTGTAGTTTAGCTGCCTGAGGGGAGGCGGGAGGCTGGGGGGGTGCGGCGAAGGCAGAAGGAGGGCAGGAGAAGAGCAAAGCCTGTGCAGCTGGCAGGCTGGGGAGCTGGGAGGGATGGAGGCAGCTCCGGAAGAGCGGGCTGAAGCTCTCGAGCCCCGCGGGAGGGGAACGGGACAGGCCGCGGTCGGCAGGGAGCAGCTGGAGTAGGCCTGAGTGCGATACAGCTCCCGGGCGCTGGTTTTAGCCGCAAAACCCCAGGGATAAACGCCACTATCCTGTCGCGGGGTCTTTTCATGGGATGAAGAAGTGCTGCCAGCCCAGCCGGAATGTTTGCTCGCCTTACCCGGGGTCTGGGGAGCGCCGTGGCCTCGCATCCACGGGTGGTGTGGCAGTTCCAGCTTAGCGGGGCCTGCCTGTGCCGGGTCGGGGTGATACACGGCTGCAAAATGCAGCTGCACGGGGGTTTTTCAAGCTTTATTAAAAACTCCCTGAAGCGTGCTGGTGCCAAAAGAAAGGAAGTTCACTGTTGGGTTTCCACCCGTGTAGCTGTGAAACTATGTAATCACAGTCACAGAATCACAGAATCACAAGGTTGGAAGAGACCTTTGAAGACCATCGAGTCCAACCATTCCCATCCTAAGCTAAATCATATCCCTCAGTACCTCATCTACCCTTTTTTTGAACACATCCAGGGAAGGTGACTCCACCCCCTCCCTGGGCAGCCTGTTCCAGGCCCTGACAACTCTTTCAGTAAAAACTTTTTTTCTAATACCCAATCTAAACCTGCCCTGTCACAGCTTTGTGCCATTGCCCCTTGTCCTATCTCCTGTCACCTGGCTGAAGAGAACATCGCCCACCTCTCTACACCCTCCCTTCAGGTAGTTGTAGCTGGTGATAAGGTCTCCCCTCAGCCTCCTCTTCTCCAAGCGAAACAGCCCCAGCTCCCTCAGCTGCTCCTCATAGGATTTGCCCTCCAGCCCCTTCCCCAGCCTGGTTGCCTTTCTCTACACTTGCTCCAGGACCTCAATGTCCTTTTTATGGTGCGGAGCCCAGAATGCACACAGTACTCAAGGTGTGGCCTCACCAATGCCGAGTACAGGGGCACAATTACCTCCCTAGACCTACTGGCCACACTGTTTTTGATACAAGCTGAGATGCCATTGGCCTTCTTGGCCGCCTGGGCACACTGCTGGCTCATATTCAGCCTGCAGTCAACCAACACCCCCAGTGCAGAGTCTGGTAAATGCAGAGATTGGTAATCTATCAGCACCAAAAAACAATAGGGAAAAATGTAAGCAGAGAACTCGTTATCCTATACCAAATGAAATCAATCTTGGTGAGTTCTCAAAGTGTGATACATGTCCATGTGATTCGTGTTAATATGGAATAATGTTGGGGATGCATAATGACAGACCCTTGTATGTCAATGGGCCTGGGAGGGACAGTTTTAAGATGTACTGAAAGAAGTATGTTGAAAGCAGCAACAAACTCCTAAAGGACCACAATGTTAGCACATTGTGTGCATTGTGATAACCTCAGGGGAAACAACTTGCCTCTGAGAAAGAGGTGATGAAGAGGAAGAAGGAAAGAAGAATAGGAGCGCGCCTGGGAACTGCCTCAGGTCTGCAGAAACAGCTGCCTGGCTTTGTTGGCAAGACAAAAGCTAAAGCTCACCTAAAGGATGTCTTGTGGGGGTCGCCTGGCGGGCACTTCAGTGTGGCAATTTAATCTGGTGTGTGGTGCTATCCCTGGAAGATATATAAATCAGGGATTGGGACTGTATGGTGTGTGTCCTGGTGGAGAGGAGACTCCTGGAGCACCCAGCGCTGTCTGTGCACCCCAGCGCCGTTTGCTTGCCTTTATTCTTTTAATAAATTGTTCAATTTGGTTATAATCCTGTTTGGGACCGAGTCACTTATAACATCAAGGAAATACATGAGAAGAAATAGTCCTCTAGCAGTGCTAGTCTGTAGTCCAATCTCATGTCGGGGCTGATGATGTTATTGCTAACATCTGTGAGTTGATGTGTGGTTTTCCATGAATACCTCTATTGTTATATATACCAGGTGACTGGACAACTTGCCATGGTAGCTTGTCCCATTGCTTCTGTCATGGTTCAGACCCAACTGGTGAAACATAACAGTAACAGTCAGAGCCCCATGTTAAGTGGGTAGTCTTTAACTGTTAAGTGGGTATTCTTTATTTATCCCCTGGGTGCTTAGGGGATCGCTCCTCCTAAGACATACCAAGCTGTAGGTGTAACTTGTTTATATACAAGCATTTCATACATAGCCCAACAAGTTTCTGGAAAATCTAATACATATTCATAGGTATTCTGGGAACTGGGGGCCCCACCTCCTTTCTTCCTTCTGTGGTATTTCCGCTTCTCAACCAGTTTGAGTCGAGGGGCTCTCTTCCTCAAGCCTTGCAGTTTCATCCCATCACTCTCTTCAGTTTGTTAAAGTTCACAGATTGCCCAATTTCTCTGTGCATATCCAATTACAGCAACAAGTCCTCTTCTATCTGTCTCCAAAGTGTCCTCCTCAAAGCTCTGCTTATCTACAAACCTTCCTCCTCAAGTCCTTTCCTTTGCTAAGCCAAAAAACCTTATTCAAAGCTTTTTTGTATGTTAACAATCAATCAAGGAAGTGTTGCTTGTCCAGGGCTCTTGTTAAATTCTAGCTTCAATTGGTTTCACCCTTTGGGTCCCTTCACCAGCAGCTGAGCATGATGCAGCTGCTCTCTCACTCCCCCCACTCCCATAGTGGGATGAGGAGCAGAACTGGAGAAAAAAGGTAAAACTGGTGAGTTGGGATAAGGGCAGGTTATTGGGACAGCAAAGGGAAAGAGAAATAACAACTGGACTTAAAACAGGATAAACTGAGAGGGTGATTCACAGAATGTTGTCAAAACTTTCTTTAGACTGGTCTTAACCTTGAAAACCTTATTCTCTACTTACAGGTTTGTGGTTTGGGTTTTCTCTTCACTATGGTTTAAAGGAGTTTAACACTGAGTTACAAAGTGATTCGGGTTCTGACCACACATTCTGCTCCTGCTACACTGTGGGTTGACCCCAGCGCACAGCCCAGTGCCCACACAGCCACTCACTACCCTCTCGTGCACGATGGGCAGAGAATTAGAAGGAAAGAGAGAAAAAGTGTAGAATCATAGAATCATAGAATGTTCTGAGTTGGAAGGGACCCCAAGGATCACAGAGTTCCACCGCCCCCCCCCCCCACCCCCCCCCCCCCCACCACTGGCAGGGCCACCAACCTCCAGGCCTGGAGCTACCCAAGGTTGCCCAGGGCCCCATCCAACCTGACCTTGAACACCCCCAGGGGTGGGGCATCCACCATCTCTTTGGGCAGCCTGTTCCAGCCCCTCACCACTCTCTCTGTAAAAAACTGCCCTCTGTGTAGGTTGAGACAATGCAGACTAATAGCAGTTCCCCATCACTAAAGGGGTATTAAGATTTAGCAGCTATTTACATACTCCTTTTTATGGCCCAGCATGAGCCAACATGCTGCCATGAAGAAGGTTGACTTCATCCCAGCCAGAGCCCCGGTACATAAAGGTAGGATGATCCAGAAATTAAATCAGAAGTTAAAAATTCAAGTCTATCTGAAAAGTTCCTTGAGGAATAATAAGAATCCCGGCAAAAAAAGTGTGAAGTAAACTTTTGCAGAATAGCAAGACTTGTTTCTCTTGCAGCTTTATCCATGTAAACCTGCAGGTTCACACTTCTCCCTTCAGTTTCTTCAGTAGTCTCTTGCTTCCCCAAAATACTCATTACGTATAAGATCCAATTAAATTGTGGAAGGAGAGTGTCATAGCCTCTGCTTTAGCAAACAAATTTTGGATATTGCTGCATTAGATCCTTCAACACAGGAAGGACATGGACCTGTTAGACCATGTACAGAAGAGACCACAAAAGTGATCACAGGGCTGGAGCACCTCTCCTATGAAGACAGGCTGAGAGAGTTGGGGGTTGTTCAGCTTGGAGAAGTCCAGGCTCCAGAGGCACCTTATAGCAGCCTTCCAGTACCAGAAAGGTGCCTGTGAGAAAGATGGGGAAGAACTACTCACAAGGACATGGAGTGATAGGATGAGGGGCGACAGTTTTAAACTAAAAAAGGGGAGATTTAGGTTGGGTATTAGGAAAAAGTTGTTCAATATGAGGGTGGTAGATCACTGGCACAGGTTGCCCAGAGAGGTGCTGGAGGCCCCATCCCTGGAGACTTTCAAGGTCAGGCTTGATGGGGCTGTAAGCACTTCACTCTGACCTAGTGAAGATGTCCCTGCTCACTGCAGGGGGTGGGACTAGATGGCCTTTAAAGGTCCCTTCCAACCCAATATGTTCTCTGATTCTATGGTTTGTGTTTGAAATATGTGAAGTAAGTATGTTAAGCACACGTAAACATTCACAGGTTGGTAGTTAAAATGTTTTCTTATGGTCTGAAATGTCTGTCCTGGTTTCTGCAGGTGTGGAGTTAATTTTCTTCCCAACAGCTGGTGCAGAGCAGTGTTTGGGATTGAGGATGAGAGAACTGTTGCTCACGCACTGATGTTTTGGTTGTTGCCATGCAGTCAGGGACTTCTCAGCTTCTCACAGTGCCCTGCTAAAGAAAGCTGGGGGTGACCAAGAATCTGGGAGGGGACATGGATGGGACAGCTGACTCATCTGTGGGAAGGGATATTCTGTACCATATGACCTCATGTGCCACACATAACTGGGGGGTGGGCTGGGAGGTAGGTCAGCTGGGGATCTTGGGGAGCACTGGCTTTGTGTGGTGAGAAGTTGTGCTGTTCATCATTTGTTGTTGTGGGTTTTGGTGGGTTTTTTCCTTTTTTTTTTTTTTTGTTTTGTTCTATTAAATTGCCTTTATCTCAAGCTACAATTTTGTTTCGGGTTTTTTCTTTTCCATTTTCAATTCTCTTCCTCATCTCACTGGGAGGAAGGCATGAGTGAATGTCTGTGTGGCGTTTTTTCGCTGCCAGAGGGGTTAAAGCACAATGATGTCAAAGGTCATCTTCCTAAACTACACATGAAGTAGTTTTATTGTCTATGTAGTCTCAATCTATAATTTCTGTGCCTTAAATTACAGCAATCGAGCAGCTCCAGTTTGACATCAAAACAAATCCAATTTTCAAGGATCATATATACCAAAAATAGCAAAATAGGTACACCTTTTTATTGCACTTCTGGTCATAACAGTGCCAGAGCAAATTAGAGAATTACAGAAATTGCCTGTTTAAACAACCAATCTACGGGGTAGATGGTACATATAAAATAACTTATTACTGTAGTCAGAAAGGTAGCTACAAGAGCTGAAAGGGTTTTATTGGAAACTAAACTCTTAAGGCTTTAAAACACAATTTAATTATGAAATCCAGAACCATGTTGGTCACAGTATCTGCAGGCAGCCATGCAGTTAGAAATATGATCTGAATTTTCATAAGTAAGAGTATGAGTTACTAATGAGTTGCTCTGCTCAGTCAAATGTAAATGTTTGCAGTTTATCTTTTATTCTGGTTTTAAATATCACATGTACAGGGATATTTGTTCAGAATTATGTGAGTACCGAGACAGCAGAGTAAACCTTGTGAAATAATAAAAGTTACCCACCTGCCTGGGCATTTGAAAATGTGCTTTGCCATTTCTCAGAAAAATTACCTGAAAATGTGAATAATGTCCACCACCTAATTATCTTAAAAGGAGCATAATTTACCTGCTTGTATCAACATGTGTGTCCTGCTCACGCCAGAGCAGGTTTGCTGGGGGGACTTGTGACTCTGTGGGGGACCAGTCTGGAGCAGTCTGGTCCTGAAGGTCAGCACCCCGTGGAAGGGACCTGCAGTGGGGCTGGTGGTGAAGAGCTGTAGCCCATGGGAAGGACTCACGTTAGAGAGGTTCATGGAGGACTGTCTGCCATGGGAGGGACCCCACATTGACCCCCAACCCTCATACCTGTCCCCCTGTGCTGCTGGGGGAGGAGGGAGAGAAATGGGCAGTGGAGTTGAGCGCAGAAAGAAGGAAGGGGTGGTAGAGGGGGGGTGAGATTTGGTTATATTTGATATTACTTGACTCTGACTTGATTGGGAATAAATCACATTAATTTCTTGTCCTGGTTCTGGTCAGTTCACCTCCCCAAACAGCCAGCACGGGTGAGCTGAGTAAGCCCCTACACCACCTGGCAGCCTCAAGTTTGCTTGACATGTGCTGTGATAGTGAGGGAACTTAGACACTGCAGAATAAGCCAACATCTTGAAGGCCACACAAATATGAGAAGTAGACCGCTTCCATCCTAGAAGATGTGCACACCTCTGGTTTAGGCTTTTCAACATTTCAAATACTTTCTGTAAGTTTTATGGCCGTGAAAAGCCATAAAAGGTATCATGTGGATCAGTGATTTTGTGCTTAGATAGCACAGGCAGAAACCATTGGATAAATCTGAGCTGAGAAAAACATGCCATCTAGGCCTGGACCTGAATTGTACCAGAACGTAGTGTTCAGAGCTGGGGTTTTGGTTAAGGAAAAAGGTTGTTACAAAGGTGGAAGCTTTGCAGAATTTCAGGGATATTTGCTGCTGGAATTCTTTCCCAGATCTTCAGAATGCCATGTGACTGCACATCAATTGGAATGGATAAAGGTAGGTTGCTTTTACTGAAGGTCTGCCAGATGGGTTGACCTGGTAGCTACAGCCTGCAGATATCCACGAGCTCTCTCTCCCATCCTAAAGCATCAAAAGACTGAATATTAAAGGTTACTGCATGTAATTACTTTACCTGGTTTTGGCCATGGCATTCTAAGAAGCCTTTATATGTGAGCACCTCATGTAAAACAGTGGGGTGTGCCAACCTCATCCTTCTCCCCGCGCTTCTGCCGTGCCATGATGTTGTCTCTGGGCGAGCCAGTGGTAACCAGACAGATGTGCTGCACACAAGGGTTTCAGAGGATGTGGTTACCCTGGCAACCACAGCTGAGTGAAAGCAGGCCAAACTACTTCTGAGCTCATCATGTGAGTTTTTGCCCTCTGGTCTAAATGCTGCAGATAACGGAGTTGGATGCTGTACATCTGATTCTGGATCTTTCATACATGATGGAATTGCAGCAAGCCACAGGAGCTGGGAGCATCTCAAAACAGACAAATGGCTCTGAGACCATGATATATTAATAAGAAAATCTCTTTTTCCTGTGAAGAAGTCGCTGCTTTCACCGTGTTGTTGAGGCAAAGTGGACTGAGAGGCAGAGTTGAGATTTCATTATCTCTTCCTGACAGTGACATGACCAGTAGCAAGTATTACAGAGGGAAGCAGTTCTTTGTATCTTTAAATAAATGAAATAAATTGATGTAGTGAGGAGAAACTTCTTGATGCGGATGGTAAACCCAGGAGAATGGTAAGTCCTTCCTTAAATGCAAGCAGCTAATACACTTTGGCAGTTTGTAGTTGATAGTTTGTGATATTTACTCTTTTCACATTGTTCCTTATTACCTATGGGTAATTACTCCTTGTGTGTGGGGTTCATGATTTCTATTCACAGATAGGTTTGTGAATGAAAATAAACTTATAAAGTGAAATATTTTCCTGTATTTGTGGTTTTATATCTCAGAATCCTTTTACTGGATAGTCTTATTTTCTCTGCTGCTTTAGAGATGTGTTGTGTCACTTGCTTACTTGACTTGCTCTGTCCTCCCTTCTCCCCTTGCATGTTCTCTCTGAAATGGCAGGTGTTTCTGCAGGAAGAGAGAAGATGAGATTACTCTTTCTGGAAAGAAGACACTTTTCATCCATTTGTCTTTTTTTTTCTTTCTTTCTTTCTATGAAGATGAAGAAAGGGGAATATAAAATAAGATTTTTAAAATTCAGGACAAGAAATGAAGGGATTTCCTGACCCCCATCAGCTCATGGTCTGTGAAATACCAAGCATCAAATCATTCTGTCTCTACTCCATCTTTTAAGTGGGATCTTCCCTTGCTTGGCCTGCTTGCAGAGCCAGGAGAGAGAATGCTGTCCTGAGCAACGCATGGTTCCATGTGATGGTGCATCGTGTCGTTTGACTTGCCAAACCAACATCTCCCATACACCCCACAGAATCACAGAATCATAGAATGGTCTGGGTTGGAAGGGACCCCAAGGATCATAGAGCTCCAACCCCCCTGCCACAGGCAGGGCCACCAACCTCCAGGCCTGGAGCTACACAAGGTTGTCTAGGGACCCATCCAACCTGGTCTTGAACACCCCCAGGGATGGGACATCCACCACCTCTCTTGGCAGCCTGCTCCAGCACCTCACCACTCTCTCTGTAAAGAACTTCCCCCTAATATCTAATCTAAACCTTCCCTCCTCTAGCTTTAGTCCATTCCCCCTTGTCCTGCCAGTGTCTACCCTTTTAAAAAGATGATTCCCCTCCTGTTCCTCTGCTCCCTTCAGGGACGGGAAGGCTGCAATGAGGTCCCCCTGCAGCCTTCTCTTCTCCAGGCTGAACCAGCCCAGCTCCCTTAGCCTGTCTTCTTAGGAGAGATGCTCCAGCACTCTAATCATCTTCGTGTCCTTCTCTGAACCCTCTCCAACAGGCCAATAGCATTCTGAAAGTTGTTCTTTGCTGGACATAGGGATGTAGCTCTTCACAGAGTTCAGTGTTGTGTAAGTGGGTTTATCTGTTTTCTCCTTATTAACTTCTTAACTGCATTTGATTTAGCAAGAAAACATTTTCTTTCTTGTCTGTTGCATATGCTGAAGTGGAGGAACTGGATCTCTGTTAAACTCAAATGCCTGAAACAGCCTTAACAAAAAGGAATCTGATGAAGGCTGGCAAGTACTTTTATAGCTTCATTGTAAAGACATAAAGAAAAATGAATGAGGAATTTGAGAAATAGATGCACCAAAATTTTCAGGCAAATGGGATTATATGAAATCTCATACATAAAGTACTGTTCTGACCCATTACTCATAATACACTATTAACTTAAGCCCATCGGGGAGCAATTTTCTGAGGACTAGATAACTACTAGCTGTGTATCTAAGGTTTCCTAACTGATAATCGCTGACCTGAGCACATATGAGGTTCCAAGAAATGGTAGAGAACTTCCTTCCTGTTACTCAAAGGTGGCTTCCACGCTGGGAGAGGGTTTGGGTTGCAGAGGTGGGATGCCTGTCTTATGGAAGTGCCTTTGCAAGTCTTAAAATTTCACTGTGCTGCCTCATGCTCATTTTGATACTGCCAAGCTCTTCTGTGGGGGCAAGGAGGAGTAGAGATTTAGGAAGCCAAACAGTCTGGACTCTGTCATGCCTTTCAGCAGGACCTCGACAGTCTGGAGAGCTGGGCAGTAAGAAACCAAATGAGCTTCAACAAAAGCAAGTGTAGAGTCTTGCACCTGGGAAGAAATAACTGCTTGTACCAGTACAGGCTGGGGGATGACCTGCTGAAGAGCTCTGTGGAGAAGCAGCCTGTGCCAGGTCCTCACCACCCTCATGGGGAAGGATTTCTGCCTTATATCTCATCTAAATCTACCCTTCTTTTGCATTTCCCCTTGTCCTATCACAACACTCTCTGATAAACAGTCCCTCTTCAACATTCCTGTAGGTCCCTTCAGGTACTGGAAGGTGCTTTAAGATCTCTTCAGAGCCTTCTCTTCTCCAGGCTGAACCAGCCCAAATCTGTCAGCCTGTCTCAATAGCAGAGATGCTCCAGCCCTCTCATCCTCTTTGTCCCCTTGTCTGGACTTGCTCAAAGAGCTCCATGTCTTTCTTATCTATGTCTTTCATATCTCATGACAGTGGAGTAGAGGGATAGAATCTCCTTCCTTGACCTGCTGGTCACCTTGCTTCTGATGCAGCCCAGGACACAGTTGGGGTCTGGGCTGCAGGTGTGCATTGGCAGTTCATGTTGAGCTCCTTGTCCATCACCCCTGAGTCCTTTTCAGGGCTGCTTCTAGTCCATTCTCCACCCAACCTGTACTTGTGCTTGTGCTTATCATGACTCCTGTGCAGGATCTTGCCCTTGGCCTTGTTGAACTTCATGCAATTCATATGGGCCCATCTCTCCATCCTGTCAAGGTGCCTCTGGATAGCATCTCTTCCTTTCAGCATGTCAACTGCACCACACAGCTTGGTATTCTTGGCAGACTTGCTGAGGGTGCAGTCAATCCCACTGTCCATGTCTCTTCCAAAGACACTAAACTGTGCCAGTGACCCCTGAGGAACAAACCATATAATTCACAAGATTCCATCATTTATCAATCTGGTGATAGGTATGTTATTTTTTGTAAAATAAATATAAAACTCTATTAAAGTTATTCTTCTTCTGTAGTACTCTTAAAGTTATAAATACTTCTGAGACATGAGCAGTGTCATCAGAAAGAAAAGATTTGGAGATCAGTTTGTGTTTGGAGAAGGCTCTCTAAACCCATTATTCCCGGAGTGCTTTTGGATGTTATCTTCAAGATTCATCTTTCTGAAACACTTTTCAGCTTATTATAGTCCATGTTTCAATTAAACCAGCTGTGAGTTGTTGACTCTACTGAAAATGACAAGCACAGAGCAAATACAGTCTCCAAGTTACCCCTCTTGAAGCTCTTTCTCATTTAAGGAAAAACAAGGCATTGCTATTCTAGGGTGTGTTCAGGGATGTATTTCAGTTTCTTTTTCCTCCCATCACACAGTGAATCCAATACTTAAAGCAGAGAAATGGCAACTGATTTTCCTTCACTTGTGTATTCCTGATTTAAATGTGTAAGTTCAGGATGATGACAAATACGTGGTCAAGGCTGCAGTGTGGAGTTTCCTTGCAGCTACACAACCCATCAAGCTAGAGTAGTTTAGATACTTGTCTGTCTTCCAAGTGGCCATAGCATAGAAGGATTGGATAGGTAAAGAGAAGCAAACAGAGAGGCAGAAGCCCTAACAGGTCCAAAATTGTTTTCCAATGTTGCATCCTCCTGTGCTGCTAGAAAGGTTCTGTAGTGTAGATTCTGTGCAATCTCATTATAGAGACTGCCTAACATCCTTGACTAGCTGACTTCTACTACCCACGTGTATCCATCCAGACAGCAATCCTGATCATACCATGTTACACTAACTTCATTTTCCTCCTCTTATAAGAAAGCTGTGAGTGTTGTTTCACACTTTTATAACAAAGAAAGAATAGATATATTTAATTATAAAGGGTATTTTGCACATTATGCAACATCTTTTTGCTGATGAATTCAGAATGCTTCTCAAAACAATATTTATGGTTCCATCTCAGCCCTGACCCATAACCAGGGAGCTTTATAGTTGCCACTTATAAAGATGATTCATAAGTTTCTCTGTCTTAAACTTTGTACATGTTTTGGACCTAGTATAAGATTGTTAAATAATGTATTGTCCTAGAAGTCATTAATGTACGTTTCAGTCTGCGTGTAATCAGGGTCACGTTAAGCACATTGGGTTTTGGAGCATCACAGTTCATAAGCTTTATGAGATCTATCCCTCACCTTTAGCCCACGGTTTGTCAGGCTCAACATTTTTGTTACCCCATAGGCAGACATTCCTGTTTCTCAGGTCATGCACATGTACTTTCTCTTCACCCAGTCCCAGTTCACATTCCCTTTGATGGAACTGCACATCCTGGTAAACATCTTACCATTGTGCTGGATAATGGCACTAACATTTCCCTGCCTGTGGCAGGAGGAGTTTTCCTGATATGGATTTAGACTGTTCATTTGATTGGAAGCTTTTTTTAATTTTTTCATGTGTATATTGTCTCACAATCATCCTATGATCAACAAAGGCCTCAAGTGCTGGTTTTGGACTTTGGTTTTGCCTCTTGCCATTATCAAAGAGGACTCCAAATTCCTAGCACAGATTCTGACTAACGGCTGAACACATGGCTTTGTATTCCAAGCTATTAAACATCATCCTTTCTCTCTCTTTATCTCCCACAAGGTCACCTTGTTATCCCCATATGATATTCTGACCCTCTTTAACTGCAACAGTGCAGCACCATCCAGCTTAAGTGATACGTGAAGAAGCTTTATTTTCCCAGATAAATCAAGTTCTCCAAGACATGTTAAAGAACATGTAAGGTGAAGTCCCACTCTGGACTACCTTTTTAAAAATCCTCTCTGATTCCCTCATTGTCTGCAGAGGGATGTTAAATCACTGCGATTCTTATGCCAAATGATGTGAATATTCCTCTTCACACTCTAAACCTGTGTCCTTTGCAGGTGTGCTTGACATGCTCTGATTTTTTCTGTGACAAGGTCACTAATGGAAGTATTAGAAAAGATAAGTTCTAAGGAAGTCCACTGATAAATTCTCTTCTGTCAGCCTTTTGTTACTATTGTTCATTAACTGTCTTGTTACTAAGTCTCATCCTTCCCATTTTAAGCTCCTATCTCATACAATACCAAATGCTTTCTGAGAAAGAGATGCGTCTCTGGGATCCAGACTGAAATGAGATTCACTCCAATTCCTTTGTCAGGGTAGTTGATTACTAAGGAAATATATATAATATATATTAGATAATCTTACTGAATTTTATCCTATATTCCAGTTACCTTCCTGAGAGTATGATAAACGCACATGTATTACCATAAGTATTTGTGCTAGCCTTTCTATCCTCTTGTCAGGAAGCCTCAGGTTTCTGTCCTTGTCTCAAGAGACTTACTAAAATAGTTCATTGTAACTGAGCTTTAAGTTTTATGTATCATTTTTTGGGGGGAAATGAATGAATGCATACTTTAGCATGTAAAGATATTTAAGCTATTATTAAGTCTACCCTACACATAGTAGCTACTTTCCTGTCTTTGTTATTGTACTAGACCTCATCAATCTCACTGAAAACTCAAGGCTTGTTTAGATTTCAGGCCATACTTAAACTGCCTTCAGTTTCTTTCCCATCTCAGACTTGCATTTGCCTTCATGTAGAATGAGGAAACCTTAAGAAATTTCAGTGGACAGGGAAAATGATGGTTGTTAAGATCTGGTTTACTTCCCTGCTACGAGAAAACTTCCCATAATGTCTTTCTAAAGCCATGCTGTGGTACAGCTCTAGCAGTTACTTACACAAGTCAGTACCACAAGCCAAACTACATCCCTTACAATTCTCTCTTTTAGAAGAGCGTGACATCACTAGCAGTTATAGCACCCAGAAGGCAATTTCCAGGTCATTTGCAATTTCATTTGCCGTTCTATTTTTCTAGCTTACACAAATAGATCTAAAGTTTCTTAATAGGCAGTAAGTGACTGCACAACGTGTGCCATCTCAAAACTACCGAGTTGGATCGGTTTCTGGCTGATAAATTTGTCTTGAGGTTTTCACATGAGTGACAGTCTACAGTATTTTATTAGGAGAGAGGCAGAGCTAAATAAGATTTTGCATCTCATTGCAGAGAGCCTAACAATAAACTATTATTAATAGATGTATAATTTTTAATATATAGGACAACAGAGATAAGTAACTCTGTATTTCCTACATTTTGGGTTTAATCTGTTTGTCAGCTGCTTTTAAATTCTTCCTTAACATTACAAACAAACGACAACAAATATGTATTATAAAGTTTCTAAGTCCTGTATTGCTGTTTCATGCTAACATACCTTTCAGTAGAGCATTGCTGCTGTACATGATGCACTGAACTATGATAATTCAAGTGCAGCAAACTATAAAAGCACTGAGAGGAGGCCAGCTGTTCCATGTTGCTGTGACCTGTCCTTACTAAGTTGTTGATAATTTTTAATCAAGGGCATAGTTAGCCTTGGTACTGGGCACACAGAATGTCCCTGGCCAGAAGAAATCTCATCCTAACAAGGTTTCACAGGATCACAGAATCACAGAATGCGTCAGGCTGGAAGGGACCTTTGAAGGTCATTTAGTCCAAACCCCTGCATTAAACAGGGACACCTTTAACTAGATCAGGTTGCTCAGAACCCCATTAAGCCTGACCTTGACTGTCTCCTGGGATGGGGCCTCCATCATCTCTCTGAGCAACCTGGGCCAGTGTCTCACCACCCTCAGAGTGAAGAACTTCTTCCTAATGTCTTATCTAAACCTGCCCTGCTCCGGTTTAAAACCATTGCCCTTAGAAATGGTCCCTCCCAGCTTTCCTGCAGGTCCCTTCAGGTGCTACTCTCCACGCTGAACCAGTCCAATTCTCTCACCCTGGCTTTGTAGGAGAGGTGCTCCAGCCTTCTGAGCATCCTTGCGCTGCTCCTCCAGACCCACTCCAAGAGGTACATGTTCCTCTTGTGCTGAGGGCTCCAGAGTTGGATGCAGTACTCCAGATGGGCTGTCACCAGAGCAGAGGAGAGGAGAGGAGGAGAATCAGCTCTCTATGCTGACCACACTTCTTGTGATGCAGCCCAGGATGCCATTGGCCTTCTGGGCTGCGCTTGCACGTTGTTGGCTCATGTCCAGCTTCTTGTCCATCAGTACCCCAATCCTTTTCTGCAGAACTGCTCTCTATCATAACTTTCAGCTGTAGTTTGCGTCTCTAAATCACAGGGACTCCTGTTGCCAATAACCTAGGGATGTAAATCTCTCTCTTTGAGATCCAGCTTTGTGTCTGGCAGCTTTTTCTTTCTGAAGGCCAAGCCTGTGCATAAGGGGCACAAAACTAGGATGGTGCAGGAACAATACGGCAACAGGAATAAATACATCAGGAAAGCAGAGGGATTTGTCTCAGCAGTTTTATAGGCTACTTGATAAAATGTGAATTGGTTGTGGGAGCAGGAAAGCCAGGCAAGGAAAGAAATCCTGTTATGTCACATGGTGTGGAAATGCAGATCCGCAACCCCATCATTTAGATGAAGGCTGAAATGGGAGATGTTGTACAGCTATAAAGAAATGTTGTGTAAAAGAAAGGATTGCTCCAAGCACTGTACTCTCCAGTTGTTTAAGACCTCACCCTTACCACATTCAAAAAGAAGATATCTTTCCAACTTTGGTGTCCCATAACATGCAAGGAATATATACAGTCCAGCTGAGAGAGCAAACATATGTTAAGTAAGAGAATTCAGTCTTGAAAATTTGAGTTACTCGTCTGGTTTATTTGTGTACTTTGCCCATAGAGGATGATGTTTTTTCTGTTCTCAACATCACTTCATACAAATCAGTTTCTGTCCTTTAAACAGGCAATGGACTGATCCTCAGGTCTCATCTCTTGGGTTCTGAGAACATTTTGAGCACAGCAGCTATTGTGACCACCATGTAGCTACTTGCAGTGTGACGAGTTTATGGGTTTTGGGGATTTTTTTTGGTAATTATTCTTTTCTTGGTAATTATCTTCATTCTCAAGGGTGTTGGAAGGGAAGAATTTCTTGCGGTTTAACCCCAGCTAGCAGCTCAGCCCCATGTTCCTCCCTGATAGAATGGGGATAGAATCAGGAGAGTGAAGTGAGGGAACTCCTGGGTTGAGATAAAGGCAGTTCAAGAGGTAAATCCCAAAGCAAGACAAGGAATCCCTTCCCCAGTGCCCACAGAACAAGGAGCTCAGCATTCCCTGGGACAGCAGGGCTCCGTCACACCTAATGGGACTTGGGAAGACAAACACCATTACTCCCAACATCCCCCCATCCTTTCTCTTTCTCAGCTTTATTTGCTGAGCATGACATCATATGGTATGGGATATCCCTTGGGTCATTGGGTCAGCTGTCCTGGCTGTGTCCCCTCCCAACCCCTCGCTGGTGGGGTAGGGTGAGGGAGGAGCAGCAAAGCCCTTGGTTCCGTGTGAGCACTGCTCAGCAGGAGCAGAAACATCCCTGTGCTACCAGTACTGTTCCCAGCACAGATACAAAACACAGCCCCATACCAGCTCCTGTGAAGAGAATTATTTCAGGTGAAACCAGGACACAATTACTGAATGAAAGAGGGCTTTTTAAGGATGCTAACATTTTTGTAGGCAGGTAGCAGAATTCTAGTGAGAAGCAGCAGTTCACTGAGACAAAGGAAAAGCTTTAGTAGCAGTGCCATATGCTTTATTTTCCTATGGTTTTATGTCTGTGCTTTTCACCACCCTTACATATTTTC
The DNA here is from genome assembly GCF_964237585.1 of Gallinula chloropus. NCBI lineage: Eukaryota > Metazoa > Chordata > Aves > Gruiformes > Rallidae > Gallinula > Gallinula chloropus. The sequence continues at coordinate 5,184,916 of NC_140089.1, read as the reverse complement.
CTACAGTCACCTACACTTCTCTGGGGTTAGATAGCAATGAAGAATTAGTATGCCTCCTCTGCCACATTTCTTGTTGCCTTGAGCAACATTAGGATCACTACAGACCCCAAGCCCGGCAGCTGGGCAGGCAGATAAATTCGATGTTGCAGTTTCATTTTTGCGATTTCTGTTGGGTTTTTCTCACTGAATTTTCCCTTTCCACCTAGGTGGGCTTATTTCCCTTCATTTAGTGGTTAGGAACCATGTAGGCAGCATTTAGGCTGACGAGTGCATATGCAAACTAGGCTGAAGCTCTGAATTGTTCCCTACCCTTGCTGCTGCCCAGGAATGTGACAGACTGATGTCCTCAAGTGCAGATTGTTGCCTGTTGAGGCGCGGCGACCTGGTTCAGGAACAGCACGGCGACCACCCCCAGGCCGCTCGGGCCATCAGCACACAGACACCAACGTGGCGGATGGCAAATGGCATTTAATGGTGACTGCAACAGCCTTATATAGCTTAGATTTATGACTTCACTTCTGTCTGCTTACATCATAGGCTAAATGCCATTGGCTACCTGGAGGGGGTCCTACCTTTCCGTACAGCACGACATCTTCTGACCGCCAGGCCTTAACTACCTACATCTCCCCCCCCACCCCATGCTTACTTAAACGACTTAAAGTGCAAAGTGCCTTACAACACTGATAGTATAAGGCACACCAGGTGAATGATAGTCAGAGGTAATTTGGATAGTGGGTTGTACTAGGGACAACTAGGGAATAGTAGAGATAATATTTAGTAGTTGCATTCTTAAAGCATTTGTTGGTTTTCTATGAAGAGAATGTTCACCTTCTCTAACTGACTCTTGACAAATGAGGCGAGCTTGTTCAGCATACAGGGTCCGAAAATTAATGCTATTATGATCATTGCTATAGGCCCTATTAGAGTAGGTATTAGGGTGGTCAGCCACGGTGAATAATTAAACCACGATTCCAACCATCCTTGTCGGGCCTCTCTTTCCCTTCCTCTCTGAGCCAACCTTTCTCTTAGTTGAACCATCAAATCTCTAACTACTCCAGTGTGGTCAGCATAAAAGCAACATTCCTCTTTCAAGGCGGCACAAATTTCAGATCCATCCTGCGCCTCATCCTTGGCAATGCAGGAACCAATGGATGGACAAGGAGGTAAATAACATTTTCTGGTTTAATGCATGCACATTAAGACACCAATTTCAAGAGTAATTGTAGCAAACCCTTCTATTGTTCAATGTATTTTTCTTTGCCTGTTGTTTACAAATGAATATTTGAAAGACAGATTGTGGTGACCTGTGTGCAGATTTCACAAATAAAAGAGTACTTCACAAATAAAAGTGCATTTTCCCCCTTGAAAGCCTAGGAGACAGATTTACTCTACAGAGGTTAATACCAGTACACAATATAAAACTATTTTCAACCTTGGAATTTCCACAGGTATTTTTTTCCTTCTCATTTTATTGAATGTTCTACATCTGCTCCCTATTGTACAGCCTACAATTCAGCCTGCAGAAAAATTGAAAAGCAACAGATATTAGTTTTTGCCTTTGAATAGAGGGAAAGGCGATGGTGCTGTGTGTAGATAGGTGGCACTCATCACTCGTGTCTTAGGAACCTCCTCTGCAAGTTGTGATCTGTGGAAAAATTCATCAAGATATAGAAATATTGGTGACACAAGGAAAGTTAATAAAGGAAAAATCAAGTATAATGCTTTAAAAATAACTTTGGTTTTTTGCATTAATGTCTCTTACCTTTTCTAGCCGAAATTTAATTTTGATTTCTTCAGCATTGGATTTGGGAGACTTGGGGTTTCTTTTTTTGCTGTGATATTTCCTTAAATGGACACAGAAATTGTTGTTGAGAGACTGGAAGCAGAAGTATAGTGCTGAAAATTTACAGGATGCTAATCATAGCAAGCCTTCCTTCCCTCAAAACAGAAATAATCAGGAATCAGTAAAGATTCTTTTAGGATCATACCTACTTTTTAGATAAGAATTTTAAAGAAGGAAAGATTCTGTTATCATCCTTTGGATTTCCCCCCCCCCCCTTTTTTTTTCCTTTGTATAAGAGGCAGTGGGCTTGTTTTGCTTGCCTTGGCACAATTATACAGATTCTGGCAAGAACTATTGTTTTGATTTAATTCCTCCATATTCAGCATGTATGTGACATTCTGTTTTCCAAGTCCTTTTTTGATTCTACCCGTTTGCCCTGGGAACATGGATTTCCCCTTCAAACACTTGGCAAGCGATAGTTTATAGTACTTGATAAGGATAGGATGGTTTTTATGCGTTTTTAAAAATGCTTAAAAATGAATAAAATCGCTTTAAAAATGTATTAATCTGTGTGGCTTGTACTGTATTCTGCCTTATGCATTAAGGGAAATGCCTTCAGAAATAATATATAATCTCTAGAAAGATCAGTGCTTAGACAGACCAGAAGTGCTTGCCCACACTATCACCTGAAAAGCTGTCCTGATGCTTTTGGAGGACTCAGATGTGAACTAAACTTCACAGAATCACAGAATCATAGGGGTTGGAAGGGACCTCAAGAAATCTTCGAGTCCAACACCCTTGCCAGAGCAGGGTCCCTAGGACAGGTCACACAGGTCAGCTTCTTGAATCTCTCCAGAGAAGGAGACTCCACACGCCCCCCGCCCTGGGCAGCCTGTCCCAGGGCTCTGGCACCCCCACTGGGAAGAAGTTCTTCTGCGGAACTTCCTGTGCTCTATCTTGAAGCCATTGCCCCTTGTTCTGTCCCCACAGGCCACTGAGAAGAGGCTGGCCATTTCCCCCTGTGTCCCACACTTGAGTTATTTATAAATAAGATCCCCTCTCAGTCTTCTTTTCTCAAGGCTGAACATTCACAGCTCATTCAGCCTTGAGTATCTTTCTCCCAGGTGTGAGGAGATCCTCACATCTCCCATTCCTCTAGATTTGCTCTGGACCACTGGTTTCCATCAGGATTACTTTATGACACCCTTGTTACCTATGATTAAATTGGTATAACTTAAAATTGGCATAACTTATTCCCTTGTCTCTACGTGAACACTGATTTACAGTCTTGAAGTGTCTTTACTAGGAGGAAACCAGACAAGAAGTCCGATCTTCTTGTAACACAGGATGTGCAGCTGCTACTGCACCATCACTCACACTTACATCATGGCAGCATCACACTTTGCTATTTCAAGTGAAAATGAGATGCCCTATTTTTAGGCAGCTGGAGAAACAGATGCTATTTAGCAGCTGTGTTAATTACAAAAGCAGAAAGAAAACAGGAAAAAATAGAGTGCCAGGACTGAATTAATAAAACTCTTTCCCCCCCCCCCCTTCTTTTTAATCAAGTGATATCATCCTGCAAACTCTTGTGATTAGTTTCTTTTCTAATAGGAAGATATCTGTGATTTGTAGTACGGGTTATCCATAGATTGGCATATGAATGAATTTTTCCTTTGCTGGAACCTCTGAAATTGTGTACTCCTGTTATTGTCTTGGGAGAGGACTTCAGGCTGACTGATTTAGAGTTAGTGGTGGGCTTGGCAGTGTTAGGTTTATGGTTGGGCTCAGCCATCTCAGAGGTCTTTTTCCAGCTGAAACAGCTCTATGGCCTTTGGAGTATTCTCGCTGCCCTTGCTGAGAAGCTTTTACTGCATCCACAGAACACTGAGATTAGATTTTCTCAGAGAGTGAACTGACTTTCCAAAGTGGACTTGCCAAAGAAATCTGAGCTCTTAGAGACCTGAACCCTGGTGTTATATTGAAAATCAGCAGAAGGAGGCTAGGAGGCAGAGTCCATTGGCAGATATTCAGAGAGTTCTCTTCATGTTTTCTCATTTGATTAGAATTCTATTGTCTTCCGCGGATTTTTATAATTTTTTTTTTTTCAAGAGAATATTGTGAGTCTGCTGCCTACATTTAGGTGTCTGTCACCCAGAGGGTTTTAGAAAGTGGTGTTTTGCAATGGTTTCATTGTAGAATTTATGTTTTACTGGTCCTGCGAGTAAAGCGCAACTTAATGGAATTTATAACAAAACTATAAGCCTCATACAAATCTACTTCAAGTGAAAGCTGTAATTTCTGCTGTCATACTAGCATTCTGTATTTTTAAGTGATTGATATAACTGCTGATATAAATGTTCTGGTAATTAAGTGTGCTACAAACACTTTCTCTCGATACAATGAGCTCAGCTTAGCCATGCCTAAAATCCTTTCCAAGAGCATTTCCACAACACAGGCAGGAGTAATTAATCCCAGGCTCCCTAAACTATACAGATTTCCTTATAGATTTATACAGCACCAGATTTTATCCCTGTCCCACCCAGAAGAGGAGATGTTGGAAGCACATCTGTCCCCTCCAGAGACAGGAGGGATGAAACAGGCAATTTCTGTATGCTGGGTTGGCCATGGAACCAACAATCTCCAGCCACACTTGGAGTGGCATTGTCTGGCCAATACATCTGCACAGAACTACCAGACAGGACACAACACCTATGAGGGACTGGTACTGATTCGGTTTATCAAACTGAAATCTCCCAAAGTAACATGCAGCATCTTTCAAACACAGAAGCCCAGACTGGTTTCGGTGGTAAGGGCACTCAGGGCGCCCTGGTGCAACCCCTGACATGTGCAAGGACATGACCCGCCCAGACCAGGGAGACCAAAGCCCCATCCAGTCTGGCCTTGAACCCTGCCAAGGATCCAGGGGCAGCCACAGCTTATCTGGGCATGCTGTGCCAGGGCCTTCCTACTCCCCAGGAAGGATTTATCCCAAATGGACACCAATGTGCAGGAGAGTTCAACCAAATCCCATCTTTGTTGCCAATTCTTTGTGCTTGCAGAATATAACTCACACTGTCTTCCTTTCACCCCCACCATCCATGCTGGTGCCCTCATCTGGAGTGGTTGGAGTCAGGAGGATTGTTATCATTTATCATTGTTACAGGGCTTGGTCATGCTTCCCACATTTGTCCCTTGTCCTCAAAGGACCACAAGCCCTCTTCTCACTCTGTCATGTTGATATGTCTTGAGACCATGAATACTTAGCAGCTTGGAGGAACCTGGCTCATTTACTTGGGAAATTAGGAAGATTTGGCCCTGTCAAAATATAGAAGTAATTTTTCAATTTATTTTTTAAACATAGTTTCCTCATCCTTCTCAACTACTGCTAGAAGAAGAATTAGTGATCTCTGTAGTCTCCCTTCTATATGCTAATACTAACAAGAAATAACGATACCACTTGTTTGTTATCAAATAAAGAACAACAAATATATGACCTAGCATCCAGTCCCAAAATAATACATTACATCCCATATTTCTGTGCCCATGGAGTAGTCCAGAATCAAGTTCCTGTTTCATTTCTTTAGTTTATCACCATGGGAATTACCTTAGACATCATAGAGCAACTTCTGCATCTGCCATGGATTTAATAAGATATTTTAAGAGACAAATTTTATGCCTCTTTATTGTGGATACATCGTTGGTGTTACAACATCCAAGGGTACTTGACCACTTTCCTAAAACGTGATTTGAAATAGCCAGTGTTTTGTATAAACATTTCAGCAGTTTTCAAGCAGGGCATTTCTGAGCAAAGGCATGGAAATAATTCCTTCACAGTGTTTCAGTGCAGGCAGAAGCTGCTACTGCATGAATGTTGTTTAAATAACAAAATAAGCTTATTGTTTCCTCAGAGCATCAAGTCCCTGAAGACTTTTAGCCTTTCACTGCGCAAATTCTCATCCCATAAAATTCCAGCAGTCTGAAAAGACAGACTTCCTGTAATAAATTTAGAGGGCCATTCCTCTAATTTATTGGAGGAACTGTTGCTTTGTAATCCTGAAGTTCCTAGTCCTAATCCCATTAAAGAAAACCAAGTATTATTAGAATTTTACACTGAAAGCGTAACAGTTGCATCGCTGCCTTTGATCTGTAAGTGGCAGTATTTATTTGTTGGAGCTGGTAGAATTTGTAGCAGGAATGTCTGATGTGTTGTGGAGTCCTGTGTGCCACATTTCCAACTACCCTGGATGTAAATCAGCTGCAGCATCTTGCCACTGAGAAGCACTATTTGAAGAATAATTGCAGGCATTTTGCAATTATTCCATTTTTGCTTTACAGCTTAGTAGACATTTGAGAGAAAGATGTCTCTGTAAGCAAAAAAACCCACAAAATATAGTCATGATCCTGATGATTTTTCTTATTTTTGTCTTTCTCCACGTTTAGAAATGCCTTTCCATGTGTTTATTATTCATTCAATGACTGAATAACAAGTGGAACACATTGTTGTAAAGCCATTGCACACGTGGTTTGACCTGCCCACATCCTCCAGTATTGACTAAGCTATATTATTCCCATCTAACCCTCCCAAGTCTTATGGAAGGGCTTGGATTATCAGCCCAAATCTGTTCTTCAGCTGTTGTCTCACCAACTGCTTCCTGACTACAACTTTAGCTCAAGTTATAATGCAAGATTAGTGCTTAATTTGGGTGTCTGTATACAGCAGACCTCAGAGGTGGCAATCTTTTTCTTCTGAGGTGTCTGGGTTGTCTGGAGTCTTAGGTGAACAGTTTAAAAGTTGTCTCCTGTCGTCTAGCACCTGTATGTTTTCAGCATGTCGCTTTTCCACCCTACCTGAGCACCTGAAAGAGTAGCATCAAAGGCTCCACAGTCATTCTGCACTGCAGGCTGGTCTTTGAGCAGTCCAGATAAAACCTCCAAGCCCAGTACTCCTAAAGACGTTCTGAAAAAGGGAGTAAGAAATTGTGCATACCTGCCCAGATACTTTTAGATCACATCACTCCCTAGTGAGGATGAAGGTCCTTTGATTGCTGGGCTGTTGAGCTCCATAGAGCCCCACAGAGTCTGCCTGGGGAAAACAACCATCCTGTTGAATGGCTGCCTCTGAAGTGTTGTGTTGTAACTATCCACCATAATCTGAAATCTGCATAGTACTTGTATTTCTATGCTAAACGTCATTGATTTAAATGTCTCTGCTTTATAGTCAAGTATTTCAGCCTTTCAGAGATACTTGCTGGGTAGCAGTGAGACCTTTCTAAAAGATCAGAACTTCTCTTTCTAATTTGGCAGGTCACAGTGCTTTTCAGCTTTGACATTCAGAGCAAGGAAGGGTGTTACACTTCAAGACTAAGAGCTGCCCTTCTGGAACCACTGTGAATATGCTAAACTTGCTGCTCAAGAGATTATTTTCAGAAACATACCAAAACCACAACCATTAATGAAATTGCCTGAATGGGAAAAAAAATCAAACAAGCAAACAAAAATATCCCACAGGCTGGGGGCCTGGAGGATGTCAGCCTGGCTTTTAGACCTCTTAAGGGTTAAAGCAATAATATTTCCCAAGAAATCCATGCTCACTCTAGTCAAAACAAAACTTTTACTGTGTTTTCCTTAGTTCAGACTCAGCTGGAGATTAAGCATCTAGGCTGCTTCCTAAAATTGAATCACGTAGTTTGATCTCGTTACTTAATAGCATCTCAGTCCTTTCCCAGTCACAATATTACCAGAAAGCTACATATGTTCATCTCTCTGATAATACACATTTACCTGATACAAGTTTCATGTGTGTGTGTGTCTGAATGCTGAAGGTTCATCTCTGGAAGGATCTTTGGAGTCCCTCCTGCTTACCATTGGGTTAAACAACATAAATTAATTACAGTGCTTCATGGTATTGAATGTTTCTCACTATAACCCTAAAAGGTGAGAATGGACATAGCAATATAGGTCCTCAGCTCCTTGCCCTGGGGGATGCTCTTGACTTTCACTGCAAGGTTGCTCAGATACAACAACCCCAAACTTTGCCTATGATGTGCCTCATTATAGGCATTCTTAGATGGTCTCTGCACTACATGTGTAGGAAGACAGTGATGGAGAGGTACTTGACCTGTAAGTATGTGTGGGTATGGACCAGTCTTCCAGAGGCAGATGTTTGACATCAGAAGTAATTTATTGTTTTTTCTTCTTCCTAGGATTATGGGTCCAACTGCCTCCCACAGTATGTTTCTATGCCCTAAAACCAGCTCAGCAATGGAGTTACTGAGGTATTTTCATGTTAAAATCCTGGTGTTAAATGCTGAGAAATCAGCACTGTGGGAGAGTGGAAATATGTCTTTCAAAACCCTTCCTCCCTGTCAGCCACCTTAAGTTTCCTCTGTTTCTGCCTCCTGTTTGTGAGAGATACCTCAGGATTTACTCAAAATATCTGTAATTTTAAAGAAACATGGATTATTTGAAGTGCAAGTTTTAAATCTACGGAATTCCAAACAGTGCATGTTTTGTTATCAGAGAATCAGAGAATCACAGAATCACAAGGTTGGAAGAGACCTTTGAAGATCATTGAGTCCAACCACTACCATCCTATGCTAAACCATATCCCCAAGTACCTCATCAGCCCTTTTTTTGAACACATCCAGGGAAGGTGACTTAACCACCCCCTCCCTGGGCAGCCTGTTCCAGGCCCTGACAATTCTTTCAGTAAAAATTTTTTTCTAATGTCCAATCTAAACCTGTCCTGGCACAGCTTTGTGCCATTGCCCCTTGTCCTATGTCCTGTCACCTGGCTGAAGAGACCATCGCCCACCTCTCTACAACCTCCCTTCAGGTAGTTGTAGGTGGTGCTAAGGTCTCCCCTCAGCCTCCTCTTCTCCAGGCTAAACATCCCCAGCTCCCTCAGCCACTCCTCATCGGATTTGCCCTCCAGCCCCTTCCCCAGCCTGGTTGCCCTTCTCTGCACTTGCTCCAGGACCTCAATGTCCTTTTTATGGTGGGGAGCTCCAGTTATCATGCATTATGGGAAAATTGCAATACAGAACAGGGAAAAAAATTCCTGCTCACATTAAACATGTAGTTTAGCAGCCGTTGTCACTCCATACCTTATGCTCCAAGCTCAGGTCAAGCAGCAGTTTCCTTTGAAGAATGAAAAGTAGAGTGATTTCACAAAATGTGACATGCATGCAATGCATTATGCAATATATTAATTAACACTGTGTAACATGTATGTATGTGGAATATATGTGTGATGTATATTTTCAAAATGATACAACACCAAATTTAAAGAGGTGGGAAGGAAGCTACTAAACTTTGTATGCAAATATATGAATCTGAGAGCGACCCATGTATTTCTGCTATGTCTGCTACCCAACTGCAGAGGGCTGCAGATTTAACTTTGAGGTAGGAAGATCTTTGGTGTTAATGCTGCTCCTCCTCTGCTGCCTCTTCCTCCTCCTCCTCCTCCTCCTCCTCTTGTCATTCATAATGGCTGAAGGAAATTATCATTATAACCCTTGCCTGTGTTTGTGTAATGAATGTCATCTTCTTTAAAATTGTTCCATTCAGGATACAGCATGTACCTTGATAATGACTAGCACAAATGGGTGGAAAGAGGAGCCTTGACCTAGAATCATTCTGGTTTTGTGGAAAGAGTAATCTTTAATTTATTTTTTTCTCTTTTAGTTGGTTTTGTCATGACTGATACAGCTCCTTTGGCTTTAAGTGCCTGACTTCCCTAAAGGTAGCACTGCCAAATCTCCCCAGCACCTTTCTGAATGGCTGAAATGCTCACATACTTTATTTTGTATTTATATTTGCTCACATACTTTATTTTGTATTTATATATTTGCCTCAACATTAATATAGTTGGAGAAAAAAAAACCCATCTCTGTCCTAGAAGCCAGAAATTTTGTTTGTTTTCTATACAGGATGTAACACCATTGCACCCATTTTCAACACGGAGGTATAGAAGGGGCATATATATAGATGGATAGATTGTGTGTGTGTATTATAGATATGTGTGTGTGTTTATTATATATATATGTGTGTGTTTATTACACACACACACACACACACACCCTCTGCCAAGGCAGAGTTCAAGCAGGGTATTTTTAACATCACCATTTTACCTCTCATTGTGCTTTAGTATATACTTCCACCCTCAATAATTTACATAAACATACATAGTCTATGAATAATGCATGAGACGTATTTTAAAGGTAGGGCTTCCAGTTCCCACAGTGCGGTAATTGTATACAACAATTTGGTTGGCTCTGCTCTGTTTTCATTACAGGCAATTTCTGGGAACACAAAAGAGGTTGGAAAGGCTGACAGGAATGGGCAATCTTTATTTTGTGAGAAATATTTGTAGCCTTTTCACGGCAGTTGTATTGCAAAGTTTTGCCTGCGATTGTTGATCTCCGATTTTCAGTTGTTTTTTGGGTTTTTCTTTTTTCCCCTGGGAATAATGCATTAAAAGGTCTGTGATTGCTCTTTTGTAGAGTTAGTCAGGTCTGTGATTTTCTTTTCCCTCTTTTTTTAGAGGATACTGCTGGATTTATTCTCCATTTGCATAAATGTGAGCACAAGGCATAAGTAAGTAAAGAGACATTGAATTGTATAAAGTCTCAATTAAAGTAACAGGGCAATACTAAGAAACACCTGAAGAAGTTGAAATACAGTGTTATACAAAAATTAGAATATAGAAGGTCTAGTTTACAGTATTTTAGGGACTTCTTTCAGGAGAATGAAATGGTTTCCAAGTGTACATTCATCTTTTTCTTTTCCACAAGCTGATGCTTTTACAACATAGAGATCATCCTTACCTTATGCAATCATATGTATAGAGGAGAGAGACACTGTTTTAAGTAACCACACAAAGGCTTTACTTTTATTTTTACAATATATTAATCATGTCATTATATTAATGCAAAAAACCCAAAAACCCAACCCCAATAAAATAGATTCTTTCTCTTCCTCTCCCCTCAAAGAACTTTCACTTATTAAAAAGGTTGGGTGTCCTGAAGCCTCTGATGATTTGATTAGTAATTTTCCAAGTTCTCCAGGCACATTCTTGGAAGTAAATAGTACTTTTCCTGAAATAAAGCGAATGTCAGTGTGCCATCCTGACTGCAGCTTTAATCACCCTTCAGTTTCATCCAGAGACACAAACAGATGTTTGGTTTAGAGATTTTTGTATCTGCGAACGACTCAGAAAAAAAACTTTTCTTGATTTCTTTCAATATGATGGGGAAGCATCTGAGGTTGCTATAGAAACCATTTCACAAGGTGTTTAACTGGCTGTGTAGGTGATTAGGTCATCTACAAGTTCTCACAGTTAGCTTTGATTCATATATTTAATAGCTGAGGGTACTGTCATTTCACCATCTGCTGCTTATATTAATCATTCCGTAAATGAATGGGGTTTAGCTGCCGATAGCACATCGCATCACAGCAACCAAAACACAGTGCTGAAGTGCCTTTTTTCCACCCTGTTTTTAGTGACAGCAGCTGAACTTTGTCAAGCAGTTAGCACTTCAGGACTGTGGCATCTAGTTTCTGAGAGGTTGCCGGCACAAACTTTTGGTTTTCTCACCCCTGCCCTAACCAAAAGGAGACAATGAATGAATGGACACATAGCCACAACTCCTGAAGGGTAAATAACCCACGTGAAGGCAAAGCAAACTGCAGCACCTGCCCTTCTGCCTCCCCTCAGGGGTGCAGAGGAGCACGGGAGGGAGGGAGGGATGGCTGTGCTTGTTTTCCACCTGCACAAGGCCCAGTTGTGCAAAGGGTGGTGAGCTCCTTGCACAAAGGGGCACCCAGTCTCCACAGACCAACACTCTGCAAGGCAAATCCTGGCTTACACAGGTGTGTTTTCTCTCTCCGCTCCTGTATTTTGCTGTTTTGAAAACCGTTTCCAAAATCTTGCTAATAAACACCTGAAGATGCTTTAGAGGAAGTTCTTCTTTCTCCTCCTCTGCAAAATCCTCGCACAGGGGTTTGTTTTCATTCTGTGATGCCACCAGTTCTGCCATAAACACATGCACAGATGTCCATAAAAAGCTATTTACCCAGCTGCTAAAATGTAAAGCACCTTTCATGTTACTAATCACCAAGGAAGAGAAGCTCTTTTCCAGGGACATGCATTGTCTAGACAGAAATCCAAAAACTGTGAAGCTGTCAGATTGCATAGTTCTTTGCAAACCAGTCACTCAGATCATTTTCTCTTACATTCACGAACTCAGGCCCAATCTTTAGTGAAACTAAATCAGCTTTTAATGAGATTTTTTTTTTTCTGATTAAATTGGTGGAAAGATTGGGAAGTTGTTGGATTTGGAGGGGTTTTTTTGGGGGTATTTTTAAAATTATTATTATTTCCTGGCCGAGGAGCAAGGAAAGGCAGTTCCTGTGCATTGAATAATTCTTAACAAAAGAAGATAAAGCAGAAAACCTGTTTTGTTTTGCTTAGCTCTGATCTCCCAACAAGTACTGTAAATTTAATACAGCAGAATCCTAATCAAGATGCCCTTTGTCTCCATTTAAAAGCATACTTGATTAACTGAAGACGTTACTTGAATATTAATTTCTTTGGGCAGATACAGTACCATTGAACAACTGAGAGGCTCTCAAGCCAGTTCCTTGGTGGGTACACATCAGAAGAGCTTTGCTAGAGCCAGCAGAAGTGCCTGCTTCCCAAAGCTGGAAACCACCATATCTGAATACAAATGCAACTCCAGTCATAGAATCATAGAATCATAGAATCATAGAATCATAGAATCATAGAATCATAGAATGGTCTGGGTTGGAAGGGACCCCAAGGATCATAATGCTCCAAACCCCCTGCCACAGGCAGGGACACCAACCTCCAGGCCTGGATCTACACAAGGTTGCCCAGGGCCCCATCCAACCTGACCCTGAACACCTCCAGGGACGGGGCATCCACTACTTCTCTGGGCAGCCTGTTCCAGCACCTCACCACTCTTTCTGTAAAAAACTTCCCCCTAATATCTCATCTAAACCTTCCCTCCTTTAGCTTTAGTCCATTCCCCCTTGTCCTGCCATTATCTGCTCTTTTAAAAAGTCGAATCCCCTCCTGCCTATAAGCTCCCTTCAGGTACTGGAAAGCTGCAATGAGGTCCCCCCGCAGCCTTCTCTTCTGCAGGCTGAACAAGCCCAGCTCCCTCAACCTCTCTTTGTAGGGCAGGTGCTCCAGCCCTCTAATCATCCTTGTGGCCCTCCTCTGAACCCTCTCCAACAGTTCCACATCCTTCTTGTATTGGGGGACCCAGTCCTGAAAGGAATTTGGGCTCCTCGATCCTATTTGCACATTGAACTGCAAATGATTGGCCAAATCACTTGCCACATCGAGGTTATCAAGGGGCACCAAATCAGCTTGTCCAGGGTGCCTGTGAGATACCTGCCATGGTATCCAGTGATGTGGAGCTGAGTTGGAGCAGACCACTGAGATGCCGGGGTGCATGTTGGATTTGTTGTGCACCAAATAACTCTAGGCAGGGGATGAAAACGCTCATGGTGAAAACAGGAAGAGGACTTGGTGAAGTATGGAGACACCCAACACTCACAGATGCCACTGTGTCAAGACCTTCATGCAGAGAGCAGTTGTATGTATGTTGCAGTGATCACAGAGAATAAAAGTTTCAATTAAATGTATTTATTTATCATAAAAAAAATATGATACCATAGCAGTAAAGAATCTTAGCAGTAGCCTTCCATTAAAAATACCTTTCCTTGGTTATCATTCAGCAACTGTAGTGTGCAAAACCCTTTCTTCTCCAAATGACTTAAAAAAGTGCTCAGCATCCTACAAAAGGTTTCACTTCCCTTCAGAAGTGGGTCATAACATCATCCTCATCACATCTACCTTTTGTATACCTGATACTGATCTGTCATGCCTCAGCTCCATCCTGTCAAGATACAATCAGTCATGAAACAAAACAAAACAAAACAAAAAGAAAGCATCTCATTTTGAAACTGCTTTTCCTCTTTTTTTTTTTTTTTCTATAATTATAAGGATTCTGATTCTTGAGGTCCTTTCCTTTCTGAGTAGACTATTCACTGGGTGTCATTTCAGCAGCTGTGCAATTATTTCCATTGTCGGCATGTTGCGCTGGTGTCAAAGTGTTTTTGCACCATTAACATGAGTGTTGGGGCTGAGGACTGTTGGGTCTGGAGCAGACCTGAATGCTGAACAGCTCCGTGTTGTGTCATTTTGGCACGCAGGACCATGGACCAGGATGGAAGCAGGTTTTTTTGAGCAGAGGAACAAGTTGCATCCAAGCTTCCAGAGGCTGGGCAAACTCACGTTGTTGCAAAACCTTCCACTTAGAAAGGTCTTTTCATGAGGATGCAGGTCCCAATCCTGCTCAGTAGAACTCTCTTATCACTAACTTGGAAGGCAAGTTAAATGACAGAAGTCAAACACTGATTTGCCAATGGTGAAATGCTACAGTGCAGCTGTCACCACCGTGGTAATTCACCATGAAGGGCTTTTGTTGTGGTGCTCTTCATTCCTGAGTGTTCCTCCTGTTCTCCTTGCAGATAGTATAACTACCAATAATTGCCAAAATTTTGGGATCAGGAGAACTGATGGTATCTTTCTGACAGTGCTTGCACAGGTGCACACACGTGACTTTCATGCACCTGGAAAGGTTATCTTGATGTATTTCAGTCAAGCCAGTATCCCAGAAATTCTGATGTCACACATCAGGCACCGGTCAACATCATCATTTTTAACTGGGAGATGAGCTGCCTAAGTGCTGCCTTGCAATCTTTGAGATGCCTTTTGGAGTTCATTTTGAAAGCTTTGATGCCAGTATGAACATGGGGTTGTTTTTTTCAATTGTGGTGTCGTTTTGTGCCTTGCCTGTATCACAGAGGAAAGCGGTTAAAATCAAGGTACCACTTGTTCAACTATAGGCAGCTACATGGTGATCCTGTGAAAAACCCTCTGCTTCAGAGCAATCCAAGAAGGCATGTACATTGGGCAGTCCTGCTCACATAAGGAGGACTCCATTACTTGCTGTGAGCTCGAGAAAGGTTAGCTGACCCAGCTGGAGAGCACTAGTTTCTTTCTTCTGTTATGGAAAAATTGGTTTGCCACTTAGGTCAGCATCATGATGTAAATCTTAATGAAAGATTCAAAGATGTCTGAGCAAATCAAGATGTTTGGCCACCCTGATGCTCCTTAATCTGTCTCCCTGCCTTTTTGTCCTTGTACTTTTTATTTCTGAGGTTGACAGCTTAGAGCAGTAGCTACTGCAGCCCCCTCTTGCAGCTTAGGCAGAACTGGCATCTTGATTCTCAATATTTTTGTGAGGCTCCTTTCCTTACTGGAAGTGAAGCAAAACTTCAACATTTTGAAAATTATTCCTACCATTCAGGTTTTAGTCTTCTGGGCCCAAGTCCTTACGTCCTGATGCAACCCTTAGTCAGTCAAAACTCTCACTGCAGGCATTTGCCTGATTAGGAGATTTTCCTGATCTGCGGGGATGTTATCACAGTCCTTTGCAACTGAGTCTGCTGTTCTCCTGTGCTACAAGAAAAGATGCATTTCTTTCCTATTAGGAGAAAAAAAGAAAGGGAGGAAAAAAAGCACCCACCTTTATATATTACAGTACACTGTAATAACCATCAAACTTTTATAGCTGTTTTTCAAAATGCTGGGAGACATTTAGCAGTTGTGAATCCACTTGTTGAAGCTGGTTGTAATGGAACTGTATGTTCTTTACCTTTGCTGGTTATATGCCCTTAGATCTATTGAAGAGCTACAAAATTTTTCTGCTGATTCACTGTTGAATTCATCTAGAAAAATAAGACATCCTAGAACTTCCCTGCCTTTTAGGACCTCTTCATTATCCAAAACCTAAATCAAAAAGAGGACTTCCCTCTGCATCCAAAAGAGGCTACAGGTTTATCCATTCAATATCCAATTAATATTACCAAATTAATTCAGTTGACCCCCAGTTGACTCAGATCTCCAGTGTTCCAACTTCTTCTCTTCCTCTTCTATCACAGATTTTCATTTTACAACATCTTGGTTAGTTGTCAAGAGGATTTTAAGAGAAAAAGCTGACTTTCCTGGGGTTATTTCCTTGAACATGTCTCTGTGAATGAACTATGTTTTATAAATCCTCTCAGGATGCTACTATAAAACCCAGTATTTCTTGACTTGTTTGTCATCACCATGTGTATGCCTAGTGAGGGATGATATATTTTCAATCAAATATCAATGATTTCCTGGCATTTGCCACTGCTGCTCTGGAAATAATTTGTGCGTGGATTCTCAAATCAACCTGCAGATTTTACATTTAAAAAACCCTAAAAAAACCCCCACCAAACACCCCTCAAAAACCAGGAGAAGGAAGCAGCTAATCTGCAGAAAAAGGTAAAGATAGTTTGAAACAAAGTTTTACAGTTTCTCTGGGCCACTGGAAATCTCAGCAGATAAATCTGATGGTTCAGTCCCCAGACTGAGATTTGCAAAGACCACGAAGTGGGATTAAGACGTAAGCAGTTTGTCACCTGCTGAGTTGCTGAAGGTCATGTGCAATGTGACAACCAGGATTTTGGGCTGTAAACAAACCATGTCCGATTCTCTTAAAAATGGGAAGTAGGGACTCTCATGAGCACCATGGTGATCCTGCCTTCCTGGGCAGATGGATAACACAACTTGGGAAGAACCTCTTCAAAACGTCAGGATCATCTGGTTAACGACTCACTAATTTGTTTGCCCTTTCCTCATTCTTAAGAAACTGCTGATGTGTTCAGGCTCCCTCTTTTCCTCAACGGAAGTGAATTTTTTTCATTATGAAGGCCTTTAATAGCATCACCCAAGCAGAAAGCTGAAAGATTATATGTTAAATCAAGTTTCTGTGTTGTTCTGTACTGTGCTTTCCAATACTTGTAGCCTATTTCCCCTCACTTTTTGCTAGAATAGGAAGAAGAATTTATTTTCGTTAAATTTTATCTTTTTGTGGCAGATGTCCTAAGCATCCAAGATGCTCTTACTGTTCACTATGCCAGACCAAGGAGCTGTCCCTTCTCTGAAACCTCTCCTTGTATTGCCAAATACTTTAAACTTTCTTTTATTCACTACTTCTCCTTAAATCTCAACAGCCTGCCTGTAAGTTTAGCCCCAGGTTTTTTAAGGTCAAGTTGTTTCCCTGCCTGCCCTTACTAGTAATACCTTTTTTCACTTGCTTGTTTTTCTACATCCTTTCCTCCCATCCATTTCCATGTAAATGAAGGGGAAGAAGACAGGCTGAAAAAGCACATGTTTCTCCTCACATACCATTTCTAGACAGACCACCAGGCCTTGATGCCAGTAGCTCTTTGCCCTTTGCTTTAAAAAAAGGCCTTGAAGAGTTTTCGCATCACATGTAAAACGTCACCAAAACAGAGAGCTGGGCTGGGGTCACTCTGACACATTGCAAACATCAACTCAAGGCTATAAAATCGTGGAAAGTCTGCAAAAGCTGAGTTTTGGCCCCAAGTTGCTTTGGGTTGAAAAAAATTCTGCATAGAAAAATGAAAGAAAATTCTAAGTGCTTGGATGGAGAAGGTGGAGAACTTGGATCCAGATCTGCAAAAGTGCAGGCTGGCAGAGCCATGCTGAGGGTTTAGCTAATAAAGCTTTACTTTCACAGTTGGAACATGGTGACTGTATGCACCCAGCTGTTTTCTGTGACTCATTTGACAGATGGTAATGTTTGAAGTCACCAAAACTCACGTTTTATCTTGGGCATCGATTTTGCTCAAACATGTACACACACTATCAGCCAGCTCTCAGGAAAATGATAGGTGTCTGCTTGTGCTACATGTCTGTTAGTTTTCACTGAATGATTCTTAAACTTTTTGGCCAGTTTTGACAACCAGCCAGAGGGCTCAAGGATATTAATTTCCTGTGGATGCTGTAAAGAGTTGGCAGCTATGCACAGAAAGGGACCTGTATTCAGCCATGACAAAAGTGGAGACGTGGAGAACTTGGCTGGCCTCCTCTAGCTGGCAGTAGCCAGCAACCTGTGGGCAGGGTGAGAAATGCAAGCCCAAATTAGTGTCCCCTGGTGAGGCAAAGGCAGTTATAATGCAGATCCTTGTGCTTACTAGGAGGCAACAGCCAGCTGGTCAGCCAGCATGCACGTGTTAGCTGATCCATCAGCTGTCATGCACGGCACGCAGGGGATAGGAGAGGGATAAGCAGCAGAAATAAATAAATAAGCAAACAAATAAATAGATAGATAAGGAGCACATGTTCTTAGGAAAATGCTCTTTCTTAATTAATTTACAGAATCATAGGATCACAGAATCACTAGGTTGGAAATGACCTTTAAGATCACTGAGTTCAACCATACCTGTCCTCCACAGACCCATATCCCTAACCACTTCATATACCCATCTTTTAACTACATCCAGGGTCGTTGACTCAACCCCCTCCCTGGGCAGCCTGTTCCCCTGCCCTATCAGTGAAGAATTTTTTCCTAACATCTAATCCGAACCTGCCCTGGCACAACTTGAGCCCATTCCCCCCTCATCCCAGCACCTGTTGGTTGAGTGAAGAGACCATTGCCCACCTCTTCACACCCTCCTGCCAGGTAATCGAAGGTGGTGATAAGGCCTCCCCTCAGCATTCTCTTCTCCAGGCTGAACACCCCCACGCCGTGGTTGAGAGACGGGACGCAGCTTGATGCAGGCAAAGGGTTGATTTATTGTAGCAGATCACAAGTTTGTACACTTTGCAAAGCCTGTACGTGCCTTGGTTTCAGTGGAGCGCAGAAGCCATTTTTACATTTACTGCCTGTTGATTGGTCTAAAAACACTTACAAATATTGTTAGAAAAAAGCAGTTTAAGTCTAGTAGCGCAACCTATTGCACACATCTTGTTTTCATTCCTTCCTTACAGCCTGCTTGCTTCTTTCTTTTAAGGCTGACTAGTTCCTCCTATCCCGCCTGGTGTCAGGATGTCTCACCTCCCAGCACTTTTTCATTCTTTATCAGCTAGTTCCCTTTGCTGTTTTAATTCTCCCAAGGTTTGTGACTGAGCTCCGTCATCTAGACACAGCTACACAGTGTCTGAAGTTCTGTCAGAGTCCTGTTACCCCTTCCCCACATCTCCCCTTTCCTGTTGCACAAAAGAATCTTCTTCATAGAGCTCTCTATCAAACCTTGCATACATTGTAACAGACAAGGTAAAAGGAGCAACAGGAGAATAAAAACAGCCAAGGCATAAACAAAAGTTTTTACCAAACTTCTCAACCATCCAGATGATCCCCATCCTCCAAAAACTTTGTCCAACCAATCCCATCCATCATCTTGGAGTTTCGAGACTCCATCCTTAAGCTAGCATGAATAGACTCAAGATGATCTGAGAGGTTCATACAACACATACCCTCAAAATCCTCACAACCATGGCCTTGTGCTAAAAGCAAAAACACCTATAGCAGCTCTATTTTGCAGCACAGCATGATGAACCCTACTATCTACGTCTAATAAAAGGCCAGACAGCACACTGCTAGTAGCATTTGTTTGTTTTACAAGCCACCAACCAAGCTTATCTAAAGTAAGTAATGTTTTTTCAGGGTCCACTCCTGGCAACAAAAGAGAGGCTGCAGCTCACCGACTATGAGACCAAATTCCTGCTCCATCATCACAGTCGGGGCTGTAGGTGTGTACACCAGGCTTGGCCAGGTGGGAAAGGCAATGTTGTAAAATCATAGAGGTGTTAGGGGGTCAGAACAGAAAGCCCACCTAAGCTACACAGACCCCCTCTTACGTGTGAGGGGATAATGGGCCAAGCCCTATCCCCACAAATAAAAAGCATCCTGGATGGTAATAAAAAGAGAATGTCGCTGGATCTCGACAAATTTGTCACTGTGTCGTTACAGCAGGTGCAGCAATTCTAAATACAGGGTGGGCCAGAGAAACACCCCAGGCCCTGGATTGGTTTTCTCCTGTATAATTAAACCGAACACAAAAATCCATTTTTGCTGACCCGAGAGGCTCAACCTCTTGTGGTTCTAGGGTAGCCTGTGGGAGAAAGGCAACCCAAGGATCCCAGGCATCTGTCAAATTTGGTGACAGGGCAGGAAAAACCTCTGCAAGGCTTTCAGGTATCGGCCAGCTACCTAGTGGCAGACCAACAAGGCATGTAGAGAAAGGGTTATTGGGAGAAGCAGCAGGCACAGAATATCTTGTCCTGTCAAATTCGCTAACGTAACCCACACGTTAGTTTTTTTGGTAAAGGAGAGGGAAACAGTCCTCCCCAAAGGGGCAGAAGTCCCGGGCTCACAACCCTGAGCCCCAGTAACAAACGCCAGGGCTCGACAAATCGCCTGCGAAATCTCCAGTCGCTCGGGAGTGTCGGGGTCGTGGTCGGACAAACGAGGATGCCGCGGCGTGTTGTTTGCCTGAAGTCTCGGGGTGTCGCTGTTGCCACAGGCTGCTCGGGATCGCGATCCTCCGGCTGCGGCCGCGGCTCCCCGAAAGGACGCGCGTTCTCCGCTAGGAATCCACCCGGGACCTTGTGCTGTGGAGACAGAAGGACACCCTCTCCCCCCCTCCCCGTGTAACAAGAGGACATGGTCCCACAGTCTGACCTGCTTCTGGGTCACGAAGCAAAACTGGTGCCTTGATTTGTGCCTGGAGTGAAGCGTTCACATTACAGTGTCGAACTGTGGGGGGGGGGGTGACTGTCTAACAGAGAGCAGTTCAAAAAGTTAAACACACACAAAGCTTTCTGTTGTCGTTCCTCAGGAGTAGCAGTCCCTACTCCGCCTTTTTGTTGTTGGAATAAACGTTCCAAAGACTGGTGAGAACGTTCAATTAGAGATTGACCCAGAGGGGTCAGAGATCCCCCAGAGGGATGCCAGTGATATGAATCACACCCCAGCAATCCAGAAAGGCTTTTGTTGCACTCCAAACATATGCAGGACCGTTGTCTGTTTATACCTGAGAGGGTATCTCTCAGATATATGTTTATATCTGCCCAAGGTGGATGTCTCACGCTTTCTCCCCTGTATGACAAGAAGAAAATGAGTTGCCTGAAAAGGTGTCAATAGAAGAATGGACATATTTCAATTTACCCAACTCAAGACAGCGTGTAACGTCCATTTGCCATAATTGTTGGCTCTGAAGTCCTCTAGGATTAATCCCATCCCGCTATTGACAGGAAAAGAGTGTCATTGACAATCAGGACACACAGCAGTGATATTCGATGCTTGTTGGGAGGTAATTCCAAACTGCTGTTTGAGACCTCCAGCGTTCTGGTGAGGAAAGGAATGACTGAGCTTAGCTTGGGCTACGCGATCCGGGAATACCTGTACCAGCAATGTCCAGAGATCAGCTTGTCGATTCCCTTCTGCAGTAAAGCCTGGTAGGAGAAGTACATGATCTGATATGGATAACAAAATAGGGGTGAGGGCGAGAGTCCAAGAGAAAAATAAGTTCCTGTAATAAAGCAAACAGTTCAGGGTGTGAAACATTATGCAATACAGATGCTTCGGCTCGTTCAACAATTCCTGCAACGTAAAGCTGAAGCAGTAACCAGGTTGAGAAGTATGGACCATTTGCAAAAGACTCAAACAACTGCAGTGAGTTCTACCATCTGGGGGGAGCCAGGTACAGTTTCAATGTCCAGTTTCCATTGTCCACACTGGCTGTCCCACCAAAGAATGACTGGTTTCTGTGACTTTCCAGATCCATCCATAAACAGTGTTAAGGCCTGCAAAGGTTGGTTTAGTTGTTATAGAAAAGTTCATGTTCAACAACTTATGTGAAGGTGGATGGGATGTGAGTTGACCTGTATAGTCAGCCAAAGGCATCTGACTGCTGATACAGCCATTGCAAATACATGTTCGTTACAGGTAAGCAGATAGATACAAAGTCCATTTCTGATAACATTAACAAGCGTTGCCTGCCTTTAATTACCAAAGAAGCAAACATCTCGCGCTGAGTCAACATGGTTTTTGTAGATTGATTTGGTAAAAAACACCACTCAATAATCAGCAGTGGGTCTGGTTTCTGGGGGTCCTACTGGAATATCCATGCATGCGGTTGTCGTGTGGGATTTAAAACAATTGGATAAAAAGGTAAATCAGGGGTCCAATGGCGTGCGTATCTGTCGGTGATTGCGGCAGCAATCTTTTGCAAAGGATCCACAGCCTCAGGGCGCTGACTGTGAGGGAGGCGCAAGTCAATGTCCCCTTTAAGCAATTCAAATAGGGGGCCCAAATCTGTATTAGAAATTCCCAACTATGGTCGGGCCCAATTAATGGTTCCCAACAGTTTCTGCCCATCATGCAAGTTTTTTATGTCTGTCTGTATCTGTAAGGGCTGAGGAGCTATAGTTTGAGTTCTAATGCACCATCCTAAGTATTTCCAAGGGGGTGTTTTCTGAATTTTTTCTGGAGCGATACAAAGGCCCACTGAATTAATGGTGAGCGTGACAAGGGCTACTGCTTTCTCCATGACCTCGTGGTGTTGTGCGGCTACCAGGATGTCATCCATGTAGTGATACAACAATACATCGAGCATTGCAGTTCTAACAGGATTAAGCACCTTAGCTACATACCACTGACAAATTGTAGGGCTGTTTTTCATCCCTTGTGGCAGCACAACCCACTGGTACCTTGGCAATTGGGCTTGCATGTTGACGCTTGGAACTGAAAAAGCGAATTTAGGAGCATCATCCGAATGCAGTGGAACATTAAAAAAGCAATCTTTAAGGTCAGTAACTGTCAAATGCCAATCCCGAGGAATCATAGTGGGAGATGGGAGTCCTGGCTGGAGGGCTCCCATATCTTCCATAGCGTCATTAATTTTTCGAAGGTCATGGAGTAAGCGCCACTTGCCTGTTGGTTTCCTGATAACAAAAACAGGCGAATGCCAGGGGCTGATGGAGGGCACAATATGTCCCTTTGTTAACTGTTCCGTAACCAATTCTTGGAGGGTGTGAAGCTTTTCCAGTGGTAGAAGCCATTGATCTACCCAAATAGGGGTATCAGTTTTCCATGTCAATTTAAGGGTGTCGTGTGCCTCAATGACCCCTTCTAAAAATGGGTTCAAATAGACATTCCCCACTGGGAGAGCACATCCCCCCCCACCCCCCAAGATCATTGGAACAGGTAACACAAAAGGTTTGACAGAGGCTCTATGCCCCTCCGGACTTTGAATTTGAATTAATTCCAAGCTTTGGTGGCTGTTACCAGTTCCCCCAATTCCAGCTAGAGGCTGGGAAACATTGGCCAGAGGCCATCGTGGGGACCATTTGGCTTGAGAAATCACTGTAACATCAGTTCCTGTGTCAATAATTCCACTTAACAATTCCATTCCCTGTTGTCCTCTGCAAATCAGGATACATTGACAAACAGGTCGCTTTTGAGAAATAGTTTGCACCCATAAGATTTGGGGGTCCCCTGTAGATCCAAACCCTCCATGCCTCTGATCAAGTTGGCTGGGGATGGGAGGATTAACTCCCGTCGGAATCAATCTTAGTTGAGCTATACGGGTCCATTTAGGTATCATGCAAGGAGGAAACACAGTCCATGCCATGGTTTTGATTTCACCAGTACTGTCCAAATCTATGACTTCTGGCAAAACAAAAAGCCCTGATAATGTGGTAGATGATCTTCCTAACAGTAACGCCTGCATTTTAGGGGGTAACGGTCCTGATGTAGCTGTTGACAAGAATTGGACCGAAGAATTAAGTAATGTTACTTCATGGGCTGTTGCTCTGTCCTGCCCTGCACTTCCAATTGTTTCTGGGCAGAGTCTTGCGGCACTGCCGTTTCCTTCTTTAGTGGTTGGGCTGTTGGCTGCGGGATTTGTGTCTGCGTGCTTTGCTGCCTCACACTCTGCAGTTGGTTTCCCTGGCTCTGGGAGTCACACTTGCATTTGCATTGTTTTGCACAACAGCATCCTTTTAGGGATTTGGGGCAAACTCCAGGTGCTTTGTTTTTACCCCCTGCATTTGCAATCAGGCATTTCTTTTTAATATGCCCGGGGTTGCCACAACTGTAACAAAGCTTCTGGGTCTTTGGCCCTTTCATGGCTGCAGAAGTGGCAGCCATAGCTTCAAATTTGTGATCCACCATACCAATTCTGTTGCAGGCTTTTACCATTTCTGGAAGTGTGGGATTCTGTTTAGGGAGTGACTTTAATAATTTTTTAAAGTCAACATTCACATCTTCCATAGCCAATTTCAAGTGTAAATTTTCTCCTTCTTCTGTATTATCTATTTGGCATTCTGAAGCTAGCTTTAGCCTGTAAGGCTCCCGGGGCTCCTGTGTATCAGTCATGAAAGACTTCTGTGGCTTTTGGGTATCCGGGACTTTTAAAAGAGCCTTTTTTGCTTCTTCCTGGATGGCTTCTAACGCCTCCTGGGGTATATCTCGAGCCTGTGCCACTGGATTATCATAGGGCCCCGTTCCGGTAAGATGCTTAATAGTCAGGGCAGCTAAAGCAGCATTATTATGGCCAACATAAGTAAGCAAGAGCAATTGCAGCCCCTTCCTCCAATACATTTCCCATAATGAATATTGAGGCGGAGATAATAGCATGCATACTAAAGATCTGAGATCACAAGGGGTCAGAATAAAAGTATCAAAAACAGTTGAAAGCAAGCTTGAGAAATAGGGAGAGGAAAGACCATATTCATTAATTGCACGGCGCAGTTCCTTAATCACAGGGAAGGTGACTGTTCCCCATTGCGTCCTTTTCCCTTTTCTGAGATATGTCTCAGGGGTCACAACATCATCTACACTGTCCAAATCCCCCTCTTCTACAAGCTGACGTTTAATATTGGTGCAGATGTCCTGTGGATCAGGGGGATGTAAGCCTGGTTCCACTTCTGGGTGTACGGGACCCAAATCGAAAGGATCCTTCTCTGGAGCAGTCCTCACAGCGCCCACCTTGCAGGATTTGAGGTTGGAGGTCTCAGAAGAGGGCGAGGAGGGCGGTAAGGTCTCCGGAGACCAAGAAATCAACAGAGGAATTTTAGGGCAAGCCCCCTCTGCACTTTTTTTATCGTCGGGGGTCTTGGTTTGAGCGGTAAGAGTTTCAAAAATTATCCGCCACCACGGAAGCATATACCGAGCCTCAGACTCCCCCCTCGTAGCTGCATCCCACAATTTCATTCCTGCCTCGTCCCAGATTTCCTTTCTAAAAATATTAGAGCTGTTTAAGCTGGGTATCTTCTCTTGTACCCATTGAAGTATGGACTTAAGATCATTATTGGAAATATCTTTCCCATGCTTTTGCAAGAAAGCCTTCATAAGGTCATATGTATGACTCTCTGGGGTAGATATTTGATTCCCCATGTTTCCCACAGCTCACCTCACTCTTTCAGAGGGATTATTGCTGGCCGGCGTCTGCTTCCTTTCAGCAGGTTCGTCCTGGATGTTCCGTGGGACTCGCAGCCTGCCGCACAGATCGGCGGTTCTCCCCTGCACGCAGGTCCCGAAATGTCGAATCACGTCGGGGTCGCCGACTTGCCGTGATTGAGGGATGGGACGCAGCTTGATGCAGGCAAAGGGTTGATTTATTGTAGCAGATCACAAGTTTATACACTTTGCAAAGCTTGATGCAGGCAAAGGGTTGATTTATTGTAGCAGATCACAAGTTTATACACTTTGCAAAGCCTGTACGTGTCTTGGCTTCATTGGAGCGCAGAAGCCATTTTTACATTTACTGCCTGTTGATTGGTCCAAAACCACTTACAAACATGGTTAGAAAAAAGCAGTTTAAGCCTAGTAGCGCAACCTATTGCACACATCTTGTTTTCATTCCCTACAGCCTGCTTGTTTCTCTCTTTCAGGGCTGACTAGTTCCTCCTATCCTGCCTGGTGTCAGGATGCCTCACCTCCCAGCACTTTTTCATTCTTTATCAGCTAGTTCCCTTTGTTGTTTTAACTCTCCCAAGGTTTGTGACTGAGCTCCATCATGCCTCCTTCTAAACACAGCTGCACAGTGTCTGAAGTTCTGTCAGAGTCCTGTGACTCCTTCCTCATACCCCTAGCTCCCTCACTACAAAGGGAATAACATATTTTCTGCAACGCCATTACCAGGATACTGGTCAGTGCCATGGGTGGAAATATTTGAAGGAGGAGATGCTCTTCAGCATGAAGTTCTCACATGCTTGTCACTGCTTCCTCTTTCCATAGCTAGTTATCTAGTACATTATCAGCAATATAGAACAGGCAAAAATCATGCACAAAAAAAAGGATGGGGGTTTAGGTAGGATTTCGTGTTTTCAGGCTGAAAGAAATGTAACACAAGCAAATGATAATTCTAGAAGACCCCATGAGTTTGTTGGGATAAGGATAAATCTGCACTTTGAAACTCATTATTGTCTTTAATCAGACTTAGCCAGGCTTATGAGTCTAATGACTTGGGTGACCTTTAAAAAAAGGTCAGGCTTGTTTGCCAGGTAGATTTTCTGCATTTGAAACATGTGTAATTATCATAAAAATTATGAAGAGTGTAGATATTACTCAAATTCTGTGGAAGATTGTTCTTCTATTCCTTGTCCTCAGCAGTAACAGCTGAGGCCAGTAAATCCCATGATTTTATTCATGTGCTTTGTTTCGGAAGGTATATTTTACAAAATATTCAGTAAGTCATATTTTTAGAATTATTCATTTTGTGAGATGATCATCCAACATCTTTGGATGTCTCATTTCTCTCCCTTAAGCACAGAAAATATTAATCTAAAGTCAGACTTCTAATCCACCTGCATTCCCATTTCAGCAAGGTGCTTAACAATGCTGCTCTGTTGGTGTTTGAGTTGCTTTGGGTAGAAACAAACAAATAAACAAAAAGTTTAAAAGGTTAAGAAGGAAAAAGGTGCTCCACTGTCTGTTTCACCTGAATTATTCCCTGCTCCTCCAAGAAATACAGTCAGAAGTGATCATATATACTGCCTCAGTTCAGGGCAGATGTCTGCATTGGTACAATACCCAGCAAAAACCTTTTAAAGCATTTTTTATCCGGATAGTTGCCTGCTGCCAGATGTGCTGACTGTGTAGGAAGCCCACGATAGGCAGTGTGAAAGGAAGGGTGGTTCTCCTCTTTCTTCATATGTACGGGGAGTAATTAGGGTTTGGATATAGGAGATGCCCTTTTTAAGACCTTCCATGGATGGGAGTTTGTAAGACGTGATACAGCAGATCACGTGGAGGAGGAAGAGGCATTTAGTGACTCGCATGATCAAAAGTGGGAGGAACCATGTGCACTGACAAATTTCTGTTGGTTGATCTCAGTTCTTCTGGAAAAAGGACTGGAGAAAGTGTGACTTCACTCCCATTTATAAAACAGGGAGCAAAGAGCATCCAGTGAATTACAGGCTGGTGAGCCGTGCCTCTGTGCCTGGGAAGATCGTGGAGCAGATCCTCCTGGATGACACGTTAGAACACATGAAGGATGAGCCCATGATAGGGACAACCAGCACGGCTTCACCAAGGGAAGGTCGTGCCTCACCAATCTGGTGACCTTCTTTGATGGTGTGATACCATCGGTGGATCAAGGGAAGGTGCCAGATGTCATCTACCTTTGACATGGTCCCCCACCACATACAAAGGGTGATGGTCACTGGGTCTATGTCTAGGTGGAGGCCAGTGACAAGCGGTGTCCCCCAGGGGTCTCTACTGGGACCACTGCTCTTTAACATCTTTACTAATGACATCCATGATGGAATTGAGTGCACCCTCAGCATGTCTGTGGTTGACACCAAGCTGAGAGGTGTACTTGACACAGCAGAAGGAAAGGAAGCCATCCGGAGGTACCTTGACAGGCTGGAAAGGTGGGCCTGGGTGAACCTAATGAGGTTCAACACTGCAAAGTGTCAAGTCTTGCTCTTGGGCTGGAGGAATCCCAGACAAGCATACAGACTGGGGGAAGAGCTCATTGAGAGTAGCCCTGCTGTGAAGGACAGAGCAGAAGGGGTCCTCAGATGAGCAACGTACCTTGGGTGTCCTCTCTGGTGCTGCTGGTAGTTCCTCCCCAACTCTAATTTCACAGCACAAGGGTACAATTTTCGTTGGCTCCTGCTCAACCTCCCTATGTTTATTCTTCTGCTTTGTGATACCATTAGCTCTGATTGGAGCACATATTGATGAGTGAGTGCTGGGTGGCTGCTGAGCTTTGTCCCTGTACGTTACAACATCCCCAAACATAAAGCTACACCCTGAGTTTGGCAAAAGGGACAAGGATCATGTCTGGGCATCTCAGTGTGGGCTGTCGCTTCCTGTGAAGCCCAGCTGCAACAATATCATTGCCAGTGCAAAGGCTGAGGCACTTCCAAGCACTGCACAGTTCCCAGGACCCTCACCTCCTCAGATCTCTCTTGTTGCATCATTTACCTGGGCACTGCCTCCCAAGGCCAATACTCTGCACAGGTGTATGTTGAAGAATACCCTATGCATTCCTGCCTTGTCCCATTTATTAAGGGGATTTCGGACTCTAATCCCATCTCCAATCAAGTGGCAGCCCCTCTCAGTTAGCTGTTGCCTGGAGATTTATCAGGTGTACCTTCTCTGCTGTCAACCAAGTCCTTAATGAAAATTAAATTCAAATGTTACCAGACCTCAGGCAGCAGCTTGCAGAGTGTCTCAACAGTTTCATCTTACCAGTCTGACAGGAATACATTGATAGCTGCTACTAAGTGCAATTCTTCAGCCATCTGTACCCACCTTAGGTGTGGCTGTGCTGCCCGTTACTACTTGCTTACAAGAAATTTAATGTTCATTGTCACTGTGCCAGCTGTGCAATAAGAGGGAAAGCATTCCATTGTTAAATTGATAAAGCACAAGCTGAAAAAAGACCCTTAAATCCCCCATCCTGTGTAAAAATCTTTTCTTTGCACTGTGTTCTGAGAAACAGGTTTGTTCATTAAAAAGGCTTTGAAATGCACATTGAACCTCTTGCACTGAGTCTTAATCAACCCATAATTGGAGTGGGCAAAGAGCACTACCTGATGGTGGTTCAACCAGCACTTGGTAATACATTATGCTCCTGCAACTCATTCTTCTTTCTGTGCCTTTATTCAGTCATCATTTTCCCACGTAGCTCTAAGTGCATCACAGGCAGCGGAGCTGCGTTTTCCTCACATTTGAGCCTAATTTACATCCATGTTATTCCAGTCAACATGTAGGAATTACCTCTATTTTGTACCAGTCAAGTTGGTTAGATATTTAGGTGCTCAGCCTGTAATAATGGCAAAGGAGCTGCAGAACTTCTCGTACACCAGCTATGGTGTCCGTGCTATATGGTGGCTGTTGCTATATACAGAAATATATATAAAAAAAGCAGGCAATAATAAAAGAGAGGGGAAAGCATTAAGAAAATTTCCTGTTATGCTGAAAATAACCACATTTTATAGGAGGGGTAGTGTAACTGAGAAAGGAAAGGGCACAGGTTGAGGTGTTTTGCCCTGCTGTCTCATGGTGACTTGCTTGGTGGTCACCTCTCCCGACAAGAAATCAAGTGAGCTACATCCCTTCTTACAAACCATGTACACGGATGTAGACATGGACATAGATATGGGTATGGACATATGGGACAAAAATAGAAAAGCCATGCATGACCAAAACAATGAAAGAATAATGTAATTTGTCCCTAGGGCAGGTTGCACAGGTTGGCGTTCAGATGGGTCTTGAATATGTTCAAAGAAGACCCCACACCCCCCTGGGCAGCCTGTCCCAGGGCTCTGTCCCCCTTATGTACTTAATCATGTACTTAAAATACACCTGGTGATTTGAATGCATTTCTACCACACCTCCATGGAGTCACTGCAGGGTTGATATTGGACATTTGCAAACATTTCTCCTATTAAAAATAATTGGTAGTAAAGTATAAATATAAAACTATCACCCATCAGTATGATGATGTTCTAAAAGCAATGAAAAAAAAGTTTTAAAAGTTTCTATGGCATGCTTTTAATATTTTTCTCTGCTTCTCTATGTCTATGCTTTAAAGGGGAAGTGAGAGAGTTGCTGGTTTTAAGAGTTATGAAACATGGTTTTAGTTGAACTGTTATTTTTGAGCAACTCAGTCATTTTTATTTCAGAGAAGTTTCAAAGCATGAAATACAAATTCTTTCGGAAAAAGAAATTCATTCCCAGTCATGTTTTGTCCAGTAAAAACAGGGAAGTCACTATTTGAACACACAATATCCAAGTCCAGTCCAGGTTAAAATAGGAGCAAGCTGTAATTCAGAAGAAAATTTCCTTATTATTAAAATAACTCTAAAGATAATAAAGAAAATGAACAACACTCTTAAATTTAGCCTCTGGACCATTCCCATGTAGTCTGAATTGGGAAGCTTGCACTTAATTTCCATTCCATTAGAGTGGGCACCTACTTTGAAAACAAGGAGTTGGAAGAACAGTTGCAGAAACATAGACTAGAGCAAGAACATTGCCAACTCAAGCCATTTGTAGTTTTGTAGAAGATATTATATCCCTTAAGTGCATAACACTGTTTGTTTTCGGGGGAAAAAAGGGGATAGGAGCTTTGTGGTGGAATTGATATAAAAGTTTCATTTCATTACATCATGGATCACAGAGTCACAGAGTGATCAAGCTTGGAAGGGACCTCTGGAGATCATCTAGTCCAATCACCCTGCCAGAGCAGGATCACCTAGATTAGGTCACACAGGAACGTGTCCAGGTGGGGTTTGAATGCCTCCAGAGAAGGTGTGTCCACAACCTCTCTGGGCAGCCTGTCTCAGGGCTCTCCCACCCTCAGCGTCAGTGAAAAAGTTTCTCTTTATAGTCACATGGAATATCCTCTGTTCCAGCTTGCACCCACTGCCCCTTGTCCTATCACTGCCATCACTGAGAAGAGCCTGGCTCCATCCTGCTGACACTCACCCCTCAGTCTCCTCTTCTTCAAGCTAAAGAGACTCAGCTCCCTCAGCCTCTCCTCATAAGAAAGATGTTCCTCTTTCTTAATCACCTTGGTGGCTCTGTGCTGGGCTTTTCCAAGTAGTCTCCTGTTCCCCTTGAACTGAGGGGCCCAGAACTGGACACAATATTCCAGATGTGGTCTCACCAGGGCAGAGAAGAGGGGAAGAAGGACCTCTCAACCTACTAACCACACCCCTTGTAATACACCTGAGGATGTCATTGGCTTTCTTAGGCATGAGGGTACATTGCTGGCCCATGGCCCACCAAGACCCCCAGGTCCCTTTTCCCTGTGCTGTTCTCCAACAGATCCGTCCCCTGCCTATACTGGTACATAGAGTAGATGAGAAATTTGCTTTGAAAGCCATCTCTCTTGGATAAGTGCCTTTACACTTGTAAGATGATACATATACATACATATACACGCTTAGTCATGAACTATAATCTAGTTTCTGTATTTAAAAAGGCACAACTGGGATCTCCTCCAGGACTGAAGTCCCTGATTCTGGAACCCAGGGATGCTTCAGTACAGGGCAGGCTTATTTTTGAACCATAAATACTCCTGTCATCTTGAATCACCTTTGAAAGTTCCTGGGGATCTTTTGTTTCCAAGTCCCTTTATAGGCTTAAACTTTAATACAGTGATAAGGCCTATGGGGGGCATAACTATGAAACAAAAGCAAAAAGGTGCAGTGATAGAAAGGCTACTGAGCCTATTTGCCATCAACAATATTCCCTGTAAAATTATTCAGTGCTTTTTAAATTTCAAAATCTCCCATTTGCCCTAATAAGCCAGGGAAATTGCAGCTAAAGATGATGCTTCTTTAATCCACACTTCAAATTAGCCCCTTTTAAGGTTTGTCTCTTCTAGAAAATTAGGTTGGGGTAGAATATGTACTGGGGGAATGGTGTCAGACAGCTGCAAATCTGACTTCACCGAGGCTTTTCCCTGGGGGGTTTACCTAAGATCTGCCACAATATTAAGTGGCAGTATGTGTCCATGTGAATGACAATGTTATTTTAGCATCCTCTTAGTAAATGTAACTACAGACTTCATGCCCCAATCTAATTTTCTAATAAAGGAGTAGACTTTGTCTTCAGATCATTACATCAAGTGATGTGAAGGGTGCCATCATATTATTTTAATTTGCACTCTGTCAGAAAACTTTAGTTTTTATGTCAGTAACATGTTTCAGGAATATCAGAGAGTATCCATTTGGGACAGTGTTATGACTCTAATCTCTGAGAAAAAAAAAGACATGGATAGTGTAAAATTTGGTGAATCCCCTATTTACCTACTATGTTATTAAAAGAGTTTTGTAAGTCATTATTCAAAATAACTTGAGTGAGACAAGAGTATGCACTATAAACTGAACCTGGTAACAGCTTTAGGTAATTTAAATAACTCCAGGAGCTAATTGCTCCTGGTAGTAAGTACAATTGTTCTCTGCACGCAGATTGATTGCACTGTGATAGCAGAATATTGTGTTCAGAAGCTGAAAGTAAAAAAAGTTGTAAGGCAAAAATATTTATCACTGATTAATTCATAAAATAACCTCTCTAGGTGTGAGGTGGGTTCTCTGTCATTGGAAATAATGAGAACATGGCTGTTTATCTTTCTAAAACACATGTTACTTTTTCTACTAGAAATTATGTAGAATTGATGTAGAAATCAATTCAATGTAGAAATTCACAGTCGCGTTTGTGTGACCTGTGATTAAGAGTCAGTCAGATTTGGTGATCACAACAGAACTGTGAAGGCTTCAAATGTTTGTATCTGTTAACGCCACTTTTTAGAACTGGTGTAAAATCATGTTACCTAGACAATTTTCTGTTTGAAACAATAGACTTTTGAAGCAAGCTGGTAGCATGAAATAGACAGCAGTTCAGCAACACCAGGTCACTTTTGAAAGCAATAGTATTTTGCTGGTCTTGTTGTTGCTGAATTAGCTGTAGAACATAGTGAAAAAAAATCCTTTCTCCTTATTCCTTGTTTAAAATAACCAAACTCTAACTACATTTCATTTCTTGAGCTTAAGAAAGAATAACCTAGTAGAAAATTGTTTCTTGACTTTTTTTCCTTTTCCAAAACACCCATATTAAAGAGTATGTATGTGTGCATGCATTTGTTTGTTTAACTCCAAGTTAAATTAGATTACATAGATTAGCAAACCTTTATTACAAAATCAGACATTTTCTGTTTCTAGTAATTGGACCATTGTTGTTTTTGTGATTGGGCAGTAAGCCTGTTAGAGGGCAGGTAAGAAAAAAAACATAAATCAATAATCAGGCTCTTCACAGACTTCCTGAGTTCAGAGTTGTGATGGCTGATGAACATGACAGTAATAAATTTTGCAATATAGGGAAGAGCGTTTGTAGGATATTAATTCATGGATGCCTGATGAGGAATCAAGACAGCCTGGCACAGTAAAAGTGGTTGTGTGAGTCCTGTGGGGTGTGCTTGTGGGTTTCATTCGTGTTTGCCTGTGCTAGGGTGTGCCAATGTTTGTACCTACGTGCACAAATCTTAGATTCAGAAATTTGTGTGACTACAAGTAACTAATACATCAATTTACTCATGTAGTTATCTCCTCTAGACTCCATTCTTTTTTCAACATTGTAAAATGGTTAACTTACTTATTAGTACATCTCAGTTTTGTAACTTCTACAGTTTCCCATCACGATATTTCTGTAGCACAAATACTTTTTTTTCTCCACAGCATGTCATAATCAAAGAATCCTGTCACATTATAAAAAAAACCCAGCTTTTCAAGTAGGTACTGTATGTCCATCTCCCTCCCCCTACCTGAAAACGGTCTAAAATATAGCTTTCCAGGGCATCATGCACTAGTACCTGGGGATGGATAACTATATGCTACCCATATCCCTCTCCCAGCTTAATTCTTGAGCCACCTTAACATGCTGCTACCAAACCAGGTCTTACTGCCCCAGCACAGTTCGCTCATTCCCCAAAGGAGAGCAATTCCTAAGGTCACAGAAGTCAAGTCCAAACTGAGCAGTGTTTGTGTTTTCACCCTTTGAGCCAAAAGAAAACTGATATTGGTAACATATAAAAGTTACTTGTGAATTTTCTCTTAGATTTTAAATACGATTTCCAAGCATAGTTAAGCTGAAACACATGGTCAGAAAATTAAATTTTATCTATATGCTCTCTGTGTACTATATAGAATATATTATATACTTTTTATTATTATTTGTAGAAAACCGAATCATCAGGAGTTATTTCTTAAGATAATTTGAGAGGCCAGTGACAGATGGGACCTTCAACATGGGACAAAGAGAGCCAGTTCAATACATGCTGGGTAATTCTGCCCTTTGGAAATTTTCAGGATTATTTCAACAGAAGGCTTTAAAAATATTGTTGGTTTGAAATGGCTATTGCAACCCTCAATTCCCTCTTGCCTTTCTTGATGCTCTTTCTGGGATTGGGAAGGTGAAACCTGTCAAATTAAATGGCATATTTTCTCCTTAGCTGCTGCAGGAAGCCCATAAACAGAGCTGACCAGAAAGCAGGATACCCTTTCAATCAGGGACCTGGAATTCTCCTGGCCCAAATAAACGTTCTGAGCACAGTCTGCTTCTTTCTCTTGCTAAGCTCAGGACTTCATAACACTTCTGAATGAAAATACTTCAAAAGAGGGATGACAATGGAAGTTGGTTTATTGCTTTCATTTTTTTTCTTCAAGAAGAGCTTTAATTATTCATGTCCTTTTACTTTAATTAATGGATTAAAAAACCTCAGCCACAAAAGGATACTTTTTTTAAAAAAAATCATGGCACTAACACGTGGGCATCAACTGGGAGAAGAACTTGTCCCAGTGAGGGACAAAAACTAGTAACCACATTTTCAAAAGAGGTCAGCACATTTTTAAGCCTTTTGAAACTCTGGGTTGTGTGTGTGACAATGAGACCTGACCTGTTGGGTTCTGAGGTCTTCTGGAATTCTGGCACACCTTCCAGGCATTCAGTTAGCATCCTGATGGAAAGTTTAGACTCAGTTGTGGTGCTCTGAGCTCTTTGTTTTTTAAAACAGAGGCCAGCACATGCATCTTTGAGAGGGATGTGCTAACGGTGGATGTCTGCACTAGAGTGTGAAATTTTGTACTGAAGCCTTTCCTTTTAGGCAGTGTTACTAACAAAAACTGCACACTGAGGTGTAGTGAGAGGAGGATGATTTAGGAGGGTGGAAAGCCCAAACCTTCTTTCCTTTTCCTTTGAGACACTGCACAGACGTGACATTTCTCTTTCCATTATTATTGGAAGACATGTTAGCAGTATTACCACATTCCAGGTCAGTGATTGGCACAAAATCCACGTGTTGAAAAATACCTGCCTGCTGCAGATCACTTTTACCAAACCAAGGAGAAGTTTTGAAGAATAGTAGTTTTTTACTAAGTTTATGGTAGTTTTTTACTAAGTAGTTTTTTACTAAGTTTGATCCAGCAGAAACATTTTGCAAACTTTCTTTAACTAGCAGCACAGGAGATTTATCATGTGTGGAAGCCCTGAGTAGAACAGATGACTTTTGGATATAAAATGACTGCAGCTGGGGTTATGGCAAGGACTGGCTGAAACTCAGTTACGCCGTGTTACTCAGAATGTTAATTGAATTTTCATTTTTACAATTTCTACAATGTTCCATAAAATAAATGGATTTCACATAAATAAAATATGTAAGAATAATATAAGCTTACAAGCTCAGTGATGTATCTTTTCTCTATAACTTTTTCTTTATAGAACTCTAATATTTTTTAAGAAATTTCTGCTTGATTGTGTTATTCTATTCAGTGAATTCAGCATTCCTCAGCTACCTTAATAATAAAAGTATCTTTAAAGCAGATTTTAACTGTTTTTACAGTTGTGAAA
Source organism: Gallinula chloropus (assembly GCF_964237585.1). Taxonomy (NCBI): domain Eukaryota; kingdom Metazoa; phylum Chordata; class Aves; order Gruiformes; family Rallidae; genus Gallinula; species Gallinula chloropus. Next base: position 5,149,324 of record NC_140089.1, on the reverse strand, counting down.
GACAGGTCAGTATAAAATAAAAGTCTAGATAATACCACTAGGTACAACACAATCTTCCATAAGAACAGCTAGTTGGTATTAGTGCTGTGGTGACCAAATTGGAGAATGTGTCACATGTAAGGATATGTATTTTTTTTAATTAAAAAAAAAAGAAAAATGCAGTCATCTTCATTTTTCTTTCTCATAATTTCTGTACAGAAGCAAATTTCACCTTTTAGCAGCCTTGTTAGTATGCAATACTGCACCAGCCAAGTCATCAAAGTGTTCATTCCAAACCTGACGAGGGGACAGAATATACCTGTTACTTATGCAGTGTTTTGTGCAGGGGGACATTGCTGGTGTGCTGGAGGTTGGGCTTCTAGTTCACAGTGCTCTTGGGAAACTGTAGATGTGATCTCATAGTCTTCCCAGGGAGATGTACCAGGTACTGCATGTGGGCATAATTAATTAACTACAGCAACATCTGATGGGGAATAACTGGAAAAAAGCTTTCAGGGACCTGCTGTGTTTCACATGCTGAACATGCACCAACAGTCCCATGGTGCAGTGGAAACTGTGGTGGGAGGTAGGAACAGAAGTGCAACTTGTGAAGCCCTTAAACAATGTTTCTGTTCATCATTAAGATTTCAGCCTGTGTGGTGTACCCAGTCTTAGATGCACTAAGAAAAATATGGACAGGTGGCAGAAAGTTTCAAATAAAAAATGAAAATGAGCACAACCCTAAAAAAAATGTCCTATGTGGAAAGGATTCCACAAAAACAGTGAAGCAGAATGTAGCAGCTTTCAGGTTTGTGAAAACAGGAAACAAACTCTGCATGTCTGTTGGGGGAAGAACAGGAAACAGTAATCTTAAATTACAGCAGTGAATAACTGAAGTTGGGCGTCAAGAACCAAACTACTCCATCAACTCCTCTTCCTGGCCAAAGATGCAGTCCAAGGTGCAGTGTCTGACTCTGCTGGGGTTGCATTTATCATCTCATCTTCCTCAGACTAACCAGTAGATGATGGACAATCAATTCCCAGCTCTTCCATGCAGCAACTCTGTCCCAAACAGCAAATGAGGCTACTAATGAAAACTTTGCACTCATGTCCTGCCTCAGACCTCTTTTTCCAATGTGTAACTTTCACATGTGCAATCTTGCCTCCCATTCTTGTTACGAGAAAAAAAGACATTGAGATCTCCAATCCATGTTTCTTACTGTTTATTTGCAACAATTATATATATAGAAAATAAAAGATAAGAGAAACATTTTAAAAAATACTTTTTCTAGATCTTATTTCTGTTCTTTTATTAGTTTGCATTAGCATAACTGTTTATTTATAGGAAGTCACTCTTGATTTACATTTGTGTGTGTAAGAAATTAAAATCAAGCATTTGTATCACTAATTAGTCTACATTTGTGTAAGTGAGAGAAATAAAAACTACTTTTGCCCACAGGATAAATTTAGACAAATATTAGATGAGTGTCTCTGCGCATCATTATTAACGGTATAATTGCAGCAATAATTTAATTTGCATCTCATTTATTCTCTCCCTGTTTTCTGTGCCATTTCATCCCCAGGAACAGACAACACTTTGTGATGCTACTTGCTGCTTTTCGTGCTGTTCTGTTTGTCTCACACTTGCTCAGCTGCACTTTAAGGTCACTCATTTGTCCAGTTCTCCTTGCTTTTCTTTAAAAGATGACAAATGTTGCAACAATATTCGAATATACCCACCCATGTTCACTCACACTACTTTAGTGTATATTATCCTCTCCATCAGGGACATACCCTGAAACACAAACCCAAAACACAGAGTCTGAGACCCTTCCAAGCATTTTTGTAAGAGGAATTTGATGCATGATGTTTCTCAGATTGCTTTGAAAGAAATGTCACAGCTGCCTGGTTTTAGCTCCTTTGGTGGAGCAGCAAAGCAAGACGCTCAGAGAGCTTGTGCCATAGGATGCCACAGCATCCTGTGGTCACAACTCTCCAATCAGTTTTGTCAGTAACAAAAGGGTTAAAATACTCTGTGGAAATGTGTGGGGGTTTTTTTAACTATACTTGCTAGCAAAATGGGCTGAGTGATGCTGGCATATCTGTGAGATTAATGGTGTCATGCTTCAGTGCTTATGCATGATAAAATCCTACCAGCTCAGTCACAGAGGAGGAGAGCCAAAAATTAGCTAAACATAACTACAGGATCACTAAAACCAGGCAGTGTAGCTGTACCCAGAGGGTCCTCAGTGTTAACCAAAATCGTGGCCCACATGTAAGTTGCACAGGGGAATGTTTGAAGTAACACACTAGGACCCCAATCTCTGCAACTAATTTAATTATCCCTGGGATCACTGTTGCTTGCACCAGAAAAAAACATGCAGGTTGGCTTTGAATAATGCTGATCTGTCATGGCTCAGGCTCCAAGCGACTCAGTGCTGTTGGCTGCCATGCTGCACATGTTGTCCCCCAGTTCTGCTGGCTCTGAGCCTCCATGGCCATGGAGCCACCATCTCCTCCCTGTGTATATTGCTCCAAATACCATTTTGTGGGAACTGGAATGAGCAGTTTGTCTCACACAATCTGTCTTGCGAGGTAACAGACCCTGCAGAGCCAGGGTGACATTTTGGGGACTGGTTCTCACCTCACAAAGGGCTTGATCCTACACGGATCTGAGGGGCGTTGGACTAGGGGTCTGTCCTCCCAAGGTTGGAAGTGCCTGTAGACTCTTGATCTCAAAGCAGCCACTCTGACAACTGGACATTATGCATCCTCATTCAATGAACCATCTGGACACTGTCCCTGCAAGGGCAGCCCCTCATTCAGCAGCCACTCTGATAAACAGGATCCTGTCCTTATCCAATGAGGAACAGTGACAGGCAAGCAGGGCACTGCGGAATTGAGCACCTTCTTGATAAAGTCCTGTGTGAGGCCACTGAACAGGGTCATGGGTCCATCAGCCCAGGTGGAGGGTTACATGACCCCCTGGCACCCCCATTCCCCATCGACTCCTTTCCAGAGCACTCTGCAACTCAGCACTGAGCCTGCACAAGATATACTCGGCTTCCCTGAAGGGTGGGGCCAGGGAGCATCAAAGATGCAGATTTGGGACATCTGGCACTCACCCACCATCAAAGACCTACAACTTTATGATGATCTACGCTGGATCCCTGGGTGGTGATATCTTCTTATTTCTCTCTTTCACTCTCGTTCTTGACCTCTCTCTCTCTACTTCTAACCTAATTCTCAGCACACAATAGTAACAGTGTTTCCAGTTTTGCTAAATCCTGCTAATTATAATCCATTGCTCTGAATATATAGTGTAATGTGGTTTTCTTTGCAAGCTTTATATTTCTACTTGCTTTTAAGTAAAGTTGTGTTTTGCTTGGACCTCCTGGGTAATTGTTGTTACTCCTGAGTACGGTTCAGAGGGTTACAGAAGCTTGTCTCACCAGTGTGCTTGTTAAAAGGGACTGGCTAAGAGAGGGTTAACCTGGCCCCTGGACAGATAGCAAAGGTTAACTCTACGAGTTAACCTGCTGGGATAGGACAGACAGGTCTGAATGTCTCTGGTTTGCCTGTCTAGTGGGACATGACATTCACTCTGCCCTCGTGAGGCCCCATCTGGAGTACTGTGTCCAGATCTGGAGCCCCCCAATACAAGAAGTGTGTGGAACTGTTGGAGAGGGTTCAGAGGAGGGCCACAAGGATGATTAGAGGGCTGGAGCACCTGCCCTACAAAGAGAGGCTGAGGGAACTGGGCTTGTTCAGCCTGGAGAAGAGAAGGCTGTGGGGGGACCTCATTGCAGCTTTCCAGTACCCGAAGGGAGCTTATAGGAGCTTTTTAAAAGAGCAGATAATGGCAGGACAAGGGGGAATGGACTAAAGCTAAAGGAGGGAAGGTTTAGATTAGATATTAGGGGTAAGTTTTTTACAGAAAGAGTGGTGAGGTTCTGGAACAGGCTGCCCAGAGAAGTAGTGGATGCCCCGTCCCTGGAGGTCTTCAAGGCCAGGTTGGATGGGGCCCTGGGCAGCCTTGTGTAGCTCCAGGCCTGGAGGTTGGTGTCCCTGCCAGCGGCAGGAGGGTGGGAGCTCTGTGATCCTTGGGGTCCCTTCCAACCCAGACCATTCTATGATTCAATGATTCTATGACACCCTGTACGGTGAGGGACCGCCCTGCCCAGCTCCTTGGGGTGATGCAGGGAACGGCAGGAGCGGAGCAGAGATGATCTTTCCCTTCCTCTCCCACAGCAAGAGGTCATGATGGGAGGCACGGCTGGAGATCCCCAGGGCTCACGGTGTTGGCTCAGCATCAGCTCTGGCACAGCAGGGTCAACACAGGCATGTCTGTGTGCATGGCTCCTTTGCGATGAGCATACCAGTGCATTCAAATAATGTGCCTTATCCATCACTTTAACAGCTAGCAGCACCAAAGTACTGTCAGCTCTTTAGAAGCAACCTAGGACAAGTGCTCCATTAGACTGTTTGTAGATTAGTTGCCTGAGAACAGCGTTGTCACGTGTCAAGCATCCTCAAGGTGGACTAAGGTGAGTTGCATTTTTGCCTGCAAAGGCTTTTCCTTCTAATGGGGAACATCTTAAGAGCAGATAGATTCTGAGAAAGAACACCTGCACTGATATGGCAGCTCACTGAGGTTGATAACAGGTATGTGCTCGAGGCAGAGCCTGTGTGTGGAAAAGGTTTTGGAGGAAAAAGTGTTATGTGGTTGTATACTGAAATGGTTTATTTATAGAAATGGTTAGTTGCACCTTAAACTAATAAATAGTTAAAAATCTTAAAGGAAAACTCTATCAGGGAACTTGATTATTGCAAACATTATATGCCCCAAACAGTTAAGTGCAAGCAGCTGCTGAAACATGTAGGATTATCATAATAACATTAACAGCACTGGTTTATATCCCACTTTTCATCGTTACAGAAGACTAGTGTCCTTGGGGGATACATGTGAATAGCCCTATTCATTACCTTTTGGAACGGGTTAAAATAGTTCAAGGCAATTATCCTTGCAATTTTATTTGCCCTTCTTTTAACACTTCTATTTTAACGGTACTTTTATATTTTTCTTTTCCCCCAGCATATTCTGTCTGTTTGTTGGACTCTTCAACTGCAGATAGTAAAGTATGGCAGAAGAGAAAGAGAGAAAAGGAGTAATACTGCCCTGCGATGCAAGAGCTGTCTTGTTAAAGAAAGAATAAATAACTTCTTGTGGCAATTATTCACCTCTTCAGTAAAATATAAGATACAGGTGTCAAACTGCTGGTTTAACTCATAATCAGACTGTCAAACATGGTTTAGATTGCAGACAGGAATGTCTGTGGGGTTTTCAGAAGCATGGGAACAAGTTAGTTGGTAAACTGCCACTGAGGTCAACGGGCATCAAAGCTAAATTGTGTGCATGAGTGCTAAGTGGCTATAATATCAGGTGTTTAAATTTAAAAGGAACATATATGAGCCTATCAAAGGATCCTTTGGCACTAACCCCTGAACCAAACAAATTTATGTAGCTATGGGACTAAATCTATTTCCCTTTTCCAGTCGTCTGCAGCAGATGCACGTGAAGAGGACTCCTGTCCAACAAATACAAGAGGAACCTTCCCCAGTCTGTTTTGGTAAGTGAGGACCTCTTTTCAGCCTTGGTCTCCACTAGTGAGGACCTCTTTTCAGCCTTGGTCTCCACTAGTCTCTCCTGAACTGTAAATCCCAAAGTCTTCAAATGACTCTGTTGCACCTTTTTTCTTAAAAGGCCAAGCGACTTACGAACTTGTTTCACTTTTCATGACAAAATGAGAATGACTTACATCCTGTGGATTCCCAACTGCTTTAAATGGTACAAGAGCTGCCCTTATAGAATCAGAGAATAATTTGGATTCAAAGGTCATCTAGTCCAACCCCCCTGCAATGAGGTGGGACATCTTCAACTAGATCAGCTTGCTTAGAGTCCCATCCAGCCTGACCTTGAACATCTTCAGTGATGGGGCATTCACCACCTCTTCCAGTGTGTCAGCACCCTTATTGTAAAAAAAATTCTTCCTTATGTTGGAATCTACCCTCTTTTAATTTTAAACCATTTTTCTTTGTCCTGTTGCAACAAGCCTTGTTCAAATGTCTGTGCCCATCTTTCCTATAAGCCCTCTCCAGGTACTGGAAGGAGCTCTAAGGTCTCCCTGGAGCCTTCTCTTCTCCAGGCTGAATGACCCCACCTCTCTCACCCTTTCCTTATAGAAGAGGTGCTTCAACCCTTCTGGCCACTCCACTCATTGCTGAAAGGAGGAAGTTAAATAATTGCTGGCAGCTGCTTGAAGTGTGAGGACTGGTGTGGAGGAAAATGGGGTATAGTTTGAGTTGTAGGCAGGAAGGTGGCTTCATGGACTGAGGGGGAGATCCAACTTCCCAGGCCTGTGTAGGACTTTGAAAGTGGGAAAACAAGCTAGTGTTTAAAAAGGGGAGCTAAAGCAGGGTGCTGTAGAAAAGAATGACATGTTCAAAAGAATAAAGCAGGAGATGAGGCTTGCAGCAACGTTTATTGTGTCTATAAATCTGAGGATGCTGGGCAATGTGACCCATGTGAAATGGGAGCAGGGAGCTAGTTCTGCTGTGAAGGACTTGAAAACCTTCCAAAAACTCAAGACATTTGAAGCAGGTTATATAGTTTCTGTTGTCACCCTGGCCACAACACAGAAGTAATATAAAAAAGTGGAGGCTGCTTGTTCTCTGGTCTGACTCAGAACCAAGGCATAAAAGAACATTTTCAGGAATAAAGTCCCCAATCACTGGCCAGATAATAGAAATTGACAAACAGCAGAAAACTGTTTCACAAATATTTGTTTGACTTTGAAAATCAACCTTGATTTATTTCAGTTCTGCATTCTTTTATCTCATGGCATTGGCATTTGAGCTCTCAAACTTCACTAGTGAAGATAGGCAGAAAGAGCTGAGCTCAAGCTCAGATATTTAGTTGTCCTATTTAAATTTTGCTTTTGGCCATTGTAGCTTCACATCTTGCTTATAGCACACAAGCTGCTTCCTATTGTTCAGTTCTTTGTTTGGTTCATGCAACAGAATAGAACAAATTGCTGAAGCTACAATAAGAGTAACCAGTGCTGATGCTGCCTAGTTTTACAGCACATCCTCCTCCTTATGCTTCATGTTATACAAGAAGGTAAGAAAGTTTTGCAGACCAAAGTCTTGCACAATACAAATTGTCTTGTAGGAATCCTGGGAAAACCAAGTAATGTTAGTAATACACAAATGCAGAGTGAGAACTTGATGAAGGATGGGTGTGTGAAGGTAACCAAGGAAAAGATCGTGTTCAAGTAAAAGTAAGGGGTTTAATGCAAGTTCAGGAAATGTGGTGGGTGGTGAACTTAACATGTGTGGAAAAATAAAGGGTGAGGAGAGGCAGGTTTGCTAGCAGACGTGTTTCCCCATCAAGCTAAGAGGTGATGGGAAAGGGACAAAGGATCAGTGGGAAATCAGCAAAGGGAAATTAAAATCAAGACATCTTTCAAAGACTAGCAGTTCACCTCAGCATCTTCTTGCCAGGTGAACCCTCATCCCCTCTATGAAAGGAGATGGAGTTGATGGGCCCAATACCCAAGTCATATCCTCCTGACATCACTTAAAGAGGTATGTAAAGACCACCTGACCATGCACATGTAAATGTCTTTACCTGCTCAGGAGGTATCCCTGACTTTCACTGACTCTGTGGCAGAGATATTTTGTTGTCGTTGTTGATCTTTACTCAGCACAAAGCCCATATCTGTCACTGTGACAATCACTGATACCATAGTGCAACTAATAACATGAGCAGCATATAATAAATAGTCATTTGAGCCTTGATGATTGGACAGAAATGCCCTTGGCTTTGCTGGGCTATCCACTACTGAACTTTGTTATGAAGGTTGCCCATGACACATGGCATGTCCTGGTCTCCATGAAGGCACAGAATCACAGAACGTTAAAAGTTGGAAAGGACCTTGAAGGATCATCTAGCCCAACCCCCCTGCCAGAGCAGGATCACCCAGACTAAATCACACAGGAACACATCCAGGTGGGTTTGAATGTCTCCAGAGAAGGAGACTCCACAATCTCTCTGAGCAGCCTGTGCCAGGGCTCTGCCACCCTCAGCATCAGTGAAAAAGTTTCTCCTTATGTTCGCATGGAACTTCCCCTGCTCCATCTTGCACCCGTGGCTGCTTGTTGTATCACTGCCATCACTGAGAAGAGCCTGGCTCCATAATGCCTCTGTAATGCCAATCTGATCATAGCTTTGCAGGTATGTGTACCTCTCCAACTCCTCCTGTTTGCTCCCCATGCTACGTGCATTTGCACAGAGGCATTTCAGCTGTGCCCTCAGTGAGGCTGATGTACTAGATGGAATTCCTTTGAGTATTTTCCCAGTGGTTCCCTGTTGGCTCCCACAGCCTCAGGAGCCCCTGGGTCACCACCCTTAGATTTCCAACATGCCGCAGTGTGTCCAGCATGTCCCTGAGCAACAGGTTGAGGACCCTCTCCAGAAGTCCTCCCTGCCATGATTTCATTTCCTCAGCCCAGGGTAATAAATCTATTCCAGTTCATTCCCATGCTGGCTGTGCTTTGAAGTCTCAGGTGCCCATGCGTTCAGCCTCCACTCTGATCTTTGATCTTGCCAGGACTATGGCAATCAGTGCCTCTATCATCTTATATATGGAGTCAGCTTAGGCAGAGATGTGTGGTTTTTTAATGTTGGGAGTATATACTTTTATATATAATATATATGAAAATATTATTAAAATATTGCAAAACTTAAAAAACCCATTACTTTGTGGTGGGATGAAAAGTAACAAAGATTCAATGGTCTTAGGAGGGAAACTCTTCTTATAACCCAAAAAACAAGCGTAAAACTACCTTCCTCCTTATCAGTTAACAGCTTAGTGTTGCCTCCATGGAGGATGTGTGCTCCAGGGAAAAGGGTTGTTAATTTCAGCTGGATCACGCAGGGTGATGGGGTCTTGCAGTTAGCACTGAATAGACAGGGATGTTGTGTGGACCCAGAAAAGTGAACCTGAACATCCAGCTATGATATTCAGAAATTATTCTTTGCCTCCTTCAGACAGGCTGAATCAGAGTCCCAAATCCCACAAAGTCAGAGATAATCTGTTTTTGATGTCCTGCTGTTGCTGTGTCTCCTCCTGAGTCGCTCTGGTCCCCTGTGTAGTCAGCAAAAGGAGGAAAACAGACTCCATGATGGTTTGCAGATTTGGCAGAATAAGCAGAAACTCCTGCCAGAGCTTTGGTGTCTCTTGCTGCTTGCAATCCACTTTGGCCACGCCACTTCCCTGTTGAACCTTTTGAATTTATAAAATCCTAGGACTGGTTTGGATTGGAAGGCACCTCAAAGCCCACCTAGTTTCACCACCCCCTGCTGTGGTCAGGGACACCCTCCACCAGCCCAGGGTGCCCAAAGCCCCATTTCTTATTGTTTAATGCACTGATGTAAAAAGAGGTACACTAATTTTGCTCTTTCTTGAATTATTTTAATGAAACCACATTTCTGGTCCCACGAGCTCTGCAGCATCCACCCAGGTTACCCCTGATGCAAGTTACTTTGTTAATTGCATGGGCAATAGCATAGTGAAAGTGTCACTGTGGGCATAATCCCACCTTTGAGTTTCACCCTTGCCACAGGGCATCTTTAAATGCTGGAAATCAGAGGGAAAATGCATTATCTCAGGTAAAAAAACAACTAAATGGGTCATATGGGAGCAGGGCTGAGGCGGGTGTTCAGACCTAGTCTGCAACAGCAATATTGCTGACTCAAGGCATCTGAGTCCCCAAATCACAGGAGTGACTGGAAAATATATATACCCATCAAGGATCATTTTTATTTGCCTTCTGGTCCTGAAGCCTTTCTGTGGAGGCTCTGAGCTTGCACTCACCTCATATCTGCAAGCTTCTCTACAGAGCCAGGAACTCGGCTTTTCATTAGGAAAAAAAAAAAGCTCTGCAATCTCTTGATACCAGCAACCAGCTCTTCAAGGACATCTCCAAGAAGAAGGAGGCTGCTGATAAACCCGTAAGACTTACAGCTGCTGCTCCAAAAGCCGCAAGATTCGGCCAGAACTGAGAACTGCAGGCTGTTTCTCATCTCACCTTTAGAGTTCATTTAATCCGATCTGCTTCCAGAAACTCTGGTAATTAAGAAAATCTGCTCTTGTCTTGCCCTCTGTTCCAGGAAAAATGAATGAAAGACCCTCCGAACCGGAGTGGAGAGAAACTCCTCTATCTTCCTTTATATTGTGTTACCCTGGCACATCAGCTTTGTGGCATTTAGATTATTTTATGAGATTTTTTTTTTCTCCTGTGAATGATCTTCAACTGTGCAAAGTTTTCTGACTTTTTTCTCTCATCACTGATGAGAAAGAAAAGTTGGAATGCCAAACTCCCTGAAAATTGTTTTTAACACCCAAAAAAATACCCTTTAAAAAAGTAACAGTATATAAAATAAAACTTCTGTAAGTTATTTTTCAGATAGTTATTTCTACTTCAACTTTTATAAGTAAGTGCTAAGTCATGATTTATACTCTAATGTAAAAGATAAAATGCACAGCTGTGGTGGTTTGACCCTGGCTGGAGGCCAAACGACCACCAAAGCCACTCTGTCACTCCCCTTTTCAGCTGTACAGGGGAGAAAATAGATATTGAGAGGCTCAGGAGTGGAGATAAGGACAGGGAGAGATCATCCCACAGTCAGTATCACGGGCAGAACAGACTCAACACAGAATAAAGGAAAGAAAACTCTGTAACTGATGACACTGCCCTGCACCCCCAGAGACACCAGAATTGGGTGATGAAAAGTGGGAACAGACCTTAAAGCAGCCCCATCCCTCCCTTCTTACCAGACTTCACTTTAGTCACGATTTCACTCCCTTCTTCCCCCCATTGTGGCACAGGGAGGGGCAGGGACTGGGGAAATGGGGGTTTCAGTCAGTTCCTCACAAGTCATTTTCCTTCTTAGCTGGGGGGAAGGGTGTGGGGGGACACATTCCTCACACCCTTCCCCTGCTGCACAGCGGGGTCCCACCCACAGCAGACAATCCTCCATGAACTTCTCCAATGGGAGTCCTTTCCCACAGGGCTTCTGCTCTCCCCCAGCTGCCCCAGTGTGGGTCACTGCTCTGGGTGCAGTCATCAATCACAGAATGTCTCTCAGTCTCTCAGGCCCAGACTGCTCCAGCCTGGTCCCCATGTGTTTGATGCTGCATTAGTAGAGCATTTCTACAATTCACAACATGTATTTTCACCTAAGTTTGGGGCAATTTGTACATTTTCAGTCATAAATTGAAGTAGGATGCTATCTGATTTTCAATTTTTCAGCTCTATGTAATTTATATGGCTTATTTTGAAGCACTGGGTTCTGTACCCCTAAAGACACTTTCAAGCTTATGTTATGAGTGTCAGAATAGTTAGTTTTCTCTTGTATTAGCAGTTCTATATTTTGGTGCAACCTCAGAACTGTAAAAGTGGGTTGCACAGATTTTTAGGGAAATCACAGAGTTTCTGGAATTTAAATAAAAATGATCACTAAGATACAAAACAGGAGGAGAAAGACCGAGCTTGCAATAAACATTTCCTAGGGTCTTCCTTTTCTCTTGAAGGCTCTTTTGCCTGTTTTGTATTGTCTCCTCCATCCTCTTTTCTTTCTTAATCTTTCCTGTAGATTATAAAAACCCAGTAAAGTTCAAATGCACTTTGCAAACTCCCAGTGTTCAAGTAGTTCCCAAGTAAGACATTATAATAAATTCACTCCTTCAACTAGTAATGCTGTTATTTTTACCCACTGAACTCTTGACACATGGTTATTATGTTTAGCTTCATTTTTTGATGGGTGCAAAGCACCCAATACACCTACAGACAGCACTGAAATCTGTGGTGTTCACAGACTACAAAAATCTTGACAGGCCTCTGATCTCTTTGTTCACCCCTCAATTATTTTTTTTTTTTAACATTTTTCTAACATTTTTTTTCTCCTCCATTTTGTGGTCACGAATGTTGCACTTACCTTACTTCTTCACTGAAGTACTGAAAGCAGTGTATTTATTGAACTTGGTCAACAACATTGATAGCTGTGATGACTGAGCACCAGTTTGAGACCTTCACAGCCATCCAGTAGGTCTGTGGTTCCTATGAGCAACAAGAGTTTCAAACGCTGGTCAAAGATAGTCTGTTTAGCAGAGAAACAGCTCTTTTTGCACACTGTGGGGAGCAAAGAATAGCTCTGCCTGCGAACAATGAGGTGTAACGCATCAACCACACTGCTGAAGCAGCAGTTGGATGTGCTTCTTCTGGCCAACGTACTGCTGGCCATGGCATCCAGGGGGCCCTTTGATACCAGTATCTTTTGTGTACTCCTCTGTAGCCTGTTCATGGTGTATAAGTTGTCTGGGACTTGTTGGCTGTGATGATATAGCAGCCTTACAGTACCTGAAGAAGCCTGCAAGAAGGCTGGGGAGCTTTTTAGAAGACTTTTGAGACTTTTTAGAAGGGTATGGAGTGATAGGATGAGGGGGAATGGTTTTAAATTGGAAGGGGGTAGATTTAGATTGGCTATTAGGAAGAAATTCTTCACTATGAAGGTGGTGAGACACTGGAGCAGGTTGCCCAGGGAAGTGGTGTCTGTCCCCTCCATGGAGGTGTTCAAGGCCAGGATGGATGGAGCCTTGGGCAGCCTGGTCTAGTGAGAGGTGTCCCTGCCAATGGCAGAGGGTAGGAAATTAATGACCTTCAAGGTCCCTTCCAGCCCTAACTGTTCTGTGAGTCTATGATTCTGTGTTTCTATGTTCATCTGCTGTCAAATCACCAGTTATAAACACTTTTCTTGTTGACATTAATCTGCCTGTTGAGAGGAAGACGTACAGCTGTTCTCAGGTAACCTCCCATGGCAAAATGGGAAGGATATCCTTCTGCTAAGAATTGTCTTTAGGAACAACCCAATTAGGAACTAAAAAAATCATTAGCTTAATGTAATGTGTGCTGTTTTCTGAATGCTTTTTCTGAATGGCTCAATCCTTCAGGGAACATCCCTTTCTGAAATAAATATTCAGAACAGATGCATCATTTTGTTCTATTTCATACTTTACATAGGATAAACACATATTTTTTTGGTCACCTTGCTTCAGCTGTTAAAATAACTTCTTTGAGAAACCAAACAAGAGGAATATCTGAAATGCTGAGAATAGCTTGTTATAATTTTTAATATAAGATGTGTTAATTGCATTGTCATAAGTTGACCATTCATCAAAACATCAACCATTCCACCCCATGTGTGTATGGTACATTGCTGGGGGGCAGTACTGGATTATATTTCCAAAGAGAATGGATACCCATAATTCTTGTTTTTTTCCTCAAAATTATTTTAAAAAGCTTATGAATGGTGTTATCAAACTGTGCTCTAAACCTTGGAGGGAACTCTTGTCTGATTTTAGGAAGAGAAAGGCAAACACGCCCACATGCTCTGTCAACACACTGCTGCTCTACTGGGACATCTATCAGTTTTGGTAGTGTGTACAGATGACAGTGCTCATCTATCTGGAAAGTTCCAGCTTTCCAGTTGGCACTTGACCATATTGCATCCCCTGCTTTCCCTCAGCTAATTAAAAAAAAAATGTGGAAGATTTAAAAGCAAGATGAAAATAGCTGGCTGGATCTTTTGTCCCATAACTCAGGTTGATTCTTTGTGCTTTATTTTGAATAGGCTGAAGTTTTCTGAGACATAAGAGTGGTGGACAGAAAGGTCTTTGACTGCATGAGATTTTGATTTCTGCTAAGAGTCATGCATGTAATTCAGGCTGAAACACCTCGAAGAGTCTTTAGTTGTTTTTAATTCTCTCATAAAGTAAAATGGGGGAGAGAAATACTCTTTTGTGCTCTGAGAATGAGCATCCCAATACGGGCAAGCAGTCCTTCGCTTTGAATTTTCCCTTATCTTAAAGGGACAATACAAATCCTCAGAAACTACATCCATTACCCAGGTCCTCCCTGACTAGGTCATTTGTCCTCATCGACCTGGAGACACAGTATACTTGCTATTCAAAAGAGAAAAGAAACAACAAACACAGAAGTTGTATTTTGGATTGTTTTTTTGGTGTTGGTTTTTTTTTTAATTATTCTTGATGCTGAATATCACATGTATCACATTCACTAAAGAAGTGGCATAAAATATATGTCACATTAACACTGACTGCCAGCATGGACACTTCTCATATCCAGCATCAGGTAATGAATTTTATTTTTCAGTTCCTGTGCAAAATTACATCTTCCACAGGGGACCTCAGCTTCAAGCCAGGGAGCTGGTTTAAAGACCTTGAAAGACGTAGTTCACAACACATAATCTGTACCTTCATGTTGCAGAGCACTGTTTCAGTATTAGAATCAGTTAATCTATTTTTCTCTCTCTTCTTTTTCCCCCCAGAAGTGATTTACCAGTGCCACCTTGTCTTTTATGTTGCTTGAAAGTGAGATTTTTATACTTGTAATAGATTGTCCATTCAAAGGGCCACCTGCAGAAGCAGTGATCAGGAAAAAAACTCCTCTTTAGACCGGATACTTTTCAAAGCAGCTGTTAGCAGACCTCCTGGAGCAGTAGCATATCAAGAAATTGGAATCGAGAGGTGATTTTTGAAGGCAGGGTGTTCAGTCTTTTTCTAGTCTGAATTTTTGGCTCTAGTCCTGGCTCCAAACGTCCACGCTTGCCTGTGGAAAAAGATGTACGTCCATCACTATGCCACTATGCTTTGATTTCCCACACCCTAGGTGACAGCAGAGTGATTTGAAAAGAGAGCAGGTTTTCATGTATGGGCATGTAATTCTTTTATTTTAAGTTGCACACGATCTTTCTACCTGCTGTCCTTAATTTTGAATAAGTCATAAAAAATAAATGTTTGCTTTTTCATTTGCCCTCTGTATTTTACCAGTTTTCATTTAAAAAAAAATCAACCCAAACTCAACTTTGTCTGCAACACAGATTTCTCTTTATCCTCGTTGTAGCAGGTTTAATCTGCAAATTTATTTCTCTCTCATCCAAGCTAATGGCACAAACAGTCTAAAAAGCGTTTCCACCCTCACACACACCCTCACAAGCCTCCACACTCTTTAATCTTTACTTCTGTTTGGAGGTAATGCTTTTTTTAATCTCAGAAGGCAGTACTTCCACTAGCAAGATAAGTTCACTTCATGGGTTTGTTTTTTTTTTTTTTGCTATGGATAAAACTTCCAGACATTTCTACTATAATTTATAGCATAATGGTGTGCTCTAAAACAGACTTGAAATACTGTGTTTAACTGTTGTGTGGCCACCTCTCAGACTTCTCTCTTGACTGTTCAATAATATGTGATGCAGTTACGTTTCCTCTTTGGTCCTAGCTTGGTTCAGTTTCCTGTGATGCTTAATCTATGCTTATGTTACACAGGATAAAACCTTCCTGATGCAGTGTGTCTGGACGGCTGTATTGTCATTGTTTTGGCCTTGTTTCATGAGTAAGTAGTGATAGAATGATATAATTCCAGGGGAGGAAGGATTTGAAATGGTGTTTGGCATTGGGAAGAACAGGGAAGTTGCTAACACGGAGTAAACACTTGGTTAATGGGACAGCTGCTGAGAGGTGAGAGAAGGATAAAGAGGGAAGGAGATAGGAAAATGCAGAAAGTGTTTTGCAGGAAATACTGCTGAAAGAAGGCAAAAAATGGTGAAAGAGGAATGCAGGGAGCTGAATCTGATGTGGACATGCAGCTTTCACATGGAGCAGAAAACCTGTTGTTAGGGAGACATCATCAACACAATCTTTCCCAAAATGTGAGGCAAAATCTTTGGGAGCAGAGTAGGTCTGAAAAGGTTTGAGGCATGGGTCAGTGGCATTTTGTGGTGGTGCTAGATAATCATTTTATTGCTTTGAGATCCATGTGAGCATATGAAGTGTTTCCTTCTGTGTGTCTTTCTGTCACTCAGTTTTGAAAACAGCATAGACACCCTAGGTGAAACAGATGCACTTGGTCTCAGCAGGAAAGGGCAAGCCAGCACAACTGTCCCCTCTGTCTTACTGGTGAAACAGTGGCAAGATAGTAATTTCCATATGTGATCTTATAGAAAGTAGCTAAATCTCCAGCATTATCACTAATACAGAGGTTATAAAGTGAAGCTCCCTGGCTGCTCCACTTAAGGCATTTGCTGTGGGAAAAAAAAAAAAGAAAAAAAGGAAAAAAGAAAAAAAGAAAAAAAGAAAAAAGAAAAAAGAAAAAAGAAAAAAGAAAAAAAGAAAAAAAGGAAAAAAAAGGCGAGAGGAAAATGTGAAATATTATTATTATTATGTGTTTCCCATTTTTCCATTCCATGCCTTACAATTCCTTAGTTGTTCTTCAGCTTCACAATAGAAATGCCTTTTATTTTTTCCCAAGCACTTAGAGATGACTTAAGTGTCATTTAGTCAATTGGCAGAACAAAGGAGTCAATTTATGGATCAGATTTTCTGTGTTTCTTTATTCTTTAAAATAATTTACTTTATCGGTTTAGCGCACTTGCAAGGTGAGGAATTGACAGGACTATAGCATAGAAATACCAGTTCACCAAATCAGGTCATATACACACATCTTTGCTAAAGCTGGAGTTGAAAAGGTAGGACCTTTTCAGCTTTCCCTTGCATTTAAATTTAAATTCCATTAAAAAAGGGGGGAAGGAGCTAGCTCCTTAGCACATTCTGAATCACATTGTGCGAGGTGTTACAAATAAACGCATGTAAATCCATGAGCATAAAACTAAAGTCTGCTGCCAAAGCCAACAGCAGCTCAACCTTCTTCACCCACTGCTGATCCCACCCTACTGAATCTGGTGGGAAACTTCTTGCTGGCAGCTAGGAACATCATTAACTGTGGTCCTTGTGAGGTAAATAAAGTTGATTAAGGCCCCTCACGATTTCTTCATGTTCTGCTTTTATATCTGCCTCCTAAATGCGCCTGCTTGTTTGCATGGCCATGTATCTTATTTGGCTGGTGTGTCAAATCAGCGTTCACATGCATATCCAGATCAGCTGAATATTTATGATGTCGCAGCTGGTGCTGTGTCCAGCCTGGGAAAGCATTTCTCCTCTGAAGAAAAGACATTTTTTAGACTTATTTCTCTGAAGAAGAAATGGAAAAACTTGGAATCACTCGAGTCCCAAAAGCTTCATGGAATAATTTGAAATTCCCCCACTCTCAGTAGTGTACGCCTTGAAAAAATAAGAGTCCTTGTGTTGCATATTTTTTCCTGTTAGCAACGCAGAGGATATCAGCATGTGTTTGTTCTCACCATTATTATTATTATTATCTTTTAATACATATAGTTGTGTATTAACAGCTAATTCACCAGTTGATTCATCTCCTGCTGGATATTTATTACTCAACTGCTCATGAGACCTCCATTCCAGGCATAACCTTCCTCCATACAAAAGTGACCGAAGGATTTCTCTTGGTCTTCTTCTCTCCATCCCTGTCTCATGCCATTGTAACCAATTGCCCTCATTCCCAGATATCATTCTTTTTCTTCCTTGAATCTGAACTGCCAGCCTCCATAAATATATAAGCACCTTGCATTTTCCGTTTAACCACTTGGGTATGTGTGGTAGTGTCAATACTGTAAGATATCTAAGCAATTATCCTTCTAAGTCAAGACAAATATATAAATAAGCACATTTATACTCATCCAGAAAATTTCCGAACTTCTGGAAAGTTCATTCTCTGAGGCTGTGTGGCACCTCACTTTTTCTCTCCCTATGATGTTTAGCTTTCTCACCTTTGGAGGTTCTCAGCCATGCAGAAACTCATTTCCACCCAAGTAGGTCACCCTGCTTCCTTTGCCCACTCTGAGCAGCCTGTTCCAGCTTGGTGGGACCCTCTGCTTCATGTCTTCTGGCACCCACGTGGGCCTTCAGGATCCCATGGCCAAAGAGTCTCCTTGCCCTTGTTTGGGTACCAACATGACATACCACTGCCATGTTGCAGCTGGTGGCTTTACAGCATGATCCTGAACCTCACAACAATTAATGGCATCAACTCTGAAGCCATAAACTGGTATGGTAAATTTCCCAGTCCCCTCTGGGACTCATGGAAAGATGGGAATGGGATGGTCTTCACGTGAAAAATTGGTAGCTGAGTCTTCACTATAATGACACCAAGAGCAGTCCTTGATTTTTTGCAGTGGGACCATCACTCCACTTTCTGACAAGGTGCATTTGATCTGAGTTCATCTTACCAGGAAGAGGATCCATCCCTTCAGCTTCCTACAGACCAGAGATCCCTGTTCATGTGTGGTCACGGAGAAGCAGTTTCCAGCGGAGTTTTGTTTTGGTGGTTGATGGATTATTTTTCAGCTGAAGAGTTATCTGCTAACAGCAGTGGAAAACGAACAGAATTTCATAATCACATGAATTTTTGATCCGTAATTCAAACATCTTGTATGAGATGGTTTGATCTGATCCTTCTTAAACCTTGACAAGGGCACTATTAATAAATGGTCACCTACAAATAGGAACCTCTCTTGAAAACATGATATGTTGATGGAAATAAATGGAAAAGGATAAAATATAATACACCCATAAGAATTTTTTGTTTGTATATGTACTTTTTTTTTTTTGCTTACCAAGGAAATGGCAATGTTCATAAACTATATACTTTAGAAGTATCTCCTTACAAAAAGGCATTATCAGTTTTGGTGGTTACCATATTATGAACTTGGATCAATACATCTGAAGCTGATTTTGGAAACAGCATTTTATCTAAATATATAAATTTCACATGTATTTTCAATTTTAATTGTAAAAAAATGCATGGTGATGCCAAATGACTGAGGAAAAGCCCAGTACAACAATAATATTAGCTATGTCACATATGTGTTTGCTTATGGAATGAAGCAGCTACATAACAAAATTAAGATAGCAAGGAGCTAAATTTTATTCCTAGCAGGCTCCCTCTGGCACACTCTATGCTTCTCTTTTCTTTTGCTTGAGAAGACAGCCTGATATGAAAGGCTTAATAAAGGGTAACACAAGCCTATGGGTTTTGTTCCTAATGTATTACGCTGCAATTTTTGTTGCAATTATTTTTTCACCTACTTGATATGCTTAAGGACTCTGCTTACACAGTTACAGAATAAATAAAGCTGACAAACATCAGTGAATACCATCTTGTAGGATGATAATTACAGATAAGCACATTATAGAAAAATGCCTGATAGAGCTAAAAATTATATGATTAGATATAGAGCTCTTAAAAACTGTGATTCACCTGAGATTTTTAATATTTTACAATACTCTTACGATTTTCAAGATTTATTTGTCTCTATTCTCTGTTTTTCTGGTATACACTCTGTTTGCTAGCTATGGCAACCAATCCCCTTGGGCTTTCTTTTGCTTTAATTTGCATAAACGCAGGCATCATATGAATATTCAGTGAGGGGTTTTGCATTAAGTGCGTGCCCTTAATCAGTTTTTCAGTTCAGTTTTATTGGTTGCGCACACAGACAGCTATTTCACCCAGAAAATCCGAGGGCCTTACAAAGCTAACCAGGTAAGGATTGCAATTCTTCGGTGCACTTAATGATGGAGAATTATCATTGATTATATAGATTCTGGGGATGGCTTGAAGCTCACTAGTTTGCTTTGGGGAAAGGCCGTGCATGTGGGGTTTTTTTGGTCATTGTTATTGTTTTTGTTGTCGTTGCTGTTATTAACCCGCGATGGCTAGGTGGGCACGTGCTTCTCTAATTTGCATAGACATCAACCCTCAATGAATAATACATGGGGGTTATTTTAAACACCGGGCTCCTGGTGTGGCAGGCTGTACAGCAGTTTGGTTTGATTGGCTCCGCGGCGTTTTCATCACTGGCAAATATTCCTATAACATGAAAGATGCTAAAGAAGCTGAGCTGAACACACAGTATTAGGGTGGTTTGTTGGTTTTTTTTAAATGTTGGTTATCTTTTCAAAGCAAATTGATGCCCCCCCCACACCTTCTCCCCAGCAATTAGCGCCTCTCCCTTTCTCTAGAGAATAACATTCCAAGCTGGATTGCAGCCACTGTTTGCAGCCTTGACCGGTGCCTGAGATTGCCAGGGAAGGCAGCAGCAGTTGCATTTGTCTTTAACTTGCATAAACATGAGCGACATGCAAATAAGGACCCGTGGCGTTGGTATGCAATGTGCGCCCTCCCATTCTCTCTCTGCTGGCCTCTGTTTAAGCAGGGATGCAATCTGTAAAAGGAATAATTTCACAGCAAATAACTTGTTTTTAATCTGGTTTGGTTTTTCCGCTATTTAAAATGTCGTTTAAAGAAGAGGACTGGATGGAGGGATATGTTTTTTTGTAAACTAAGGAAAGGTGATTAGGAAAGAGTTAATTGAGGACTCAGCATTTGAGAAAAAGAAGGTATAGATTATCAAAGCCAGTTTATGTATTTAAATTACTGGAGATAATTAGTATCACTGTCCTTATTCTTAGCTTAGTACTAGGCTTTTTCAGTGTCTTAAAATGAGGATAAAATAATCATATCTAAAACTTGCTCATTACAAAGGGTTCTGATCCAGAAACTGGATCAGACTGGCCCTTGGGGCAATCAGCATCCCAGGCAAAACATAATGTCAGTCAGCACCAAAGAAGGACAGGTGGAAGAGGAAAATTAACAAAACAGAATCATGATTCACCATCATATGACTGCAAAAGTCCTATTAAATAGTACGTGTAATCAGAACATGTCTCCATTAAACTGTGTTGAATACAGCAGTGCAAATAATAATGAGGAGGACGGAGTTGTCTGTGGCTTCAGACCATAGGTAGAACCTCTAAACCTGGAATGGCTGGATTTTAACAATGCTGCATTACTAAAATTACATATTACATTGACTGCAGGCAACCTGGGGTAATGCGATGCAGCTGATGGGAAGCTGATGTGTTTTCTAGCGCGTAGCAATCTCTAATGAGAAGACACTGAATAAAGGATGTGTTTTCACTGCTGGTATCAACTATTCCTGTGAATCTAGTGCGAGCCAAAACCTAGGGGAATGCAGGGAAAATGCAAAAACGCCTTGTTTGGTTTAGTTCCTGGTTTCCTCATTTGGTGCAATGTTATTTCTTCAAACAAATATTTCTGCTATTTCCTAAATGGCATTAAAGGAATACTTTTAGGATTCTTATCAGGGGGCTCGCCAGTAGCCTCTTTTATTATTTGACTCGTGCTGTCAATTTTCATTCTACCTCTTCCCTTTAAATCTGCGCCTGGTGTTTTGAAGGGTAAACAGGGAAGTGGATTAAAGCTTAAGGTACAAAAATAGGAGCAAAGAAAAAATGTCTCTCGTGTCTCTCATGCACCTATTCAAGAAATGCTACCTTTTATGTAGAGTTATTAAAACTAATTTTACATGTGCATCTACTGCCAAGTACATTTAATTAAATCAGTCAGGTTTTAATAAGTCCATTGTGCATTTAATCATCAGTGATTAAATGTTTACAGCTATAATAAACACCAAGCAATCTTCAAGGGCACTATAGGAATTGTAGGGCTGGTAGTTTTAAAAAGATCTACTTTATCCTAGAACTAGAAGACTTATCAAAGAAATGGTGTGAAGGATATCTGTGGCAGTAAATGTATTATTACTGGGTGGTTATAGGATGTAGGAGATCATTCTGTGCCAAGCTGTCCCTCAGTGTCCACCTTTTTTCAGACTGAATTAGATGTGTCACTATGGACTTGTTGATATCCTAACAATGCTGGTTTTCACCTGTGACTGCTATCATTGCTGCTCAGGTGAAATTTCCAGAGGCAGTGTGGGCATTTTACACATAAGGAGGACTTTAGGACTTGGCCTTTTTTAGTCGTTTCTGTACAGCAGATGATGTCCTTCTTGGCAGAGCAGAAGGGAAGGGAAATGCTGCCTGAGGCACCTTCTGGGGAAAAAAAAGAAAGTAAAAGGAACCAACGAGCACGATGTAATCATCCATAATGAGATGGGAGGAAGTACATGGTGGGAAATGCTGTAATGACTTCTCTGAGGGAGGATGCTGTTGGAGTTGGAAAGCCAACCCTCCATGCTGGGTGCCTGGAGATAACCATGGCAAACATGTTCCTCTTGCATGCACCCAGGCTTGGCTGAACAACCTGCTTCAAAGCACTCCCAGGCATCTCTGAAATACTCCTAGTAAAATCACAGCAGTTTTCTTGTCACCTCTGAAATTAAACAATCATATCAGGTGAGGGTGGGACTTGTCTGTTTTGTGCAGGAGGGATCAGAAATAAAACAGTGCTTGGCTTCACAGTTCTTGCTGGTATTATTTTTTATTTTTTTCCTAGGGGAAATACATAATTAGTGAAAGCATATCTTTAATATTTGGGATTGGAGAATGAACTTTGAACTTCATTCATCCTTAATTGCCCATCACAGTGGGCCACCAATGCATGCGTTTTAATCCAGCTGTTTTGTAGGTTTTTAATTGAATAGGCATACAACCAAGAAGGGAATCTGAATAATGTTCCCATTTCGACCTTCTTTGCTCCTGTGGTCCTTGTGATAGCTCACTCCCCCTCCTCCAGCCTGACCACAGTGTGCAACAAGGCCTGTATTGGCACTGAAAGATGTTGTGGGGAGAAAAAAAGGGAGCAAGCAGGCTTGTGGGCTCTCTGTGTACATGGTGGGGAAGAAAAGGAGACAACGCTCTTTTTAACTTTTTTCTGCAAATCATCTTTAGCCAGGCATACTACCACTGATTTCAGTTGCTGTGTCAGCAAACCATAGGACTGAGCCCTAAAAATATTAGCTTTACATGAAGCAATAAAATAGGATGCTGATTCACCTGTCTCTCACCCCAATCTTACACTGGTGTAACACCATTGACATTGGTGGTGGTATTGCTGCCTTACCATGAGAAAAAAAAGAATAAAACGAAGCTTTGAATTTTTTTGCAGCGTTCCTAGTGGCAAAAACATTCCTGGTAACAGACAGTTACTTTAGACACATCACTATAGACCTGGTTATAAACTGCAGACTGGCAACATGTGCAGCTCAAGTGCATTTCACCTTTATGCATTCACAAAATCCAACACTGCACTGGTACCCACAAAGAGGCTTTTGCCCAACCCTTCACCCAGGCTAGTATCCCTTTCTTAATCTAGTTTTATCCATTTAACCTTCTGCAGAGAAGAATCTTCTCTTCAGTCATCATCAAAAATGTTCTGCCACAAACACTGATAATCAGGATGTAGAGTGAAAGCCCTGGCAGATTGTTAACAATAGAAAAGAAACTGTAATGAGAGGAAGAATTTTTACATAATGAAGGAGTTATGTTAACATACCCAGAACTGCAAGGTAGATCAGACCCATATAATTTCTGATTTTTTAAAAGTATCATCCAATTGAGTTGTTAATATTCTCAGGAGAAAAGCAGGGCATATTAGGTTAAAAAAAATAAATCAAATATGTGTTGTCATGATGCTACAGGAACAAAAGGCTAATAGTCCTGGGCTCTGTACAACTGATTTTTACACTTGTGGAGTAAGCATGTTTTATGAAGTTGAAAAAGAGAAAAATTCAAAGGTCATATATTCTGTTTTGGTTTGGGATTTTATCTCATGGCTCTTGTTTATTTCTGGTTTGGGGGTTGAGGAGTGGGAAAAATACCGGAGGTGGTGTCTTTCAAGTGTAATTTTCAAAGAGCATTTAAAAACACCATCAGATTCAGCTTTCTGTTTCGCCACAAAGTCAAACATCTCTGCCAGGGTGAGTCTGAACAAATGCAGCAGAAGAATTTCAATTTAGCAAGTGCAGTTTTTCATTCTTGACCTGGGTCTGGTTTGCATGAAAAGACTCAGAGAGAAGTCATTTCAGTGCCTGTGCTCTCCTCCCCCAGTGATTGTGATGGGGAGAGGTGTTCATCATTACATTTTCATCACTCAGCGCCTGCGGTGGTGCTTCATTGCACTCAAGGTTGTGTGTTCACACCATGAAAGAGGGACTCGGTACTCCTTTTGAGTCCATTTTCCTGGGAAGAGAGATGGAGAATCAGAGAATCAAAGAATCATAAAATGTATTAGGTTGAAACAGACCTTTAAAGGCCATCTAGTCCAACCCCTCTGCAATAAGCAGGGACATCTTCACTGGATCAGGTTGCTCTGAGCTCCATCAAGCCTGACCTTGAATGTCTTCAGGAAATGGGGCCTTCACCACCTCTCTGGGCAGCCTGTTCCAGTGATCTACCAGTGACTGAAGAAGATTTTCCTAATATGCAGCCTAAATCTCCCCTTTTGGAGTTCAAAACCATTACCCCTCATCCTATTACTACATGCTCCCATGAACAGTTCTTCCCCAGCTTTCTTACAGGCACCTTTCAGCTATTGGGAGGGCATTATAAAGTCCTTCCAGAGCTTTCTCTTCTCTAGGCTGAACAAGTCCAACTCTCTCAGGCTGTCTTCACAGGAGAGGTGCTCCAGCCCTTGGATCATTTTTGTGGCCCTCCACCAGACCTGTTTAAGCAGGTCCATGTACTTCTTGTGTTGAGGCCTCCAAAGCTGGATGCATTTCCTCATCTGGAGGTGAGGTCTCATCAGAGCAGAGCAGAGGGGCAGAATCACCTCTCTAGATCTGCTGGCCACACTTCTTGTGATGTGGCCCAGGATGCAGCTGGCCTTCTGGGCTGCAGATGCACATTGACAGCTCGTGTCCAGCCCAAGTCGTTTTCCTCAGGGCTGCTGGATTGACACCAGTTGCCACAATAGGCAACTGGCTTCTCTCTGGCCCTTCAGAAAATTATTAAGTCAGGCCCAGCTACCAGTGGGCCTTGCAATGGAGACAGGGCTGGAGCATAAGTGGAGGTTCCCAGACATTCTTGAGCACTGTCCTTGAACATCTGCACGGAGAAATAACATACTTCCAGCTTTGGGTGTGCTCACAGGAGGATTTCTGTACAAGGATCTTCCAGTTTTCCTCCACTCAGATGGTACTTCAGTGGCTTTCTCACCTAGGTAAAGAGAGGTGTTGCCTCGCAGTGTGTTGGAAGGAGTAATTCCATCTTCGATCATCACTTTGGGGATGTGGAGAGCTGCATCACTGCTAAGTGTTATAATCATTTTCGTTTAGGGTTGCATAAGTCATTTTCTGGTTTTTCCAGGGTTTGCAATTTATTAAGTTCAAGCTCGTAAGGTCTTCAGTAATGAGCAGTGACTTCTCAGTAATAAGTAATGACTTCATTATTGCTGTATAAGGCCTGATGCCAGACCCAGGAGATCTTGCATAACTAATTATGTGGGAAAGAGGATCCAGACCTCTTGTGATATGAGTACACAAGGCCCAGACATTCCTATAGCTGGAGACAGCTCACCAAATAGATTTTGAATATGGTCCTAGGCTGATGAAGTAGAGTCAACAGCAGTCAGTGTGGACTGTCCAAGGACTTTGGGATATTCCTGAATACTTGGATTTCTGTTTGTAGCAATAATAGAAATCTGCTCACTCAGTTATTCAATCATGACACGTACATCATTGCCTTTATTCAGCCAATGCACCCCAAGAAAATCTGATTCCTAGGGAATTAGAAAAAAATAAAATACCCTCATATGTTTATGACATCATTTACTAGGTTTCCCAAATGGTAACAGGGGTTTTTCCCAAACGTTGTAATTTCTTGGATGTGTAGTACAATTGTACTGCATTACCTTAAAAAATTATGTGCAGATGTTTATACCTTTGCACCTTTTAAGATGTACAGAACATGATGGGGCATGCTCTAAATCAATGCATAAACACTGACATCACATAATCAGCACCAAAGGATTTGTTTTTCTATTTATTTATAAGCTTTCTTTTTTAACAAACAGAAATATGCCAATATGACTGATTCCTTGTTATGAAATGCTATTGAAGCATACACTTCATACAGTAATGGGAAGTACAGTACAGTTTTACTCAATCTCTTTATTCACAATACCACAAATTAAAACAAACAAACCCCCATGTTTACCAGAAATATTATCACTTTATTGTTATTGTAAAGTAGGATACACCTATTTAGGATTCAGCTATTTAGTGCACTTCAGAATATTATTTTTTCAGACCTCATTCTGATTTTTCGACAAGGGAAGTGACTTAAATGTTCTTGTCCCATGTTTATCAACAAGAAACTGAAACAAAACAAAACAAAACAGAACAGCACTAATAAACAGCATTTCCTCCTTTCCATGGCCCCTTCACAGTCCCCATTGTTCTCCTTGCAGAATGAATCCTGAAGGGTAAAGAATGAAGAGTTTAAATGTCAATATTAATCATTTAATTGCTATTTTCTCGTTAGTTGCAGCAGTTGAATCAGATAAAAATTCTGTGTAGGAGGGGTGAATGCTCTTAGTAAAGGCAGAGTGTTTCAGTCTTCAGCATAGACATCTGGGGTGAGAAGAAACTCAGGACGAAGTTTTCAAGTAAACTGAGGTTGTTAGGTCAAAAAGATTAACTTCTAAGTGCAAAAATTTAGAATCTTACAGAGGCTTATGTACATGCACCTCTTCTGAAGCAAATTAACAAAAATATAATCCGATGTCAAGCTTTTTAGCACATTTGTATTAAACAAATAAGAGGTGCTTTCAGAGGTGCCCTGAGAACATTAGCTCCAAAATAATTCTGTAGCTTTTCTCACAATCACTTAGAAAGTGACTGTTAAATCTGAGGAGGGAATTTGTTCACTGGTATTTGCCAAAGATCTGGGAAGTTTCTCCTAGTTTAGTGAACAAAAAGCTGTCCTTCTCTTGACTGTTATTTAGCCTGTATAAATCTGTAAAGGACAGATGATACGTAGGAGATAGCTCTAAAAAAGTAACCTGTGTACGGTCCATTTATTCTCTCTTTATGGGCCAAATCCCATAGAGTGGTAAATACTTTAAACTCGTGCCAGCACCTTCAGAATCCAGCCCTAAATTACTCAATTAAATTTCTTGGCAAGACAATCTTTGACTGTCCTTTTGATCTATGCTCAGCCTATATTGTCCAGATGAAATAACCTGTCTTCTGAAACATTGCAGCAGTTCCAAAACCAGCCACATGTCCTGAGCAAATAGACTAACCCAAAAACCAGGATAAGGTGTAAACTTTTGAGAGTTAAGGTGATTCTTTGTTTTCCAGGTGGAGGTCTCCAAAGAGTAGATAAATAATTAGGGGGGGAAAAACCTCATTGGCTTGAATTTTAGGGTGCTGAGATTGAAAATTTGGGTGATTTCACACAGTGCGGAGAACCCAAACTGATTTCCTGGGCAGTAAATTTGAAACAAAGAGTTTTTGTGTAGGTTGTGGGGTCTCTGCTCCCAGCAGTGCTGGTTTGGCAGAGGTCTAGAAACAGAAACCGGCAGCAACAATGCCAGGGACGAGGATTGAATTGATACCAGCAGGTTTGACTAATGCCATCTGAAGCGAACGCCAACCAGCAGTTCTCCCCTCTTGGATGAAAAGAAAGCAAAAGAAAAGAATTTTTTAAAAATGCAGAAGAGTCCCACTGTGCCCAGACCCAGTGAGGATAAAAAGAGTCATTGAGCCATTTTGATTTTACCACCTCGGTTGTCTTTCTGCCTTTCAGAGATATCTAGGTTTCCTGCATGCTGGGGATAAACCTACAACATCTTTTCAGCAAAGGCAAAGAGAACCTATAAAACTGCTAGACTTCATTTGTTATTCATCTAATCTGCTATAAATCAGGTCCCTCTAAATACCGTGGATGTATTTTTGGCTGCATGTGAAAGACAAAGATTGGGAGAGTGATACTAGAAATGTTAAAAAAAAAAAAAAAAACAAAACAAAAAATACCCATGGCCAATACAGTGAAAATAAAATAAACTGAATTTCATAAAGGAATAAAGAGTCCAGCCTAAAATGAGGCTTCAGCTAAGGTTGTCAGTGGCTCCTCAGAGGTATGTGTGGTGGGTATTTTGCTGCCCACAAGACCTCATTACAGCACTGCATACAGACAAACCAACACTTTAAACGACTTCAAACGTACCAAAACTGGCTGCCAGTACTGAATATCCTCACTTTTACAACAGGATGTTCTGGCTTTCATTTGAGTTATCTGTGTATCACCAGAAATACAGGCGTGCATGGAGAAGGCGAGAGCAAAACATTTCAGAAAATTGACAGTTTAGTGGATGGGTTGAAAGCAGAAGCAAGATATATTAAAAATACCTGAGAAATAGAGATGCATGGAAATACAGAGAGCCTGGTGATTAAGGGCGTTGTCAATAGGCTCTGACAATAGGCATGCTCTGAGAGCGGAGGTATTTCAAATACAGATGCTATAATGCTAGAAAGATAAACACCTATCTCTAGGGACTCCCTCAACAGGTTTGACTAATTTTTTCCCCAATCATCCTGCAGTCTATGAAATGATCTGTTCAGGTAGTTTCTGTAGGCTATACCAATTTTTTTTCTGGTCAGAAATGCCTTAAAGTGCATCTCTGTTCTCTGTGCTCTCTGTGCTCTGTGTTTTGTATTTAGGTATCTGAGAGATATCTAAACTTGAGGTTGGGGATGGGATGTTGGGTACCAGGGGTAGAAGACCTTGTGGCTAGTGTAAAGCCTCTTTGGAGGAAGTTCCTATTGCAGACTCACTTCTTGGATTAAGTAACACTGAAGAGGCAAGGCTCATTCTTCCTTGGTCTATTAATCAGTTAATTAAAGTGACTCGCTCTGGTAGTGAATGGAAATATCCAAGGACTTAAAGAACTGATCTAGCACATCTACCACAATGCATTTACTCACCTTCACAATGTCACAAGGGTAAAAGCCCACGAGTAAATGCTTGAAGCCTGCAGGCAACCAGCTTATTGCTTTGAGACACCACCTCTGATTTCCCCCCTCACACTCACTTTGCCTGCATAATATCAAATGTTAAAAGCCCATAAAATGATTCAGTCCTTTGAAAAATTTCTGCTGAATGATTTTTTTTGGTGATAATCACTCACAATCCCACTGTAAGACACTGTGACTTTTGCATTTTTGAATATGCTTCAATTTATTCTGTATTATTTTCTTTCTTTTTCACTCATCTGTTGTTGGAGGTGGGAGAGGCAAAAAGAAGCAACTGCTGTAATTTTCCACTCTGCACTTCTGATTTAACTTCACCCTTTTCTTCTCCTCTCAGTGTTAAATAAGCCATCTCTGCCCTAAGAACTGCTGCCTGTCTAGTCATTGCTGTTGCTGTTCTCTGTGCACTAACTGTTGCCAGGATCAGACACATTGCTAGCCCCACCATAGCACAGCTGTGATGATTTTTGGGCATTTAACTTCTTACTTTGTATCATTGACTTCAGATTGTGGGGGATGGGAGGAGAGTGGGGTACATGCACTTTTGCTGACACAGGTAACAATTTGGTTTCTGTAGTGATGCAATATTCCATATGATTGGAAATAACTGTCTCTTCTGGGGAATATAGTCCTAGCACCCAAGTGAGACCCAAATAAATCCTGCCAAGATCTCCTGGAATCCACCAGAAAGGTGACCTTCACCTTCAGGTGCTGAAGTTGGAGAGAAGGCATTCTGGGGCAGGCTGGTAATAGCATCTGCGACTGCAATATCCCTTTCTTCCCTGATATGAGAGACGAATAAGAGATACCTTAACCCAAATGTAAATTGGTGGGTATTTTGCCTTCCTTATTTTATTCTTACCTTTCCTCAGAGAAGAGACCTGCTGATGGCCACAGCTTCTGATTGTTGTCATGGTGTTGTTACAGTTGTCATAGCATATACACAAAAATATGGTTTTCATATAGCTATGCAGAACAAATACCAATTTGATGCAATTACTGGTGATTACTTACAGAATCACAGATTCTCAGAATTGTAGGGGTTGGAAGGCACCTTGAGAGATCGTCAAGTCCAACCCCCCTGACAAAGCAGCTCCCTAGGACAGGTCACACAGGTTGGTATCCAGACAGGTCTGGAATATCTCCAGAGAAAGAAACTCCACACCCCCTGGGCAGCCTGTCCCAGGGCTCCCTCACTGTGAAAAAGTTCTTCTGCATATTTATTGGTGCGGAACTTCCTATGCTCCAACTTGCAGCCATCGCCCCTTGTCCTGTCCCCACAGACCACTCAGAAGAGGCTGGTATTTCCCTTTGTGTCTCCTTTAATTGCTCTTCAGAAAAGTGGAGTATCACCACTCATAATCTTGTAGGTCTGGGTGAGTTGTGGCTCTTAACATCACAGCCATCATAGCCAGTTTCGAATCATTTCTTGTTCATATAGCTCTGCTTTGGCTACTCTATCCTCCTTCGTTCTCCCCAAGCAGAATTAAGGAGACAGTGTTTTAAATCCAAACAATTTAAATACAGTAGCTGGAATATTTCCACCTCCCCACATCAATCGAGGTTTTCCCTATAAGTATATCTTGAAGTTCTTAAGTTGCACTCTTTTTTATGAAACTATTGATCAAGATGACGAGAGTTATAGTGAGGCTCTGTTTTCCTCTTCAAAGAGCTGTAGCAGCTCTGAACTTTTAAAAATGTCGATGCTCTTCTCACAAGCCCACACATAGCTTTATAGGATTGTGTTATTCTTTTCCAATCAGTTAAGACATGTATTGGAATTAAACAAGCAAAGCCCAAACCCCAGCACATCAGGCACTTACAAAACAGACAATGTTTAACCTTTGACAGGGCACTATGTTCTTGTGCGGGCAATGTTTACATCACCACATTAGAAATCTATACAGAAGCAGAGTAGGAAATGCAATCCCAGGCCAAATCTCCATACCCAGATCTATTTCTTTGACTTCTGGAGCCTGTGGGCAGTTTTGTTGACAACGGTGTTTTCATTTGGTGAGAGACTGAGAGTAATGTGTTACTGGATGACTTTAAAAGTCTGTGCTGTGAAAAATTGCCAGGTAAAATTATTTCTGGGACATTTTAAAACATAATTGTTGATGTTGGGCCTGGGCTTTGGCCATTCTCCAACATTGGCAAGTATTTGTATTACATATTTTGAGCATAATGACATCGGGTTCAAGCTGTGAAAGTGTACATGAAACATGCCCATGGTGACCAGGTTTTGAACTCTCTTGCTGCACTGCGAAAACACTGACCTTGTCAGATCTTGTGGTGCATATGTGAAAGTAATTTCCTAAACCCAACTGGGTAAATAATTGGGAAAAACACAGAACTAGTGATAGATGCTAATGTTTAGATTCAGAGAGCTGGGTTACTCTCAGTTTTCCCTGCCCAGCTGAGACAACTGTTGATACAGCATCAGCCATGGGGGACCAGGGATGCTTCTCTCCCAGTGCCATAAAACACTGACTCCCATGTCATATTTGGGGGAGGAAGTTCTGCTTAGACTGTGTTTGGCTCCACTTTGGTGCCTGCTCTCCAGCTAAGTCAACGTGGATTTTCATAATGGAAAGAAACCCTCTTGTAATGAGCTCTGGTTGATCGCTGTGAGAAGTGTGCTCTGTTTACAATGAAACATTGTGTAAGCCCCAATCGTACAAATGATAATAATAGTCTCAGCAGCTACAACTCATCTTTAGAAATATAATAAAACTGAACCACTGAAAATTGCTTCAGTTAATGCCTCTTCATCAGCTTGTGCTTAAATGTAAAGGTTTTTATTTTATTTTAATCTTTAGTATTTCCTTTTCCCATCCAGTAATCACAGGACTATATAATTTTCTTTAACATTTAAAAAAACCCCACAACCCACCTGACTTTTATTTAGCTTGTATTCTTAATGTTTCTTGCTTTACTATTGCATCATATTATACAGATGCCATAACAGTCAACTGCAGCAGTGTTAGCTATCTTTACAGTGCAGTACTCTGGTATTTTAACTGTGATATCTCTATTGTATTGCCTTAGTGTTCTTTGTCCTATTAATCTTGTATTATTTGAAGGAAAATCGATAGGGAATTATGACTATCATCTGCTAACATATTTTTTTCCTGTCAGAGCTATTTTTATTTCATTATATTATACTGTTTTGTTTATCTCTTGGAAATCGATACATCAGAAGAGAGAACAGGATGGGAATAACTACTTGTAAACACTCTCCATGATGGAAAAAAAAAGAGAATAACAAGAATAAAAAGAACTGGTAATGCAAATCAGTCTCAAAATTATCCAAATGATCTGTTAATACTTTGTGGCTGACACTTTGGAAGTCGTTTATATCATGAGATGTTTGTCCTTGGGTGCTTGCACATGGGCCTTTTCTAGGGTGGACCACTGAATAATGCATCCCCTTGCTAGAGAACAAATGAGCACCTTGGAGAGTCTGCATAGTGACCTGAAGTGTATAAGGGGAATCTGAAGTGAGAGGTAGATCCTGTCCCTGGCAGACGAGGAGTGAGCCAGCAGCACACAGTTGCAGGTCCCTGGATCAAGTTCAACGCTCACAACCAAGGTGCCTTGTGAAACATCTGAAAGAGTGAGAAGGGTAAGAGCACAAAACACTCACTTTTGTTTATTAAGCACATCTCTGTAAGTTTACAGCATTTGGTAAGTTTCGGACCTCTGTAAGCAGCACTGGCAATCCTGCAGTGTTAGACTGATGTTGTCAGTGTTACTGACAAGAAATATTAGGCTCCTTTTTCACATCAACCTCCCTGGCAGCAGGACTGGCTTTTGGTGAGATGTTGCCACTTGTACCACCTAGGCACGGGGCCCTTTCCCTGCATGTTCATACTTAAATGTCCTGTTTTGTATGAATGACTACAGCACCTTTTTTAAAACCTCCTGTGCATTGTATGTGATTTTGCATTAAAGGTGTGGGCCTCTGCTTTAAAATGTTTCCCTTCATATTCATCTACATTTCAAAGAACTGGCAAATGCTGTTAGAAAACCCTGGGAACATAAAACATTTTTAATATTTCTGTCATTCTGAGGTGTGATTTAGGAATTTTTCTAATTGGGTAGTGTCACTTATATTTAACAAAATGCTAGAGTTCCTGTGGAGCTTTTTATTTGCCTTTTTCAAATAAGCATAGGGTTTTTTTTGCCAGGAGGCTTTGAGGAGAAAATTTTAAGTCTCAAGTCTCAGTCCTAAACTTTTCTATTCTTTGGGGATTAGTCTGATGAGAAATGTGGCGGTAAAAGGGAGCAGAGTGGTGAGGTAACCAAAAGAGAGGTAAGGATGAGAGTGATTTGATTTGGGAGAAGGAGGAGAAACCAGAAGAGAAAATGATTGATGGAAAGAGTAACGAGACAACCTGTGATGTGATCTTTTTTTGTGGTATACATAGGAATATATCTTGAAAGCAATACATTCACAAAAGTTCAGTA
Source organism: Gallinula chloropus (assembly GCF_964237585.1). Lineage (NCBI taxonomy): Eukaryota > Metazoa > Chordata > Aves > Gruiformes > Rallidae > Gallinula > Gallinula chloropus. Next base: position 5,116,029 of record NC_140089.1, on the reverse strand, counting down.
ATATTTTTTACTGGAAGAGTTGTCAGGGCCTGGAACAGGCTGCCCAGGGAGGTGGTTGAGTCACTATCCCTGGATGTGTTCAAAAAAAGGGTAGATGAGGTACTTATGGATATGGTTTAGCTTAGGATGGGAATGGTTGGACTCGATGATCTTCAAAGGTTTCTTCCAACCTTGTGATTCTGTGATTCTGTGATTCTTCATATGTGAGGCAACTATGAGACAGTTTCTGTTTACATATAAAAAATAAATAATTACTACTTTGCTGTTCCCACAGAGCAATAGTTGTTGGCAGAGAAATAGTGAAAGGAGCAGTAAGATTTCTCCTGAGCTGTTCCCCTCTGGTATCCTTAACTTTTCTCAGTTCTGACTCAAACTTCTCCAGTGCGTGAGGTTTTTGCCATGGAAATTATTAAGATTGACTTGAACCACAGAAAGAATGCTGTTCTATAAGTACAGTGTTGATGTCTTATCAGACTATACATAAATGGAAATGCCTTATAGTCCTTCAAATAGGTGTTGTTAAAGCAGAGCAACATCTACTCTTAAAGAAAGCTCATGGTTGAGGCATATCTTGCTGCTGAAGGGCAACAAGTTCCAGCCTCCTGCCATGAGCAGAGACACCTCTCAGTAGACCAGGTTTCCCAAAGCCCCATCCAACCTTCCTTTGGCACTTTCAGGGGTGGGGCTTCTACTACCTCTATGGGGAACCTGTGCCAGGGCCTTACCATGCTCATAGTCAAGAATTTCTTCCTAACATCTAATTTAGACCTGCCCTCTTTTAGCTTGAAGCCATTTCCTCTTGTCCTATCACTGCTTTCCCTGGTGAACAGTCCCTCTCACATGTCTGTGTCTCACCCACGTTGCTCACGGGACACTGATGAGAGGTTAAACCTTGCATGGGAGAGACCTCCTGGAATAAGCATTTATCTCTCACATCCATGGTGTCATATCTTGTTCAACCTCGTACTGCAGAGAATGGACAGTTCTGCTCTTGCTCTTGCATATTTAGTGGCATTCTTTTTAAGACAAAATTCCCCGTTCTTTTATGAGGGCAAATGTCTTTTAGCTGCCCATGGTCTTTCCCTAAAATTGTATTTTACCTGAAATACCAATCTGACATAAAAAACCCCGTGGCACAGTAGTGTTAGCTCTAAGCTTCTGTGAGAAATTAATGTCCTTCAATTTGAAAGGGTTTTTAACTATTATAAACCTGTATGTAAATTATCCAAGTCCATGATTTTGACAAGCCACTACAAGCATCACCTCCTAGATATTCCTGATTGGGACTTTTTTTGCTCATAAATGGTTATTCATTACTTCAGTGCATTATAATAACCCCTGTATAACTCAGGGCTCCATTAATCTGAGCATTGTGCATGGAAAGAAAGAGAAAAGAAAATAAGGGGGGGTGGAAATCCATCCCACATTCCTGAGATCCATACCATGTACATGTGCGGAATCTACATTAAATAAACCTAAATAAAAGGTTTAAATGAATTGTTATTTATAATAGGTCATATTTTTTATTCATTTTCCATCTTTATCTCAGCAAACTTCAATCAAAGTCAGTGAGAACTTGACCTGATAAAAAGAACCTTTGTGCGTGGTTTATCACTGCATTGTCTGAACATGTCACAGACACCGAAGAATTGAACCCGGTATTACTCACATCAGGATGGTATTACTTGTCCTGTCTCCAAGGAAAACTAGAAACACACTGTTGAAATGATCTCTCCAAGAAAATTGAGTATTTTGTCACAGGTAGATAAGTATAATACTTAGTTCCCAATACTTGGCTCCCAGTAATTTGAATTAAGAATCAAAAGATTTTTTTATTCCTTTATAAGCCTGGTTAATTTTAAGGGTTATACTTATAAAGACAGAAGAGGTGGTAGTCTCAGCCACCAAAGCATTAAAGTGGCATGTCAGAGGGAAAGGTTTCACTGCTGTCCATTTTCCTTTACTAATTCCCCCCTCATCAAATCATGCCCCAAACATATTATTCTATTTTCATAAAATTGTTCCTACTCTTTCATCTCCAAAGCACACAGAAATTAGATGAGGAAATCACCAGAGATGTATGGATATCCCTTTGGCATTCCCTGGATATTTGCTATGTTTAATTGTTGAAGGGAAGCCCAAAAGTGGCCATCACTGAAAGCCAAAATCATTACCCATGGATATTAATGGCCTGCTTCCCATTCAGGTTTCATGGTAGGTTTTTGACAGGTTTTATTAGGAAAAGTAAAAAAAAACCAAAAAAACCACGACAATGTTTGTAATTCAAATGCAAAATCAAAAGTTTTGCTGCAGAATCACATCTCCAAACATGTCTGTACCGTGTTGTGGTTCTGCACAATAGGGTTCTGGCAGAGGAGGGGACTGCAGGGGCAGCTTCTGCCAGCAGCAGCTGGAGCTTCCTCCAGGCCCCACAGAGCCAACACCAGCCGGCTCAAGTACAGACCCAATGCTGACCAAGGCTGAGCCCATCAGTGACGGTCACAGGCCTCTGGGAATCACAGTGAGGAGGGAAAACGCCAGCGGCCACTTTTTGGCCCCAGAGAAGGGAGTGAGAAGGTGGGAGAGACTGTGCAGGCACCCAGAGCAGGGAAGGGAAGGAGAAGGTGCCCCAGGTGCCAGAGAGAGAGATGCCCCTGAGCCTGTGTAGAAACCTTTACTCTGTGTTGGTTTGTGTTGCCCGTGATGCTGATTGCAGAATGATCTCTCCCTGTCCTGGTTTCAAGTCCTGAGCCTCTCAATATCTATTTTCTCCCCTGTGCAGCTGAAAGGGGAGTGACAGAGTGTCTTTGGTGCGTGTCTGGCCACCAACCAGGAACTAACCACGACACGTGTGACTGTACTCACCCTGGGTTGGCACAGGTTTCACTTCAGTCAATGGATGTCTTGAAATGACAGTAAAGACAAAAGAAGTTTGAAGAAGCTCAGAAAAATACAGAAAACATCCTTAGCAGTTCTGCTCAGAGACCAGCACAGGGACGAAAGAAGAGCAGCATTTGTATGATGCAAAAGCTCATCTCCATTCACTTTTTGGGGACCTCATCATGGCCATCAGTGTTTTATTGAACTTGTCCAGTGCTTACTTTTTTTACTCTATGAAAAAGCAGTTTCCAATGCAACATTTTTATTTATCCCAGCCCAATCTCTTGTGACCAAAAGTACAGTAAGTAATAAGAAATTTAGCATCCCTTGTGTAAGGACACAAAAATACATGGGAGATCAGAATGAAGAAAAAAATACAGGCAAACAAGCTCCTAATTTGCATAATGTTATATCAAAATGGAAAACAAGTGCAGGAGAGCAGAGGTTGAGAACCTGAGGTGGTGTTCCTTTCTGAATCTGACAAGAGAGACTGCCCAAGGGAAATTAACTCATTCCACTCTCTTGTGGAAGTCTCTCAGTTGCAGGAGAAGAATGTTCTTGATCCAGTCCTATGATACTATTTCTAGAAAACTAGATAATTTAGGTGGGGTTTTTTTTCTGGAAGAGAGTAGTTTAGTCTTCTTGAGCTACCAAAATAGCTACAGAACTAGAGAGTTGGGGTATGTTTAAAAATATAAATAAAGCATTTCGTGGATTTCCCCATGGTTGCAGAAATGAATAATTCAGTATAAATTTTCAACCAAATATTAATGCTGAGTGAATAATTCACAATTAATATTTCATTCAATTTAATTAGCTTCTTTTGCCGCTGTGGAATACTGTAGTTTTAGTTTTCTAATTTGATTTGTTGTGTCATTTCTTGCTAATATTTTGGCAATGTTTATTTCCATCTCCCCTTGGACAGCTAATAAATGGATCTCTCTTTATACTCATGGTTTAATGTTTAGGTTCTTTGTCGTTGGGCAGATTTGTCCAATTGCATTGTGTAAATTGCCGAATTAGATTAGTGCTTGGGCTTCTCTTGCATGAATACGCAGCCATAGATCTGCCATTCAGTTTCTTCAAATATTTGCTCGCACGGGTGTGAAATTCACTTTTCGCAGATACTCATGCAAATAAAATGTGACTGAATGGGTGTTCCTGAAAAACAAACACATGCAGAAGTTCACGATGGCTGTGGCAAATGCTTCAAACAATTTGCATGAATAATTTCAGAAACCTTCTTCGGGCTTTCTCAGGATTTCACTGTCCAAAAGTTTCTCAGGATCAAAACTCATCTGGAATGCTTATCAGGAGTGCAATTACTGGTTTAGTGCAGCTGCTCTCCTGGAATATTTTGTTCAATTTGTCTGAACTCAGTTCTTTGCAATGTAGCAGCTTCACTGCTTTTATTATTACTAGCCTGTCCATGAGTCTCTCCTTTTCAAGGACACTCCTGGAATGTAAACATTCATAACACTTTGTGAAAAAAGAGGGGGAAAAAAAAAAGTCTTAATTAATTTGTTATGGATGGTTAGTTTACATGTGAAGGATATTATTCGCAAGAAAACAAAGGCAAAAAACACACCAGTCAGTCACAGTACATGTCAAGTAAGCTTTACGGTGATCATGGGAAGATTTTCCTTTTAAAAAAGTATGGGACTTTTTTTTTTTTATAGCCTTACTTTCCTAGTTAAAACATTGGCATAGAAACACTATATATTCTATGTGTTTCTTATGTAAAACCCTCCGGATTACGTATCCTTTTTCATCTCATGTGACGAGCCACAGAGGAAATCTCAGGAGACGCTGCAGCTCTGATCACCTCTCATGAAAGTGACGCAGGTTGTCTGTTCCCATTTCTGAAAGCTAAAGAGAGAGAGATGCACATTTTAATTTATATATTTATTTTTAATTCTTACATTCCTTCTGTCAAAATTTCATTGCCATTACTTGTACTCACAGTCAAATCCCACCGTGAGACACACAAACTATCTAATACCAGCAGGACTGGAGCTTGCTTTCTCAGCAAAATAATCCCAGAATTATGTTTCTGTGAATGTGTAGGAAGGCAGACGTATGCTGAAATGTTTTTTCCCATTTAAAAACTAATCGTGGAGTTTCACTTTGCCCCTTCCCTCTCAAAAGTTCCTCCATCACCTGATGATACCCCATGAAGAAAATCTTTGCTGTGTGAAAAAGAAATTATTTTGTTTTGGAGTACCTTCAATACATATTTTAAAATTTTTATTTCAATCCACATTAGACCCAAATAAATATTTTTTCAGATTTTTCTGGGCTCTTGGAGTGGAGTTGCTTTTATATTTGGCCTCTCTAAATTATTCTGTATCCAAGGGTTTTTTCCTGTGCGATAAGAGCTGCTGTTGAGTGTTCATCAGGATGTTTCTGGCCAAACCAGTTCCTGAATAGAAATTAATTGCACACCAAGAAAATGCAAAATTTGTGATGCAAAACCCTCTTCTTTTTTCAAGCAAGTGCAAACACATGGTGACACAGCTGCATTGTGTAATCTGCTTCAAACTTCACCATTTTCCAACAAAACTCTGCAGAAGGAAAAGGATCACTATGGCACAATTCCCTCCCACAGCAGCTCAGGTGCCTCCCCGTTGCAAAGGCTGAAGTGTCACTCAGAGTGAAGATGCACTTGCAGCCACCAACTTGCCTCTTCTTCTGAACCCTTAGGTCTCATCTTACTGAACCCCTCTATATATGTTCAGTTCTTACATTATTTATCAAGATCATCTTCAAAACTGTGTAGTTCTGCTGCATGCTGAAGCAGAGAACTGTTTAATCGGTAGGAGAAAGTATATTTCCCCCCCCCACTAATTAAGCATCCTACTATTTCTCGTGTTTAAATTCTGATTTGCAGCATTTCATAAAACTCTTTGATAATCTGTGAGATTTCACATTCAACATGGTAATAGAGTCGTCTCAGAGCTTCTCATTCCCCAGGAATTTATATTCATTTTAAAACATTATGCGGAAAAAAAACCCTCCTGAGAACTAGAGCAACTTAAGACTGCTCCACAGATCCATTTTTGGTCTGAAAGGAAGTCTGGTTAATGAGATTTTTGATTGCCAAAGGTGTTGGGTTTGTAGCTCAGATCTTAAAATGAATCAAAAAACATTGTTTCAGACTGGGACGTAATATTAGGAAGGTTATTAAGATTTTAAACTTGCAATGCAAACATTGAGAAAAATCTACTACCATCATACATGTTAAGAGAGTATCCCATTGATCTTTATAGCTTAAATGGAGTGTATAATCCTTGGGTCCTAATTCAAGAGAAGAATATTGTGCATTAATAAATAAGTCTATTTTAGAAAGGGATCATATTTTTATACAGATTTTTAAAAATAAATTTAGGAGAAGATTCATTCTTTTATTTTCTTTTATTCTGGGATAAATTTAACCTCATTGGAACTATAATGGTCTAAGGGAGATCAGAAATGCCTGCCCAAAGATTGTCCCTCAGCGCAAAAGCTGTGCCTTAATGTGTGTCATTAAGTGACACCACGCAAGTCTTTGGAGCATGTGAGTGCAGTGAATATTTTTCTTTGAAAAAAATCTGTCAGGGTTGCTTTTTTTTTTTTTTTATTTGGGTCAGTTAGGCTGCATGTGTTGAAACAGATTAATAAAACAGTAGGCAATGAGAACCAGCCTTAACAAGGTATAAAAAGTGAACATAAAGGTCAAAAAAACCCCAGGAAAATGACAAGCAAAATAAAATCTTAGAGTGTAGAAGGCAATTGTCTGCAAACAGCAAAGAAAAAGTGCTTCAGAATAAATTTATTTATTGTGTATGCCTAGCTCCTAGTTTAATTTTTTGACTTGAAAAAAAAATGCAAGTGGAACAATCATTTTCTAACCTCTGGAAGTTAACACGGGATCTGGAAGTCGACACGTATTCTCCTCTCCTCCTGCACTGTCTCCAAAAATGAAGATGTTACAAACCACACTTACACTTTCATATACCTTGGTCAATGGGATTTCCCTCTCCAATGCAATGAGTTGAATTTATCTTGATGATATGGCATGAAGGTATGGAAACTAGATGTTCTGTTGAAAACACAGCTGCAGTGACAGAGCAGTGACAATTTACATCAACAAAGCTGGTCAGATTTTCTTTTCAAGGTTTGGCTTAGACTTGGTGAGGGTGCACGCCGAGCCCATATTCCACTTACAAAGTGAGGAGGCAGAATAATGCGGCTTTCTATGGGAATTACAGAGGATTCAAATGTATCAGTACAAAGACTAGATAAATTGATCTACTAATAAATGAGGCAGTGTAGCAAAATTAGTGGTGAATTGTAGAATGGCTGAGTAGATGAACTGCATTTATAAACATGTCCTAACTCAGAAGATCAGGAAGAAGAGGTATAGTTAATTTGAAAGTTATGAAGAGATGGGAATTTTGCACACCAAATTATTATTAAATAGCAGGTGTAAGAACACAAAAAAATTTGCAGTTTTGAACTAGTAAATCATAACATTTTTGGCCTATTAGATTTAGAAGGAATATTGCAAGTGTGGGAAAAAGGAAACAGTAAAATAGGCTTGATGAGAGCAAGGGAGAACTGAATATGCTGTTTACTAAACATGAGAAAGGAGAAAATATAAGTTTGATTTGTGAACGTGGTGAGGATTTTGTGTTAGTGTATAAAAAATTGGAAGTGTTTAGCATTGGGAACACAAAATAAAAGATGTCAGTGATCCTTTAGATGGGTCACAGTCATGGGAAAAAGAGCTAGCATCTCTGTAGTCAGGAGAGGAACTGCTGACATTGGCCATTGAGAACGACTTTCAACTGTTTGATTTGTTTGAATGAGAAATGGACTGCTGAATAGCTGTTGTCACAATTCTGTGGATATTGTACCTAAACATGCACATCCTGGAATAAAAACGTGTGGCTAACTGATGAATATTTCTGCTGGACATGACCTTAATCAATATTGTCAGACAAGATTTTGACAGCGCTGAAGGATGAGGTTCAGGGAACAACGGTCATTCACCAAAAATCCAGCCAGATTGGCATAAATTTATACTATCCTTAATTATGGTGCCAAAATGTGTAGTAAGTGTAGCTGGTTGGAAAATTTAATTTGTGGATTTTCCACCCTACACTTTTATCTCATCAGATACCTACGAGCACTATGTTTATCCACTGTCCACAGTAGAAACTCTATGAGTTGGTCTAGTTTCTTGGAAGTGGGAAAAATAAGAAAGTTGATGATGGGAAGGGGAGGGTTGATTCTTCAAAATGTTATACCGTTTAAAAATGTTCATTTGATTGCTATTCATTCTGTCTGCAAGAGTGGGAATGTCATTATTCACTCCAAAGACAGACTCATTTGAAAGTTCTGAATGACACAAGATGGAGTTGCTAATGACAGAGTTTAACATCAATTAAACAAACAATAAACTCGTTGATAATAACTCTGTAGCAAATGACAAATACCACTGGTGAATGGAAGACACTTGCCAAATTGAGTGAACTAACAACATGCCATAGGACTGATGTCACTTTGTGTTTGTTTATGTATTGATTATGCTAGGATTTTGCCTCTTGATTTGGTTTCCCTTGTTCCTCACTCACAGGCTGTCTGCTGCAATCCAGATCATAAAACAAGCTAAAGAAAAAAAAAAAAAAAAAAACCAAAAAACTGTTACCACGCCAAAGTGACTATTTAAATTAAATCTGAACAGAGTTGTTTTGTGTGTTGATAAATTTCCACTCGCAGGAAGAAAATTAGTGATATCATCTAGAATTTATGGCAATGTAACAGTGCTTTATGTAAAGGAGAATAATTTAATTGCAGTTTCAAGCAACCTTGCCATTTCAAATTTGGAACAGAAATGTGAAAATTGGCGAGATGTCATCAAGGAATTTGGCTTTTTTCACCCTCAGCAGACAACCCTATCACATTAGTGAAGAATAGGCGTGTTCAAGAGATGGAAGGCATAATCCTTTCAATACTGACCCACCCAATGTGGACACTTCATTCAAATTATGAAAGAAGATGCCTTTGATATCTTGCTCAAATACACCAGATGCACTGCAGACAGGTCCCTGAGACCATGAAGACCTTAGGGTGTTATAAAATAAGTTGCCTTGGCTCTGCCTGCTATATCACTTGAAGGTGAAAATGCTTTCAATCAATAGACTTTTTAAGAATGGGCTGAGACCCACAGCAAGACAAAACCAGTCAAAAGCTATGATGACAATGATGGAGAAGTTAGTGGAGTACAGCTACAGGTTGAGATATCACTGCAATCTTAGGTTCATTCAAAAGAACAAACTTGGCACTTGCTAATGTCTTGATTTGTGACTGTGTAGCTCTGTACCATGCTTTTAGAGTTATTTAAATGCATTGTTTTCATCTTCCCTTCCCTGTGTACAAATTATGCAACATCATTGAAGAAATAGAATTGCTCTTTTATTTCATTAGAAGTTAAACAGTTCAGTATGAACCTCTGCACCAGTGTGACAATTTGCTTCTTTCCCCTTTAAAGCAAGAGTGATGGCATCTTTAGCTGTGTATCAGAACATCATTTGTTGTCAGAGAAATAATTGGTGAAGCTTCAGCACTGTGCCAGCGTCTGGAAAGAGAGTGTCCCATCAATGAGGACATTGTTTGTCAGAGCTCTGACTGCATTTTTCACACTTCAGTGTATGCAGTCTCCCAGACCAGGCAGTAAGCATGTTTTCTCATGCACAAATAATATTCTGAATTATGTCTATCTGGATGGTTATGGTTGGAAATGATCTCCCTGTTGTCTTCTCAGAGCACTGTTGCTGAAGGTGGAAAAAAATAGTACTGAGCATTTTCTCTTTGGTATTAGAATCTGTGTCTTACAGTGAATACTCATGTGCAAAAACGCCTCCTGATAATCCATTGTATGCATGCTTACACTTGACTTACTAAGTATGTGAACACATTTGACCTCATAACTTTCACAGCAGTATGACATCATCAGTTTTCATAGAAACACTTGAGCTGGTGACAGCGGAGCAAGACCAGGGATTCTATTATAGATGGTTACCATATCTTATAAATACACCCTGCTTACTCCTGACTGCCACACCAAGACAAGTATCATTTAGCTCTTTTCCTTTTGTCCTTAGAGATACTGAAAAGAATCCATTTCAGTGAAGAACTCTCATCTGGTATCCTCTCCCAAGATCCAGTGACTAAAGCTTGTGTCCACTTTTCTAGAGGATTATACGATCCTGTTAATCTGTCCCTGCATTTTCAAATGCATATGAAGATATATTTATAAGCAAAATTACTTCCGTTCCATTCACACTACTGCAGGCTATTTTTACTGAGCCAAACCCACCCCTCATTTGAGCAGAACTGGTAATCAAAGAGACCTAAGTAGTAAGGCGCAGTGATGTATGAAAGTGTGGCTTTAGTGATGAGAAAGATTGCTCAGGAAAGGTTGTGAGGATTGCCAGGTGGGTAACAGCAAGAGCAGCTGCAGTTTTATTCTTATGTAGATCCTTTTGATTTGCACTTTGAATCTGTACTGCTGGCTGCCTTGCATGTCAGAATGAATAACTCTGTAAAAGGATGCTATAGCACTACTAATGCAAAAAAAAAACCCAAACCCTAAAAAAATCCCCCAAAATACTTGTTAATGCTGGTCCCAGCTAAAATAAGTCTACTTTCTTCATACACTTGGAAAACCTGGCAGATTGATAACCCTCTTCCTAACTCTAAAAAGACCCTTCAATGGAGCTTCAATGGCTGCACCAGTTTGCATGTAGGGTATTTATACTTACATGCCTTTAGTCTTTATTCTTCTTGGGACAAGGATCCTGCTCTGTAATTCATCTTTCTAAATCTATTTGAAAGCATCAGAGTAGACTAAAGCGTTGTCATAGCAAATGGTTCATAAATCTTCTTCCTCCCAAAAGTTACGGAAACTATATTAGAGTTGCAAAACGTACCCTTGTGAAACTGCACAATATTATTTCAGCCCCTTGTTTGTGTTTACTGAGGTTCAATGGTATTGCAACTCATCCACACATTAAGGATGCTCCTAGTCCAAAATATTCAGCACAGAGTGGCTGAATTTTCTTTAAAATGTTTGTTATCTAAAACACTTAGAAGTCAGCAATTGGTGCAAAAAACCCAAAAGCAGATCTGAAAGAGAGTTGCTATCTGTGTAGAAAATGAGCTTGGGCTAACAGGTGACCTTAGGTCTACAGGCCTCTGAAATGCTATGTGACATACTCAGGATGACTTTCTGCATGAAACTCCAGATAGGCACAGTAGGAAATGTCCCCAAAATGACTGGAGTAGAGAAGGAAGGTCTCTTGTCATTCAGATGCTGTTTGTCTCCCTGTTGCATTCTTGTCTTTCTTGGTGTCAAGATGAGGAATTGCAGATTCACAGATTTATAGATAGGGGTTGGAAGGGACCTTCAGAGATCATTGGGTCCAACTCCCCTGCCAAAGCAGAGTCCCTAGGACAGGTTGCACAGGTCGGTGTCCAGACAGGTCTTGAATCTCTCCAGAGAAGGAGACTCCACAGCCCCCTGGGCAGCCTGTCCCAGGGCTCCCTCACCCTCACCGTGAAAAAGTTCTTCTGCATATTGATGCAGAACTAGAGATCTCCTAGAGCATCCACAAGCAAAGTATGGGTTCCCACCACCTCTCCAGTCAGCAGCAGATGGGCTGGAATCTTCAGAAAGAAGCTGATAGCTCCAGTGGTGCCATCTCATATCTCACATCCCAGAGTTACCCTGAGACAGAGGAGAATACTGCTTTTTAATGTTTGCAGTCACCTTACACAGGTTCCATGTGGTCCCTTCAGAAAAGGCAAGCTGGTGGTTTGGAAGTTGGTGCTAAATTTGTCCCACTGCAAAAGGTCTTTGGGGACAACTGTCACAGACACAACGGTGTCAGTGGAATGGTGTTGTCATGAGCTGCTTTAATCCACAGACGAGGGTACATCACTCATGCTCAGTCTCACCAGTGCAGTTTATACTGGATTCGGAGGTGTAATGTGCTGTATGTACAGCACTGTGTGTATTACACTTTGCTAGTTTCTACTATGATAAGGTGATATAAGGTAGGGTAAAGGATTGATATTCACAGGAAGGTATGTGCTTTACTTTGTGAGCACACTTTCCTTTTTCAAATAACATTTTTGTCTTTGATTAGTTAAAATTTTGTGAACCATAAGTGGCTTATGTGCTAATGTTCAAGTGAGAGCATTTGTGCTAAAAAAAACCACCCCTTTCCTTTAGAAATCCACTTCTAGTTACATTTTTGGGTTGTTTTTCTCAACAGGAACTATTTTGATTTTGATGATTTCACTGCTGAGTCGCAGACTTATGCAACCACTTCACCCTTCCCACAAGAAAGTCTTAGATACTAAGTTATTTCAAACAAAAACACCACCAAAAGGCCTTTGCTTCAAAAGAACATCCATTTTATAATGCACTATCTTTCTTCCAGCACTTTTTCTTTACCAGGTAACACTGTCATGGTCCTGACACCCAGACCTTTCTTTGCACGACAAGCAAAAGTCGAAGCCTTGCACATCTCTGGAGCATGCTGTGGGTCCTGTTGGATAAGACTCAAGTCTTCTGCTCCCAACTCAGCACCACAGAGGTGGGAGAACATGACAGAGGGGCTCAGGATCTCTGCGTGAAGGTTTTGCTTGAGGCACCTCATCACCTCTGGTTGGCATTCCTGTAGGATTTGTAGGGTTATTGAGGGTTTTTTACAGGTTATTGTAGGAATCACCAGTTAAAGGAGACCAAGAAAATAGAATTGGACTGTACATTCATTAAAATGGGGGCAGAAGCCTAAAGTGTTTGATAGTTTTTTTTTTTTTTTCCTAATTAGGAAAAGGGTAATCCTTGGAATCTCATGTCTTTCTACCAAAAAATGGCAGCTAATTCCTCATGCAGGTTTATGAAGGAGGTTTTCTCCTTTTCACTAACTGTAAAGAACAAATCAAATACTAGCTTTCCAATCGTGAAAATTAATACTCTCTAGAGAGCAAATTAAACATTATTTGCATATCTCAGCCCCGTATTAATGTTCTTCCTTTAAAGCATACTCCAAGGCTTCCTCACAAGCCAGGTAGTTGGTATTATCAGACTCATTTAAGGATAGTTATCATTATAATATAGCTTTTGCAATTACGTGGTATACCAGGTGGCAAGACAGCATGGCTTTGCATTGCCAAAGTGCAAAACAAATTCAGTGTTCAATCAACCTGAGAGAAAAAGGACAATTCTCATTTGCATAAACATGTAGCCACGGAAACTAGATGCACGGAGGTATAAGGAAAAGAGACCTATTTTACATGATGTGCATAGAATATTTGACAGTTTAGATTGGAGGCATCATTGATGTGGGTAGGAAGGGTGCAGTTGGTTGCCATGGATATGATTTTCCCTACTGGCAGCGCAAAGATTGGCAGGGATGGATGCTAAAAGGAAAAAAAAAAAGACATACACACACGCAGAGACACACACCCACACCCCTGGATGCACACAAAAACGCCCAAACCACTGCAACACTCTGGCAGCCTCATTCTTTCCTTCTGTCGAAAAGCTGTGTATCCTTTTTTTAGGCTAATGACAGCTCATCTACTATACAGTGTAATCTAGAAATGTTGATGTATCTAAAATAAATCATTTATGTACAAAGTGTGTTTATACCCTGATTACATTACATGTAAATGCTGCTAACACCTGGTTGGTAGCATGTAAATGCTGCTAACAATTGGAATCTCGATAATTGTATCGAGTGAGTACTGTTCTGTTTAAAATTGGTTGTATAAAGACCTTGTGCAGGTGTGAACGAGGTATTTAAGTAACCATGAAGTGAGTGTGGAGTTCTGCTGTGGACTTCTGTCACAGCGTGCTGCTCTGCAGTCAGTGAGAGAGCTCCTGCCCGTCACACGGCAGACCAGGGTTTGATTCCCACCCTGATGGCACTGATTTACTGCTCTTAACTTTGGATATCCTTACAAGGAACTGGTTTTTGATAATTGATTTGGATTTGACAAGCAGTTGGTGTGAGTGAAATGTATTACCTCTGGTGCCAGTGGTGAGTGACTGAGTCGCAGTGTGTCTGTTTCTCTTGGGAAACAGAGTATGCCAGGAACAAGGAAGAAGAAGGTTTGGGACTGGTAAAGGAATGTCTGGAAGTTTAGAATGAAATCAGTGTGGAACTGTGAATGTATTAGAGAAACCGTATCATTCTCGTTAGTATTGCTGGACAGACAGATGGGAGTTGAATTATCAATAAGAACAGGAATCAAGAGGTAAATCTGACTAACGATGTGAGGGAGACAAAGTAGTGAAATCCCTAAGAAAAGCCCCCTGGATTGTGAGATTTTGCATTGGAAAGATATCAGAGGAGAATCTGGTGGGAGTGTGAGTAAAAAGAATTTGCTGAGGTATTGCAATTAATGCTTTTTTAAGAGAAAAGGGAAACGGGATAAAATTGGCTAGGCTGATCTGTTTGGTTTTTTCCACCCTCTGGGATGATTCGGAATGGCAGAGGGAGTGTGGGCTTACGATACCACAAGATCCCTTAGTATTGGACTTAGGAAAAGATAGAAACAGAGAGAAAGAGAAACAACTGAAGAGATGCTGCTCTGCTTGTAAAATGGGGGAGCGTGGTACACGAAAGGGGCTTCTAGAAGAAAAGGGGGGATTAAATACCAGAACCAGATGAATTAGGATCCCCTCCCTTTTCTTCTAGAGGGAATGTGAATCAGAATATAATGCTCCTATTTTACCAATTAAAAGCTGATGGAACGTATCGAATAGTACAGCACCTCAGGGCAGTAAATAATATTGTTAAAGATTTGCACCCAGTGGTAGATAATCTCTATACACTTGTGTGGCCTTGGTCAGCAGCAACTATGGCCTTGAGCTGGCCGGTGTTCACCGTCTGGGGCTTGCAGCGAGCTGTAGCTCTGCTGCTTGCAAAAGCCATCTTAAAAGCACAGCTACACAAAACTGCAGCAACACTGCCAACAAAGCTTAAGAATACACAGGTTTGGTTTACAGTCTCAGACTTAAAATAGGCTTTCTCTGCCTGCCATTAGCCAAAGAAAATGAAAAGTTATTTGCATTTTAAATCCTACCACTAGTAGGACAACCCAGTTTACCTGGACAGCAATACCCCAAAGTTTTAAAAATAAATCCATCAATCTTTGGGAATCAGTTTGCAGGAGAACTTGAAGCATGAGACCCTCTCTCCTACCCTCCCTCTACAGAGGAGACCTGAAAGGTAACACTGACCAGAAAAAGGTAATAGATTGGCTGATCATGAGGCTAAATAGGCAGCAGAAAGATTGCAAGAGATTCTAACATCAATTCTGGAAAATAGAAACAGGAGTTTTGAATGAGCAGGAAAATATTGAATACTTTTGGGCTGATAAAGAATTACTAGAATAACAGGTAAAGGGGATTGTCAAAGACCACCACTGAGGAGCATGTGTCCTATTTATACTCCCTGTGTAAATTTTAAATCAAAATTAATAGGGAAGAATATATATATATATATTACAATTTGACAGTGACTCAGTAAGATTTGAAAAATAACCCCAACACAGATAACCAGGTGCAATTAGGGAACCTTGGAAAATGAAACATACCAGAGAACTACTGGCAAATTGATTTCACTGAGCTCCCAAGGAAAGCGGGGGTACAGATACTGATTGGTACTTACTGACACTTACTGGTACTTTTCTGTCCTAAGAAACCTACTCTGGCATGGGGGTTGATCTCTTCTGTGAGTCTGTGACATCTTTTCTGGATGGCCAGAGGCACTTCCTTGCAGAGCTAACTGGCAAGAGAGGTAACTAAGGTGATCCACTTTGGGAAAAGTGAGATGAACCATACCAGGTGCTGCTAACAGCTTTCACAGCCCTAAATTGGAGTTTGTGTTTTGAGCGATGTAAAGGAAAGGCTTCTTGTCAAAACACTTCCATACCAAGTGGGTGTCCACTCCCTGTAATCCAGGGATTAAGGAGAGATTTTTCATTTGATTGTATTCCTAAAGGATTATGGTGGCTATGTGGAGATGGAAAGGCCTAGAAAGTATTACCACATAAATGGAGTGGAACACATATTTTAGGATATCTAATTCCTGGAGACCAAATATTTAGTCACTTGCACCCTCCAGTGGGAATTCTACGAACCCCTCAGAGGACAATAGATAAAAAGGGCCAACTGCTTTTAACAAGCATGCAAGATAATTCCTCCCATGGCTTGGAGTAAGTACGTTGAAAAAACTATACTTAACGTATCTGCTAGCATGGGTTATTCCAAAGGGACACAAGTGATGCTATCCATAGATTGCAATTAGAAGTTCCCTCCTTAAATAACGTAGTTAGACACAATCAGATGGCCTTAGATCTACTACTGGCCAAAGAAGGAGGTGTGTGCATGGTAATAAATCAAAGCTGTTGTGCATACATAAATCAGGAAAATTAAATTGAAACAGATTTAAATAAAATGTGGAAGCAAACAAAGATTCTTCACCAAGTAGCTCAAGATGATACATCGTGGGATTTAAAGAAGTTTGGAATAAGCTTACTTCTTGGCTCCCAAACTTTGCCTGGCTCAAACAACTTTTCACACTTGTTATTTTGATAAGTATGTTACTTTTAATTTCTTGTGTGGTGATTCAATGTTCTTTGTGGTGTTGAAAACAGACCACTACAACATACAGGGATTGGAGGAGAAATAAAATAAGACATCAAGTAGAAACAGGTGAATACTTTAAAAAATCATTAAGACAGGATAGTATAATTTGAGGTTACAAAAGAATTTGTAAGGATAATGAAAAGGGGGGAATGATTCAATGAAACGTAATCATGCTGAGTGGATTGATGTAGGTGTAGCTTAAGAGACAATTAATATAACCTTGATGTAAGAATTTTCCTGGTTTTAAGAATAGATTACTTTAAGAGAAAGCTGTAACTGTGTAAGCTGCTTGCAAGAGCAGCTGCAAAACTTAGCCATAACAACAAGGCTGCAGCCTTGAAGCTGGAGGAGTAGAAGATAGGGGAGTCACAGATGGTGAGACTGACGACCAATTGGGAGACAGAGTATATCTTGTTTTCAGCGAAAAGGAATGTGGTTTTGAGATCAGATAACCACAGAGAAGAAACCTAAAGAGCATGCGCTGAGAGAGAGGAAGAGACCTGAAGACCACCGGAAGAACTCCTCTAAGTGTCACAGAGCATGCTCTGTCTGGGAGGGCTTAATGTAAATGACTTCCTGGAAATAATTTGCATAACTCTGCCTTTTCTTAGAAATTATAATGATTATGTATAGCTAATCTGTATAAATCTGAGAAATTTGGCTTTAATAGCTGCACACATTAGGAGGAGCCGATCCCCTGTGTGCCTGGCACTGCAATAAAGAACATCTGCTTAATAGTCACCAAGGCCAGTGAGTTTTGATTCCGGCTTTCCGAGGCATCAACCCCCCACACAAAGCCACAGACATATAAAGTATATTTTACATGCATATATTCTATGAAATAGGTAGAAAGATATAGATATCTAGTATTTAGGGTAAAATGTCTGTATGTGTTTGTTTTCCTACTTACAATCTGATGCGCCCATCAGCCTTTATATACACATTCAAACTTGAGCTGCAAAATATGCAGACCATGGTATAAGTGTTGATTTATTGAAAAAAAAAAAAAGGATAAGTGATTTTTCACTGATGGTATGCAGTAGCTTTTTGCTCAGCTGGCCACCACTGCACATGTGAACCAAAACCCTCACCCCACCAAACCCAGCCAATCCCGAGCAAAACACAACTTCTGCTGTCATTTTACAGCTTCTGCCACAATCATTCAAGGTGCTTTCATCTTAATACAGCAAGACTGGAACATATACTTCACCTAGCTGTGTGAGAAGCCCTACTGATGTCAGCAGGACAACACGGACTCTTAAGCATCACTGCTTTGCTGATTTGCCACTCGAGTGCTGAGCATCTCAAGTGCTGTAGCAAGAGCCGAGCACATGCTCTCCCACAGTCCAGCTCAGAAATAAGAAAGCTTGTTTCAGCTTTCCTCCACAGTACTTTAATGAATGAGGCTAGGCTCCACTCCCAGTTAAAGCAGAGCAAACCACAGACAGGTATATTTTAAATGAGCCCTTGTCCATTCATGATCTTCTGGGTATCAGGATAACTACCAGCATTGTGCTGCTTTTGAAGCAGATGACATTTAGAATTGATGTATGAATGTTTTCATCCTTGGTCTTGTGGGTTTGTTGGGGGTTTTTTTAGTGAAATCATACTAAGACACAAGGGGAGTGCTTATTAGAAAAAAAAAAAAAAAGAAAATGAAAGAAAGTTCAAGGCACAAGAAAAGTTTACCTTTCTGATGAAACTTTTCTGTACAGAAGAGATATCCAGGCTTTAATCACTGCCCCCATAAAATGCAATAACTTTAGAGCAAAGCGACAAAAGTTGTCAATGCCTTATTACAGTCAGGGAAACAGGTTTATGAGCAAGGAGAGGGGTGTTAAGGTAGATTCTTTCTGGGTAGATTGTCTTTAAGAATTAATTTGACTTCCTGTATCCTCACTACAAATAGGAATAATTATGAAGCACAAAGTGATGTTGGATTGTTGGATGAAAAATAAAAAACAACCCAAATATCTAAAAGTGATCATGTTTTACCCAGGAGTGCTGAGTTGAAGCTACAGGGACAGTAAGTTCTGCACTGCAGCAAATCCACACACAAATGAGACAGGGATATTGAGAGGAGCAGGGAAAAAACCAAGGAGAAGGAGGAAACCAAGACTGAACTCCCAAGCAGTAGTGACAGAAGTCCTCTACTTACAGTTTGAATGAGGAGGCAGTGAACAGCAGTGCACCTGAACTCATCTGAAGAAACTATGTCCAACCTTTTAATCTCCCCTTCAATTTCCTATGGAGAATGTGGTCCAGATACCAGTGGTGATGGAACCGTAGCTAATGGCTTTCAAATCATAATGATTTTAACCCATTTGTCTCAAAACCAAGGGTTTGTTTAATTCTTATCAAAGAGAACATGCAAGTTTCCCTTTAGTTGTCTCCTGTTCCACTTTTTTTCTCCTCCATGTAGCTTTAGAACTTCTTTGCTAATTTCAAGTAAGCTTTCCAGCTAGCCTGATGCATGAAGATATGAAGTTCCCATACAGTGTCTAACTGTTAGACAAAGGATCCTATTAATGTCCAAGACACTACATGGGAAAGATAACTCATGTCTTTTCCCTCTCACTAGACTGTGTGGTGGGATATCTAATTGTAAATATCCAGCTAACTGGATCACCTTGCCCATGGCTGGCAGTTCAGGTGGGCAGAGACCACAGAGCCTGCAACAGGGACCATGGCAGAATCTGAAAGATGGTATTTCTCTGTTTTCCCTGTCCCTGCTGTCCTTCCTGCTCATGGAGAAGGGGATGCCCTGAGTTTTTACAACCACAGAAGCAGACTATCTTTCTGAATAAAAATCCTTTTGGTCCTTAAACCTTCTTTCCTAGAGGCACAAGTGAGGAATTTTATTGCAACTTTGCTCATTTTCTGTATTTTGAGCTGTGAATATAACTCCTCTGTGATCAAAGGGGGAGTTTTGCAAACTTCTGCTTGGCTTGGGTGAGAAACCATCAGCCTGAACTTCACCCTGGGCACTTGCCCATGGTCTTGAACGCTCATTCTCAGCCTAGATAAACAGTAAGAACCCTACTGAAGCCTTCCCAAGATATGAATTTAATCCTGAGGTCACCTTTTATCAGCTGTGCTGGTGATTTATTTGGATATAGCTCAGATAGGAATCTTGGGTAAGACATCTTTTTCAGCACACTCATTTCACTGGTGGGATATCTCAGCTACTTAAAGACACTGGTCTATGTAAATGTCCCGATTTCTTTCATTCTCTCTCTCTTTTTTCTCTTCTGGGTGAAACATATGCCTGGCTTTGTAACTAAAACTTCAGGAAAAAGTTATCTTGGGCTTCACTTTCTGACTAACACTGCCAGTACTAGATCAAAACAGCCATGTGATATCTCTACCTTTTCTGTCAAAATGTCTCCACTCCCTGTTTTCTGAGCCACCCAAATCTGAGCTTGAATTGAAGGTAAAACAGTGAGCAAGATGAATGTAGCCTGACATTTAATTATATATTAATGATTGCTCACAATGACATTTCTTTTCATATAGGAGCTTGAGGGGCCTATGAAGCAAATCCAGCATCACCTCCTCAGAGAATAGGGTCTCTCATCTGAAAAAGAAGTTGACAGAAGTTCTCCTAAGAAAATGGTCTCACTGATATCTTGCCCTGTAGTTTCCTCACTCCTAAATTAAAAATATAAATGCATCCATTTCCCTGCTTCACAGATGAAAACAGGTCACAGACTCCTAGAATCTCCTGAGTTGGAAGAGACCCATAAGGACCATCAAGTCCGACTCCTGGCTCCACTAAGAGCCAGCCAAGTCAGAGCAGACACTTCTTGACCTCAGCACAGCTCGGGGTTGTGACCACTTTCCTGGGGAGCCTGTGCAAGTGTCCAACTCCCCTCCCAGTACAGAACCTCTTCTCTTGTCATAGCAATACATGCATGGGATTCTTAATGGTCCATCTGATATCTCTTTCATAAACAAACATGAAGGAGCCATCAGAAAATTCAGTCACTTGAATGATCCAGGCAGCTGGACCTTTTTGGATGCTTTGTCATGTTTAGGACAAGCCTTTAAACAACATTACCAACCTTAACAGTAACAATAAAACGAACACAGAGCTCTAAGGTGACAAAAAAACAGCGTATCGAGGGCTACAGTAGTTGAAGTCTTGTCTTTCCAATGTCACTGAGCTTTGCTATGGTAAATATCATGTAGGATATCTCTTGCATTGCCACTTCTCACTGCCAGTTCTGTGCTTCTAGCTTTCTTTCAGACCATTGGAGAGAAAAGTCAGGGTACACATTCGTACTAATGTTTGTCTGCATCCAGCAGAGTACATTTCATTCCAGCTGTAACCTCAATTTTATATTTGGGGACTGTTTACAGATATCAGCGTACTCCTGTCAGCCATGATGAGTCACACTGTGCAAACATGGACTTAGGACAATAGACTGCTCAACACAGCAATGCCTGTCACTGTTCAAACTAAATTTGAGCTGTATATCACAGCTCCTGAACCCCTATTCACCTTTTTTAAAAACAAAACAAACCAAACCATGGTCACATAACTGCACCATAGCTTCTTCTAATGTTCCTATCTCTATCATTATTTTTTCCTACAGGCAAAGAAACTACAGAATGCTATGATGTACAGCTTAATAGGTTGACTTTTAAACCCACTAAGTAAACTGGTACATCAGGGTCTGCAAGAGGTTGAATCTTAGTTTCTTCAAGTCAATTTTTTTTCTCCTCCTTTTTTTGATATGCTCTTTCTTTGAACATGTTGCCCGTGAACTTAGTGAACATAATGTAATACTGTAAGTATGATAAATAAATCAAAATATCAAACATTTCTTACTTCTTTTGGAGAATTCCTTTAATAATCTTGTATGAAATCTTGGTAATATTCCTGAAAACAAAAACAAGGCTTTTTTTGCATGTGCTGGTGAAAGAGTTTGTCTTTCTTTTAACAGTGCACTTGATTTTCCACACCAGCTGAAAGGAAATAGTGAACTCTGGAGTGAAATATATGCTATACATTAGTTACATATTATCTTATATACATATGTATATATGAACCAGAGAAAAAAAAAGAAGAGCCAAAGTCTTCCCTTTGCCTCCGAAACACCCAAAGCATATTTCTTTACATCTATCAAAACCTTTCTTCTTTGTACCACTGAACTCCATTCTGTTGGTAACTGCTTGCTGCATTCTCTTTTTCTCATGTAATATTTTAAGAACCTCTATCAAGAGTTATAAAATATCTGAAAATAATTTTTCATGTTAAACCTTATACATATTCTGTGAGATTGAAAAAAAACTATTAGGACTCTGCTTTTGGCATTGAAAGAAATCCGATTACCTGATAGATCAAGTGCATAGGGAATCGTAACCACTTCTCCAAAGTCCCAACACAGAAGAAATTAAAGAATCCAGATGGATATCCATCCAATTAAACCTTCTACTCGTTCGCGCTCAGCTGAGCATGAATCAATTTTTAATTGAAATTAAATTTTTGCTTTGCATGCACACAGTCAGTTTGTCTTCCAGTGGCCTATTAGTCAAGAAAGATGTTTCAGGTTTTCATGTTTTGGTCTTAAGAAGGTTTCTTGCAAGTCACTTTAGTTCAACTGTTTTCTCATTTCATCTCTAGGAAAATTACAACTTCCATTCTTCTGGAGGCCTTCCCTCTAATAATGTAGATTCATATGACTGAAGTACAGAAAAATTCCACCCATAACGTGCAAGACCAATCACAGTTCATTAGCCATAAATAAATTTTGCATATCGATTATTTAGGGCAAGATACCAGGCTTATGCCCTCAGGAGAGGGTGGTTGGTGGAACAATGATGGGGTAAAGGGCAGAGAAAAAGACAGAGGAAAAATGAGAAAATACTTTCAGGTCAGTAAACTAAAGACACAGTTAACTTTGGGAATATCCTATTACACTGGATAACATATGTTGTGGTTTGACCCTGTCTGGAAGCCAGTCAACCACCAAAGCTGCTCTATCATTCCCCTTTTCAGCTGGAGAGGGGAGAAAATAGATATTGAGAGGGTCAGGAGTGGAGAGAAGGACAGGGAGAGATCATCCTGATGCAATCAGTGTCACGGGCAGAACAGACTCAACACAATATAAAGGAAAGAAAACTCTCTAATTGATGAAACTGCCCTGCATCCCCAGAGACACCAGTCAGGTGATGAGAAGTGCAACCAGTATCTCCCTCCACCCTTCCATTCTCAACAGACTTCACTTGGGTCAGGGAGCCCACTGGAGGAATAAGGGTTTCAGCCAGTTCCTTACGAGTTGGTTTCCTTCTTGGCCATGGGGGGCATTCCTCACACCCTTCTCCTGATGGACCCTGGGGTCCCAACCATGGGAGAGAATTCTTCACGAACATCAGTGTGAGACCTTTCCCACAGGGCTTCAGCTCCTCACCAGCTGCCCCAGCGTGGGTCACTGCTCTGGGTGCAGTCATCAATCACAGAATGTCTCTGAGTCTCTCAGGCCCAGACTGCTCCAGCCTGGTCCCCCACGGGGTCACAAGTCCCCTCCAGGAATTCTGAATTTTATATGCCCTGGTTGTAAGTGCAAGTGCAGGCTGTGAATACTCTGTGATTGGAAACAACAAGACACGTCCTCAGATGCTTTAAAATAAAAGATAGATGAGAGTCATCTTGAATGGTACTGATAGAGATTAGAACAAAGAATCTGAAGTGTCTGATTTCAATACTTTCAGAATAGTCTAATTTTTACCTTTTCTTTCCAGAAAAGACTGTCACAGCAGGGATAAAATAAAAAAAAAGACATTTTAAAAGATCCCTTAAACCATTTAGATTTCCTCTCATCACCCATGACACACTTCCTTGTCTTGTTGTATGATTTTCTAATGCTTAGTCCAGATAATTATATAGCATGAAGGCCTCCTGGGTGGACCATGGGGTCTGTATAAGTAAAAGTATCAGTGGCTCCATCTTAGACACAAGCCACAGCACTGCATTAAGCAAACCTGTTTCCTGTGCAAGACAATTTCCTGTTTAGCAGTGCAGCAACAGGCATGAGCAAAATACCCCTGTGGATGGCTGTAAAGTGACACAACAGCTATTCTTCAGAGAGTGACCATTTACAGCTTGCTTTTTTCTTGATGAGAGAATCATAGAATAATTAAGGCTGGAAGAGGCCTTCAAGATCATCTAGTCCAACAGTCCCCCTACCACCCATATTACTTGCTTAATGAGGCAGTGCTGCCAGACAGTTGCATATCTTATGGAAGATGTCGTGCAGACACTTTTTAATGAAGTCCTAGACATATTTTGCATACTTTTTACCCATCAGCCTAGCCAGACTTCAAAGTTTCAATGTTTTGATTGATCTCACTGATCCTGTTTGGAAAAATCTTCAGTAGTTGGTTGGGGGTAGATCCCACAAAAAGTCAATAAACTTCTGAATGAAATAAGCCTCTAATGTACGTGAACAAACTTTTTGTGTGTGTGTGGTGATAATTCTGTTTCCATTCTATCTATACAATTTCATGACCATGATTTTCTTCTTGTCAAATCACTCATTAACTGTAGCCTAGAGCAGTTTAATTTCTGCAACTCTCCCTCCCACGGTTTCACTTTATTTGTTTAGCTGGCAGGATTTTGATTCAAGCAGGGCCATGTCCTGGGCATTATAAGTGTTCTTATTGCATTAGAGAGACCGACACGTTGCTGTCACTTATATTCTATCCACAAGCCTACCCAGAGTTTTTATCTCTTTGAGAAGTGGTCAATTTGCTTTGGGGTGATTCAAGGTGGCTGTTTACGTTAAAACAGAGGGTGGTGAAAGTTGCCAAAGCAAAGCTGAAATACTCTGAGATGACATAAGAAATGTCTTCCCTCAACACACCCTCAACACACTGAGCCATTGATGAGAGAGGGTCCTGTCTTCAGGACACCAAGAAAGAACAACATGGTTACTGTTTAAGTTGGCTGTTGAGTCCACTCTTTCCATTGCTCTTCAGGCATCTTTATCACCTTCTCCAGCTCTGCTGCCTTAATTTTCTGTGAAACCTATCACTGATCAGAATTCTTCACAGTTATTACACAAAGTATGTCTTAATGCATTTAATTTCTTCCACACTCTCTTTCTACAGCAGTGTGAAGCCTCATGGCTACTGTCCTCATAGAATTCTTTGGACTTTTCCTTGGTTCACTTCAACCACAAGTTGCAAACCATACATTCATTAGTTCATGTTTGCATGAATGCAGTTCCCCATCTTTTCACCAAAAATGATTGCTGCATTTCCTTCAAACACCAAGCTTTTACTGGAATTTATGGAAAGCCACTGACCCTGGTTAGGGAGGAAGAGTTGGTTTTTATGAGCCTTCAGTAGTGTGTTTCTATCAGAAAATGACACGAAACAGAATAGGAACCATTAACATATCAGTGGAGAGTAGGGAAGAGAAACATTTGCCCATTAAACACCTCTGCTCATAGGGACAGGACTTTTCAAGCCAAGTAATAGCATGTACAGGGCATTAGAAATAAATGATTTCCAAATCATCTTCCTCTCATGAGAAAAGGGTCTCACCATTATAAAAACATGCATGATGGTTGGGGCCATCAGACCATGCCAGTGTGATGCCAAGGGTTTGAGTCATTTCCCTCATGGGAAACAGTGACCAGCTGAATAGCAGAGACAGAAAGAAAAGGATTTGGTGAAGGTCTCAGGTTTACTTTGGACTTGGAAAACCTGCCAGTAATTTTTCATTCAACCAATATATCACATAAATATTCTGGGTCTGAGAAAATCGCAGGGTACTTTACCAGCAAGAAAAGTGATCAAAATATAATCACCAGCTTGAGCAGGTGCTTATACACATATAGTATTTTAGCTACTAAGCAGGGAAGAACACTAACAGAATTTTAATCCAGATTTTAGAGGAATGCAAGCCTTACCCTGCCTGACACTGTGAGGCACTTATGATTTCATAGCCTATGCTTTGCTGAAAGTCCTCCATGATAAGTAAGTACTGGCAAATTATAGGTGTATAAATATTATGTGGGTCAAGAGGCACTAGAGGAGGAGCTGACAGTAGTGTCCCCAGCACTAAAGCCTTACCAATATGCATTTGAATGGTGAGCCTATTCAAAGAGTAAACCTGTGCATCAACTGCAACTTGGGCAAGCTTCTGTATTAAATTCTCATAAATTTACTCCCAGAAGCACTGGGAGTTGAATAAATGACGAAGGCACTCGTAAGCTGAGGCTTCCTGAGTGCCTCCAAGGAGAACATATAGAAATTGTGACAGTGACCTATAAATAAAATATAATCCTGGCTGAAGATGTGCAAAGATTTACTTGGAAATGTGTTTAGCAGAGGACAGAAACGGGCTCAGTTTTTGGATTTGGAACAGTTGGGACAAAGTGTTTGGAAGTTTTGCCTTGGTGGAATTTTTGGTTTTCTTCAAGAAAAATAATGAAGGATTCAATTGCAGAACTTGTGTTTGTGGTGGGGAATATACCCTCGGAGCCTCACTCTTTATGCAGACCTGGAAAACATTGACAGAGGGCCTGGTGGAAACCCAAGTCTTTCTGAAATGTCCGTCAGGCAGAATAACTCAGGGTTTCCCAAATAGCTTTAGAAACCTACATCTTGGTGATTGAGTCAAGCCCTAAGCACAGCACTGCCACAGGATGAAGACAGCATTGTTGAAGCTTTCCCTTCACCTTTCTCATGGTCTATCAAGGCAAAAGAAGAGGAAAGTTTTCATTAAATAAAACCACAGTGTTTTAAGACCGTATCTGTTTAAGTAAGTGGATTTTTACCTTTATTTTTTTGACTTGAGCTTCTCACCTTGAGCTTGTGTAACCTTGTATGTCTTTAGTTACCCTTCCTTGAATTTTATCTGGCAAGCCCTGCTGCAAGGTGTTGGTGGCAGTGATGGGGCTGTGCCCAGATATCAAGGGTTTCATTTTCACCACGGTGAACTCTTTCTAAACTATACTTATCTGTTTAAAGCAAAAATTTATTTAGAGACAGGACCACAACATCAGTCTGGGGAATACGCAACAATCCATGGCTCACAGGTACTTCCTCACAACCAGACACTCAATGATTACATCAGCTTCTCCATCCATTGATGTCAATACCTGCTGCACACATCGCTTGGATGGCTCACTTCTCTGCACATTGTCTCCTTCTCCTCCTGATTTGTTATCTCTGGCTACTGACATCCTTGAGGCCAGGAAAGCTCTCAAGGAAGGCCAGCACCAGCCTCACAGGGATGGCATTTCCATCAGATTTGCTACCCCCACACATCCAGACCTGCTGTACCAGCAGTCAAGATGTGACACTGCGCTTCGATTCCACCTCTTACGCTCCTTTGACACCTTGCCAGAGTTTGGTCTTCTAACTCCTGAGCAGCTGCAGCTCTGCAGGTATCAGTCTGGGATGTATTGTTTTTATTCCTGCACCTAGCTTTGGAAAACCTGCCTTTGAAAAACTGTGTGTGTGTGTTTAAATGTGACGGTGAAAGCTTGAGACACCTGGATACTCATACTCTGCCTTCCCATATTGTCCAGCCTGGAGATCTTCAAACTGTTACTTCAAGCTGAGCAATGAGCTAGAGAGGTTAATTCTCTACCTCATTAAGCTCTGCAGGAGAATCAGTGAAGTCTAGCACCCCCACAGCACCTATACCCCAGGGATTTTATTATTCACTGAATATAGAATCATAGATTCAGAATGATTAGGTTGTAAGGGACCTTAAAGACCATCCAGCCTTAAGCCCCTGCCATGGGAAGCAACAACTCTCACTAGACCAGGTTGCTCAAGGCCCCAGTCAACCTGGCCTTGAACACCTCTAGGGAGGGGACAGCCACCCTGTACCAGTGCCTCACCAACCCCATAGTGAAAAATTTCTTCATAATATCCGATCTAAATCTACCCCTTCCAATTTAAAACCATTCCCCCTCATCCTATCACCCTATGCCCTTCTAAAAAGTCTTCCCCAGCTTTCTTGTAAACCCTTCAGGTATGTGAAGGCCATTATACAATCTCCCCGGAGCCTTGTCATCTCCAGGAATGAGGACAGCGTCCTAACTGAACTGACTTAGGATGTTACCTGACAATACTTGACAAAAAGTTATGGAGAGTCATGTCTCAAAAACCCTTCTCTGCTCTGGCAGACTACAGCCTAGGATGTGCACTTCTCCATTTTCTTTCCTTCATTCATCTATGGTTATCAGCTGAATACCTTTGCCTAACTTCTCTTTGTCCCTTATCTTAATGTCTTTCAAAAATGTATGTCGTGGTTGTTTTTACTGCTGTTAGCAAATGCAGTAGCAGAATCCTCATTGTACTAAAGATTACACAAACACTTGAGGCTGGATCTATTCCCGTACAACTCTTCTTTGCCTGATGGGAGCGATGCTAGTAAAGGCAGCTGCCAAAGATTTAAACAGCATCACAGTGATACCCATTCAGAATAAGTTTAAATGCCAGCAATCTGGGACAACTTTCTCCTTCCATCTCAGAGTCTGTTCCTAGTTAGCAAGAATGACAGAATCTATCCTAAAGCATTGAGAAAGAAGTTGGCTAAAAGGTGCCTTAGGAAGATCCATTCCCCTGGTGGATTAGTACCCTTTCGTTCACTGAATAATTAGAAAGAAAAATGCCCAGCTGGAAAGGTTTTAAAACCCAAACAAGTTTCTTCTCCTTTCACCACTTCATTTCAAGCTTCATCCTTCAATAAATACATAGCACTACTAGTAGCATGTTCTAACCAGAGGTCTATTGTGGACCCATCTATGAAAAAAGCAACACAATTTTCTTCATGTAATCACAGCAAATAGAAATTACATTTTTCTTGTCATACAGGACCAAATTTTCACTTTTATGCATAATACTTATTAGAAGATGATATTATGTCACCCTAATGTAGCCCCAGGAGCCATGGTGACATATTCTCATCCTGATGGGGGACTTCAGCCACCCAGCTATCTGCTGGGAAAACCACATGGCAAGCTGTAAGAGATCCAGGAGACTCCTGGAGTCCATAGATGACAACTTTCTGCTTCAGGTATTTGACAGACCAAGCAGATGCAATGCGCTGCTGGACCTGGTGTTCACCAATGTGAGGGAGATCATTAAAAGTGCAGCAACCATGCCCTGGTTGAGTTTGTGATCTCAAGGAATGTGGGCCTGGCAAAGATTGCAATCAGGACCCTGAACTTCAGGAGAGCAAACTTTGGGCTGTTTAAGGAATTGTTGGCCAAGATGTAGTCCTGAGCATTCCTCAACATTTCTGTCTCCCTAAAGGAATCTTTAAGGATGTCTTTCTAAGACCTCAAGAGCTCTCTGTCCCTCTGAATAAGAAAGTGGGCAGGGGAGGCAGGAAACCAGCATGGCTCGGCAAAGACCTGCTGGTCAAACTGAAAGAAAGGCAAGTACAAGCTGTGGAAACAAGGGCCTGTCACCTGGAAGGAATACAGGGATGCTGTTCAGACTTGCAGAGTTGGGATCAGGAAATCCAAGATGCAGATGGAACTCAGCTTGGTGAGGGATGTTAAAAAGAAGAAGACGGGATTTTACAGGTCCATTGGTCAGAAGAAGCAGGCCACCCCCTTTGATAAATGAGAAAGGAGAATTGCCTGCAACAGAGGTGGAGAAGGCTCAGGTGGTGAATGCGTTCTTTCCCTCAGTCTTCACTGGCAGGATTCTTATAATTCTCAAGTCCTTGAATCTTGGATCCCTGAACCTGTAGGTGGGAACCAGGGGAGTAAATCCACTTCCCCCTCCCCCCAACCCTGTAAAGGCAGAGCAAGTCCAAACAGTGTCTAGATCCAAGCCTGGAAGTTGGTGGCCCTGCCTATAGCAGTGGGGTTGAAACTCTCTGATCCTTGGGGTCTCTTCCAACCCAGGCCATTTTATGATTCTATTATTCTACAAGACAAAAGACTTTTGTCTCTACCTTCTCTCTAGTTTTGGGGAGAAAAGGAATTTTTGACTAGTTAGATTACTACATCAAGTATCTGTAACATCTCCATGGCAGCTGAATCAGACTGGACAGAAGGGTTGGAATTAGGTCCTCAGCCTCTTCCCTTTGTCCAGTGCTACAGGAAACGTATCATCCCTGGAGGGTTTGTCTTCTCACATCACTGCTGCTGACCATGGTGCCTGAAAACCCCCTTAATGTCCCCTGAAGAATTCCCTATTGATTCCTGGTTGTGTGCCTTAGTTTCTCATGGCCTTTCAGTCATGATAGAATTGCAGGGTTTTGCATATTTCCTCAGTGCTTCCAGATGACCAACACCTCAGCTGAGACACCAGACAGTGCATACCCCAAAATCCAGATAAAGGCCCTTCACATAGGTGGATTGGATCTGTGGTGCATGTGCAGCGTCAAACCTTTCCATGGGTGTCAAATCTATTATGGACATGCAAAAAAATGTGTCCCAGACTTACTGCACTGCAAATGTGCATGTTGGCTCTATAGAGTACATGGTGTAAGTCTAGAGCTTCTGAGAAGCATTAGCCTCATATGTATATTTTAAACAGTGCACAAATACTTGCTATTTCTTTTTTCTTTAGACAAATTAACTTCTGCTCAGGGCTCTTCATGTCCTAAAGTTTTCATTCAAAACACACCTGATAATGTTATTTCCTAGTACTTGCTGTATCACACCATTGTTAATTCTCACATCAACAGAAGTGCAGTGCATTAGCAGAGGTAATTCATTATTCCAGCACCCATGCTTTGTAGCATGTGGGAAAAGACATATACAAAGCAAAACCTGTATTTCTGTGCTCTGTGAAATAGTCTGCCAAAAGTTACGATGTGTTAACCTCATGGCTTGATATCCAGGGCTCTCATTTCAATCCTGGGTGTACTTAGATTATTCCTTGACTATTGACAGTCTCCTTCAGCAACTAATTTTCCAGGCATTAGTCTACTTCAGTAAAAATGCAAGTTCTATCTAATCTTGAGTAAAGTGACTTCTGGTGTCAGACTGGAAATTCGTCTCCCTCAATATATAATATTTGTATGTATATATAAATATGTATGTGTCTAGACATAAATAAATAGAGTAAAAATTCCCAAAGTGTGAAAGCAGCCATTTTACAAGCACAAGCCTGGGAGAAAGTTTGCTAGCCTTGTCTTAGAGCTGAACTTATTTAATATTCCCATGAAGGGTCTTTGCAAAGGAAGTAGGAAGATGCTGATGGCATGTGTTGGCAGCACAGAGGCAGGAGGCATTATTAGTACAAAGATGGATTGGAATTTCACATAGGGAGAACTACTGAGCCTTGAGATAAATCAGGAGGAATATTTTTAAGTACGGATAAAAGGTGTTTTGATGGCATAATCAAAATAATTTCTGCTATAGGGTGGGACTAATTAGCTAGAAACAGCAGATAAAAACCTGCCTGTCCCAGCTGGAAGGGGAGTAGTTTGAAAGAATGGAGGTGGCAGATGTGGCCCTAAGATTCATGAAGATATTACTACAGGGGATTGTAAATACAACAGTGAAAAGCAATACTAATACCTCATCTAGAGTCACCACAGTCATCCAAATCCATGAAATATATATGGAAATTAGGCAAGTGTGAAGTGCTACTAGAGTCTGATAGGCCTTGGTGTTCAAACATATTAGGTTGGACATCATTCATGACCAGGAAGGGGGTGTGCCATGAGTCAGTTTGGGCTACAGGTAGAGGAACCTGAGATCCTTGAGACCATCTGTACAAACCTAGTAGATATTTTCTAAAATAACTGTGTTAGGGTTTAAATAAAGTTGCACGTTAATTGGGTTTTACTTTATGAATATGTAAACATTATTTATTAATGACCAAATAACAGTTACTGAGGGTAAAGTAAAAACCAAGGAGAAGAAACAGGTATAAACTCAAACTATCAAAACTAGGAGCTAATGATGTCTAACATCCTTCTCATAACAGTATGTGGGCATGACAGCACAGACTTTGTTGTCAAAAGGAGTGTGTTGTCTTTTTCAGTTGGATGCTTATTTAGATCTATATTACATAGTCAGATGCAGAAAATAATACAAATATGTCTACACTGAAGGCTACCTGTCTTGTCTGAGGTTTGCAAGGAGTGGCACAGGTTGTAGAAGAATATATTGACATGAAGAGACCATGGAAAGGCATCTCCCTGTTCTATTTCAGGCTGAAAGTCCTTGCCAAGTTCTCTGCTTTTTCTGGAGAAAGTAATCTGGACTATCAGCAAACTCAGGGGAAGAGTAGCTGATTGACAACGTTATCATTACTGAGAGGCTGTGGTAGGATGGTAGAGAATGAGGTCAGTCAGGAAAGGACAGTTAAAAATAGCTTTTATCACACTTCTCAAAGAGAAGCTCTGTCCAGGTGAACTTGATCCACTGCTTAACACCAGTTGATATTGGCTCTGATTTATGGGACAAGAAGATATAATGTCAAGAACTAGGACTCCTAAGTATTTAAGTCATTATCTCCATTTCCAGGGTTTTTAAGCTTTTGTTTTTAACCCCAACATGAGGGCAGCTGTATTGCCAGGCTCTGTTGCCAGCCAGAATTTTGCCTTTCCTGTGCCCATCTCCTCCTTGTCTTTTGCTCCATCTCCATCCCCAACTCTATGGTGTCTCATGTTTTACCTACATCCTTGCCTCAGGTGGAATTGTTGTGGTGGAAGTCAAAGTAAATCTGGCTCATGAAGCAAAACCTATGCCTGAAGTGCTGAAAATGGTTTCTTCAAGTGTATAAATAGGAAGAAAATCTGGTCCTTCTCACCCTGATTTCCTTTTCCTTTTCATCTTCCAATGTATTTTGTTCTTTTTTGGCTCTTGCACTGCCAAAAATACAATAGCCTGTATGGCCCAAATAATGCTGGTGATCTTTGATAAATTTTGCTCTGCCAACCAAAGAAATAAAATATTCCATAACAGAAAAGCATTGAATTTAGTTTTGAGAAGAGCAGAAAAAGCGTGGCAGCACCATTATAGAAGGATATATCTCAACATTAAGATAATTAGCATTAAAAATTAGAAAGGCTGTTACTCATTAGATCAAGCCAACTTAAAAGAACCAAACTATTTGGGACCAATAGCAGATAAAACCACTGATAGCCTTGTAAGCAAAGAAGTTTTCAAAATATTATTATTTTACAGATTATTCTGGGCTCCTTGGTATAAAAAGGACAGGGATCTTCTGGAAAGAGTCCAAAGAAGGGCTACGAAGATGATTAGGGGCCTGGAACATCTCCCCTATGAGGATAGGCTGAGGAAGTTGGGACTCTTCAGCCTTGAGAAGAGAAGACTAAGGGGGGACCTAATTAAAGTCTATAATTATCTGAAGCAGGGGATGCAGGGGGAATCAGCCAGCCCCTTTTCAGTGGTCTGTGGGGATAGGACAAGGGGCAATGGCTGCAAGTTGGAGCATAGGAAGTTCCGCACCACCACGCGGAAGAACTTTTTCCCAGTGAGGGTGACAGAGCACTGGCATAGGCTGCCCAGGGAGGTGGTGGAGTCTCCATCTCTGGAGATATTCAAGACCCGTCTGGACGCCTATCTGAGTGATATGTCCTAGGGAGCTGCTTTGGCAGGGGGGTTGGACCTGATGATCTCTCGAGCTCCCTTCCAATTCTATGATTATGTTTTGACCATGTGGCAAATAACCTGAGAAGTTTTTTACTGTGCATCATATGCTAACAGTATTTTTAGACAAAACAATGCTCATATATAGCATGAGTAACATAAAATTGGATCTAGTCAACAGAAAAATTGTTCTCAAAATTGAAGACAACCTAATTAGCAAACTTTCATTACATCACCAGTAGTTTGTAGGGATAAAAATCCGTGATCTAGATGAATCATGTCAACTGTTTGAAGACAGATGGTCTGGATTTTGAAGTGCAGATGACATCTTAAGTATCTAGAAAGCTATGCATGAACTCCCTCCATCTCTTAATTGGCAGTAAACAAGTGGCCTGTTACACCTGCCTGCCACTCAAGACGACCCTTTCATTCCTGTGAACAGGGGTGTAGGGGGTGGGTACACAGAGGAACTGTCTCTGCTAATGGCTTAAAAATAAATATATTATTTAAAATAATAAAAAAAAGAAAATACCTGCTTAGTTCTTAGAGTTAGGTGGGTAATGCTGTTTCCATTTCACAGATAGAAAAGGAGGTATAAACATGCTGAACTAATAACTCAAGGTTAAATACGTCAAGAAGGGTGTTGGGTAAATAACCACGAAGTTACTGGTGGTCAGAGAGAGAGGAGAAATGTGTTCTGTTAATAGAGAGACATCAGGAATGCACATGGAAAAAGAGCTAATACAGAAAAGAAGAAATTGCATAAGTAACTCGGAGTGTGTCCATTAGTAACCAATATTATGAAATTGTTCTCCAAATGTCATATGTACTCAATTGTTATTTGCAAAACTTAACTTTTCTTATGTTCTGGGAGGGAAGTAAGTGAATAGCATTTTGAAGAGATGTTTAGTGCTCTTTTAGACCTCCATGTCCTCTGAATTTATGTTTATTAAAATGTAAAGTAGTGATAAGAGAATGAGGTGATGGGGCTTTTAGTCTCATCTGTTGCAGAGAGGGTACCTTGACTGAAATTTACAACATGCTCTTTTTCTGCTGAGGTAAATGATGACAGGATATGATTCAGACCCTTCTCACTAGGGACTAATACCATCTGCTAAGTCTGATTGCAGAAAGGTTTTGTGTTTTTTCTTTCTGGAAGTCTCATTACACCTGAAGGCATGGCTTTTATTTTCATAGAAATAATGCACTGCCAATTTTCTCTCTTCTGAAAATATTACTAGGTCCGTAAAAGCTAGGAAGCTAGTGTTGAAATGAAGCATTACTGGGCTTTATAAATTAATGTTAAGATACATTTAATTAACCTGGGAGTTCTAACTTGTATGAAAAAGCTTTCTCAAACACTTGCAGCCAGAAGAAGGAAACATCTTTGCTAAGAACATCCAAGTGTTATGGTCTTGGAACACCACAGCTGTTCTCTGGCTGCCTAAACATCTCTTTCAACTTCAGTGATTCTATGATTCTGATTGACTTTTTGCCAATGAAGGAGGCTGCAGAGTGATCTCGTGCCCAGGGCAAGAGGTGGAGTCTATGGAGAGCCCTGGGTCCATCCTCAGTGAATACATCTGCAGGGATAGTAAGCTGCTTCAGAAAAAAAAAAAACAAAACAAAACAGGGGGTCTAAGAATTTACACACACACACAGAAAAGGCAAGCAAAAAAGGAATTCTGCCACCTGAACAGTACCAATTCCTTCTTACCCTGCTCAGTTCTTGGGTATCGTGGCCACTCTCCACCTCTTAGAGCAAACTACAGAATTACAATTATTATATGACTGTTGTGATGACCACACATTTTTTATTCTGTGTTTTAAATTCTTATTTATTTTTATTTCCTTGACATACCAGGTTCACTGTGTGTGATCTTTTTGGTGTATAACTCTTATTATGTATATTATATTAGCAGAGTGGATGAGTAGTTTGTACATTTTTCATGGATTTTATTTTCAATCTCTGTTCAGTTTTTTCTTTCCATTCAGGCTGCCAAAAACTGGACCATAATTTTCACAGATGTAATTTCTGTTTGAAATTATTCAACCAATAATTTCTGTGAATTATCCTTAGCTTGCAGCTCATTTGCAAGCTGGGGTGGTTTACTTTTTTTGCCATTCTGATATTGAGATGTCGTGCTATTTTACCTGAAAAGGGGGCTTACACCAACAGCTTCTCTTCTAGACTGAAGTCTTGCTTTATTTTTTTTTGTTGTTGTAAATTTAATTCTAATTTATTGTCTTAAAAAAAACTGAGGGATTTTTGTGAATATTCTTGCCAAAAACACTTGTTTTCTGGTTATTTCTGAGAATAAATAGAAATTTCTCCACAGAAAAGTCAGACAAAAGGAATTAAAAGACAATAAAATGAATACATTTATAAATGTAAGCAAACACTCACTGAGTATTTTAAAGAATTTCCTTTACTTTGATGGTGATCATCATTCCCTCTCCTTTAGCCCGGAATCTGAGAAAGATTGCTGGAATTTTTTAAGAATATTCTTTTTGACCAACTGCCACATTAATACTGTAAAGGTTTCTTTTTACTCACTGTGTAGGGTTTAAGATTTTACTGTACTGATGATAAAATATTGTGATAGATCGCAGTTCACCTTCAGTTAATTGCATTAACTGCAAGAAGGCTTCTTCCTAACAAATATTCACAGCTTGTATAAATGCAAATCAATATATGTTGTAAGTCACTTTTAGTCTAAAGGATCCCACTGCCTTCAGCCCCAGTCCTTGGTAATCTGCCAAACACAATAGGGCATTAATTAACATGTGCCAGGGATTCATCAACATGCAGGGTGGTAGGAAGCAGTTGCAGGCGCCTTTTTTTTTTTGCCTCTCTCCTTTTTCCTTTGCATTTCTGTGTAATTCTTGAAAGGTCTACTCCAGTATGTAAATCAGCTCTTGCTAAACACCCAGTAATACAGCTCCCTTTATTTTCCTGGGCTGTTGTAGATTTTTTCACACATCTAGGAAAGACGTTTACTCTGTCTCTTTTTCATGTTCAAAATCCATCTGCAGGCTGCAGACAGTAAAAATAACATATTTGTTTACTTGCCATAGAGTGTGCTCTCTAAATAAATCATCTGATAAACCACAAAAACAACCCCAAAACCACCAAGAAGAAAAAACAGAAAGAGATTTATTCCCCTTAATGTTGTACCACTGGGACTGGTGAAATTACTCTCCCTGTTAGTGCACGCTGACAGCAGGATGGTCTGCTAACTTACGTAAGCGTAGGGAGAAACACTCTAAGTCATTCAGTATCTAGCTTTTACCACCCAGCAGTGAGTAGTCAAATAAATCAGAGACGTAAATTAAATTTCAATTAGTCTTCAGGTAGACCTCATTCCCTTTATCTCCAAGGAAACCATACTCTCCTCCCATTTCCTTGTTCTTGTTGTTATTATTAGCACTTATAATAATAGTACATTATTATTATTATATGTTTTAATTTAAAAAATATTTTCTCCTAATCTTAAACCTTCTCCTTTTGTTACTCACTTACAACCCCAACACCAAGAGACTTCAGAAATCTCCAATTAGGTTACTGATATGTTTTTGCTTGTAGAATTAATAGCACAGAAATATGGAAGCAGACAGAAGGAGAGGGGAGTTTTGTTATGCTATTGCGTCATAAATATCTGATAAATAAGATAATGCACCTGACAGCCTGGTTGTTGTAAGAACTTCCTTTTTTATTTCTTTATCTTCTCAATTTCTCTACCTGCTTCACTTAGATCCTTGTCAAATCATTTCAAACAAACCTTTCTCATTCTCACCATACCAAGAACATGAAAATGTTCTGGGGCAAATCATGGGTTTTACTTTTGTGACATGCTTCTGGTTATCAATAACTTCAAATTTTATTATGTCCTCGGATTCCTCATTAAAACATGAAATGAACCTGTTTTGCCTCAGATAAGTAAGGCTCAAAATAAGAGCATCCCACTCACAAGAATGAGTTGTAAATGTGGAGCTAGATAAAAATGCTATGAAGTCAAACAAAGATGGGAATTAAAGTCCACCTC
The DNA here is from genome assembly GCF_964237585.1 of Gallinula chloropus. Lineage (NCBI taxonomy): Eukaryota > Metazoa > Chordata > Aves > Gruiformes > Rallidae > Gallinula > Gallinula chloropus. Next base: position 5,078,833 of record NC_140089.1, on the reverse strand, counting down.
AAGCAACTATTATAGAGCTTTGAGGTATGCCTCATTCCTGATGTTTGGGTTCTTCATCTTCTGCCCCCTTTATGGGCAAATAAGGGCTGTGTATACATACCTGACTAAAAGTAATGGGTAGCATTTTTCCTGGGGGATTAGAGGGATGTTCCATTAGTAACATGTAGAAGCCACATTTAAGTCCCCTTGAACATCACGGATGGAATACAGCTTGACAGGTTTCCTCCTTGCTGTTTCATACTGCACACTTAACCACCGTGATAACAATACCTTCACACTGGCACTATACATAGTGAAATGCTACCATGCAGTAGTCCAAAACACTGAGTTATATCAGCTCAGTACAATAAAAAAGGATGACAATGGCACATTCCTTTGTCAACATGAAGGACAAATGAAACAAACTTAGAAATCCGGTGTAGAAACCCACATCAAGACATACACAAGCATTGAGTTGGACACCATCTAAAATGGAAAATCAGCTGGGCCAACATCTGAATGTACAATACCTCTGCATTGGAGGTTTTCCTGAAATTCTCTAAGTCATCCTGCAAGTAAATAGCCATGGAAGAAACCACTTTCATAGTGTTTCCATTCTGAAACCATCCCATCTTATACCATTGCTTGAAAGAAATCAGGAAGACCTAACGTCTGCAAAGCAACAACTTGAGAGTGCTGCAAGGAAACTTTTCAGCTCCGTGGCATGATAGAATATTTATTAAAATTTATTATGTGTTTAGTTACAGTAACCTATAAGCACTCGTGTTTGTTACAAAAGTCCCAAAAGAGATTTATCCCAGAACTGACATGCCTTTGTCACAAGTTAAAATATACAATCAGTATAGAATATAAAAAATTATAGGGGACCTATGTAGCACTCCACAAAACAATTAGGAGTTTACTGCCCCTAAGATACAAACTGCCAAGCAAGATACTTCAGCACACACTTTATTTGTATGTAAGGATTAAAAAAAAAATAAAAAGGAATAAAAAGATTTGCAAGAATGTATTCAGGGTGTCAGCAGTATTTTTCACTTGTCCAAGCTTTTCCACTCCTTCCATTCAAAACTTTCAATGACATTTTTTAATTTTGCCACTAGAATTAGTGCTGCTAAAAGCCAGAAGATTTGAAATATCTGCCAGCTGCAGAGAATTTAATCTTTGTGGCAATATGTAGTTTGAATTGGTTGTGTGTTTCTTCACTTTGCTAATAGCAAAATTTTCGCTATCATCAACCTGGCAAATCTCATCTTCCTAAACAGTGGGAAAGGTCTCGTTTGTGTAGGTAGACTCCATATTTGTTTATTTTTCTGCCTGGGTAGACAGTTCTCTGTTAGGCATTGTGGGTTTAACTTCCAGAAGGTACAGCAATACTATACATTGTTATTGTTTTCAAATTAATACACCCTTCCAATGATCGCAGTGAAATTTGTGGCCAATCTGATAGATTCACTTATCTTCTGAGATTCATGGAGGTGAGCACACAGTCCTTTTTTTTTTTTTTTTTTTGGTGGGCAATTTTAATACATTTATGTTAGCACAGCAAATGTAAACTTGCAGGAAAAGCAAGGCACATATGTCCTTCCAGCAGCATCCCTTGAAACATTGAATTTTGTCATAGCTATCATGACCATCTAGGGAGCCTTGTTCATATAGTGCATCTCTGATTACTTTTTTGTCACCATCTCCTTTTCCAAACTGTTGGGTGTATTTTTTAAGAAACACATGAACAACAGGGGAATTACCAGGCCTGACATCACTGAATATCTAATTTGATTAGTTTTGCTATTCAGTCTTGAAGCTAATCTGGGCTGGGTGATATCTCCCTTCAAAAATAACTTCACTGGGAGCTGAGGAACAACATGGTTTTACTGAAACTCCTTTACTGAACCAGCCTGGAAGTAAAAAGCCATGGTAATAACAGAAAAGGCAGGCAAGACCCACTTTCAAAGTCGTGTTCCCACTCTGAAATGTGCATGCTGAGAGAGTTCCCCCAAATCAAACAGAATTCATAAACCGCACAGGGTTTTCTATGACTGATTCTTTACCCCCAAAAAGTTACCTTAAAGGTGAGACACAGCACAGAGCTCAAGCTAGTAAACACGTTGAGCTAATTAACTTCCCTCTGCATCAGCCTGGCACTGCCGCAAGGAAGCAGTGGTGGAGCATGTACAAAGAGCAAGGAAAGGGAACCAAACCCCTCAACACATGGAATACAAGACAGAACAGCACCACAGAGAATACTGCTTAGTTGCATTGTGTTTGCAGGGAGAAAGCACTAGCTGGAGTGTATCAAACTCATTGTAAAAACTAATCAGCACAGACAATGGCACAAGCCAGCAGCAATGCTTGAAGTGCCTATTGAAAGCATAAGAGAGAGGGTCACGTATGTGTGCACAAGCTTCTTCCTGCTGTAACGACTCCACAAAGGGTGATTTAGGAATACTCTGATTTCGAGGATGCATGTTTTCTATCCATTGGTGAATTTGCCTTCCATGAATCTGTTAAATACTCCCTTCTCTTTTTTTAACCCTTATTAAATGATTAGTCCCCAGAACATCACCTTCATCTTGTCCCTGTGGAAGTGACTCTCACAGTTATCTTGATCTATTTTTTATGTTGCAAGTAATCACAGCATGTAACTTTCATACTGTTACAGACCTATTGCCCAGGCCAAGAATCCTACTCTATTTAATCTCTTTTCATACAGATTCTGTTTCATATCTGATCTTACTTTTAGCCCTTTCTCCACACATTTACTAGTTCCATCACATCTTTTTTTGAGATGTAAGAATCAAAACTTCATGGATTATTTAAGATATAGGAACAACAGAAATTTAAACCACAGCAGGATGATATTTTCTGGTTTCTTCAGTTATTATTTCCTTAGGACCTCTAAATATACATTTTATGGTTTTGTCTACACACTGACTCCAAAGTGTCTTTACTGTGTCTTAATGTTCAACATACATGCAATTGCAATTCTTTTTTGCCCCATTTGCACTACTTTGCAATGGTTTGTATCTGCCTGTCCACCTGAAAGTACTAGTTCTTGGGAAGGGAAAGGAAGTCCAAATGATCACAGAATTACGAAGAAAAAACAATTAATATAAAACAAATTCACAAATAGATATAACATCATGCTATTTAAATGTGACTTCTTCTTTGAAAGAAGGAAAGGCATATACCAGAGCAGAAGATAGTTTCCCATTATTTTTCATCTCTGGCATCCTTTTGCAGTTATTCTAAACCTTACCATACAGCAAACAGAAGCACCTGAGAAAGAATTTCATTAAGAGAAAGGCTGTTAGAAGAAAAATTTATAAGAATGCCTGAACAAATAAAAGAAAAAGCAATAATCTATATATCTCTCTGCATTTTAGAAAACCAGTGGTATATTAATTTCCCTGTTTGCCAGAACTACGGTGCTTGTAATTTATTGCCTTTTAGGATCTGCTTCTCTTCTTGACCCTGCTTGTCACCTTCTTTCTACTTCTGTGTTTTAAAATAGAGTATGAGAAAAATGAGGCTGAGAGATTAGTGGAAGAAATTTCTTTTACTGTGAGCCAAGCAGGCATGGATCTGAAAGAAGAATTTTATACATAAAACGAGCCCTGTGACAGACAATCTGGGCTTTCACTATCACAACCACTAAATTTGTTACAGAATTTCCCAGTGTGAGTATCTAGGCTGATAACAGTAAGTATTGTGCAACGTTATTTCAAGGTGATACCAAACACCATTCAAAAGGTACTGCAGAATCAAGAGGAAAAGGCTCTTCTTTTAAAGCCCTTTTTCCATCACGTCGTGGAGGTTCATAATGGTGGTCTCATCCCAGCTTTTCAACTAGCATCCAAGTTCTCTGAATGCCAAGGTTTTTATTTCCTGTGCACAGTGCTCAGCACAGGGTGACTCTTCAAGGAAGAAGGAAGTGAAGCCACCATTGCTGCTAACAAAGGGGCGAGGGGTCTCTGGGGGTTGTACACCAAGCTGTGACTGGGTCAATCTTTCACCTGTTATGCTGTGCACAAGCCTGCTTCAGGGTTTCAGTAGGAAAGTGGGAAACATTGTGGAACTTGCTGTGAAAACATAACCAGTTTAATCAGATATGCTGACTGATGACTGTGTCAAACTAGAATTGTCCCTCCTCTTTAGGTGGAATTAAATCTCACCTTTGTAAAAGTCAGCAAAACTTGGGGGTTGGCCTAGATGTTCTCCAGAGGTCATCCTGTGATTCTGTGAAAACTTGCTGTGTTGTAGAGGAATCACATCACCCAAAAAAAACCCCACACGCTTTCCTAAATTTATCCTTATGTTCCTTTTTAGATGGATTTTGTGTCTCTGCAGCATCCTGTACTTTCAGATACCACGTAGATATCCCAGCAGGACTGGGGAACTACTTCACCTTACCGTGTTGCTAAGTGTGCACAAATGCAAGCCCACAATTATCCTTGCAATCTGCATGCAGATAGCTTTTAAATGCTGCCCTTTAACACTTAAATCTGCTGAGAAAAGGGAAAAAAACAGATCAGAGTCAGCATTCTGCCAGCATGTGGAAGGCACGACGATTATGAGAGTCAGTCCTCCGAATATGTCTAAAAACTAATGATTTCAGAAGTTGTCTTAATTTGAGCATTCTGTAGCAGCAGCATATGAGCAAAGCTGGAAGGATGCCACTGGCCAGGGCTGGATGTACAACCTCTGTCACCACAGCGATGCACCTCTGGCTTAGCTGTGGTTTTCCCCTGGGACTGATGTGCTCTAGTATTGTATGTATTCCCAGTCAATGACATAAGAAAACGCCCAGCTGCAGCCTGCCATTCAAAAAAGAGTATTTCCATAAAGAAAACGATGTGAAAATGTAGGCATTCAAGTGAAAATTCAATCCTTCACAGGACGGAGACTCTGAGAAGTCTTTTAAATGACCCTTTTTATCATGGTGCCACGTCTGTACCTTCCTGAATAGTGAGACCTGGTAAGAAAAATAGATGTATGTATACAAGGGGTTGGGTAATGTGTTACTCATGTGCACTTTGTTCTTTTTGGCAAACTGACCTTATCAAAGGGAAGGAAGCTACACACTGTGGCAAGCTGAGCCCTACCTGAACATCTGAATTAGTAGTGAGTGACGATTCTCTGCTACCTCATCTGAAACCATCATCAGTGAGAATTGTCTTCTTTTCTTTTCTGGGGCGATGATACCAAAGCAATGTCACTTGCTTGGGTTTTGGGGTTTTATTTTTGTTATTCTTATCATTTTCTAATCAGACAGTCTGTGTTGTGTGTCTGAAGGAATGAGCCCAGGTTACATTGATGGTAGTAATTGTCACAGTAGCAATATATAAATATGCTGACCCTCTGGTTGCTTTTCTGCCCATACAGAAGTATTGCTTAGACTTCAGACAGGCATCTGATTTTAAAGACTGCTGATGGTGTAAGTCAAGCAATGCCCAGGAGAGTTTTATTACTACACTGAAGTGGAAGTCCATAATGGCCATTGGTGGAAGTGGGACAAGACTGACACAGGGAGAAGGCATGGTCTGGTTTTAGTCAGACAAGTGGAAGATGGTTGTCAGACCACCTCACAGTGGCAGCCACGCAGATGTTTGTTTGGATCATGTTATTTATCAGCTGCTGCTCTCTCATTTGCTTCAGGAGGGTTGATGTGGGTGTATGGGACCTTTGATAAATCAAGGGACAGAACACATCAGAGATGATATGTGTGACATGTCTTGAGTCCCTGTGGGTGAACTTCCTTCTTTCACTCAAACTGGAAAAGCAGCATGCTGAGGAAGAAGATATGATCATAGATGGCTGTTTTACAGCAGAGTATGGATAAAAAAATTTAGTTTGCCAAAAATATATAGACACCAAAAAACTTTGTGTACACCAGGCCTTTCTGAACAGAAATGTTAGCAGAAGCTAACATGACCCAACTTTACCCACTTTTGTTAAAACATCCAGCAGTGACACTGACTTGCAGCAGGGAGTTTGATGTATGTGACATAAAAAAGCTTTCTGCTTCCCTTCTCCACTGTTACCCAATTCAGTTCCTTTTTTTTCTTTTTATCTTTAATCTGTGGACCAATGAAAAATAATCTCTGGTAATTGTTTACTGTATTCTCCATGTCAACAAGATCTTCCTTTTAATCATCTCTGGTTCTTCTCTTTCTAGAGTTGTTCAACACTTTGTTTTGCTCCTCAGCACTAGGAAGGTTACTGGTACTGTAAAAGGACATGTTCTGCCAATTGCTTAATTGCTCTTGTTTGACTTTTCTAAAACTGTGGACTCCGGGAATCTGATTTAGGAATTTCTTTGAATACTAATAAGGTTCCCAATCAGCAGCAATCTAGGCTGAGCTGCCAGGAATCAATGTGTCCCACAAGTATCTTCTTCTGGAAAGGGTCTTCTGTTTTGGAAGGTACCATTACCCCAGCAGTGATGGGTTCAGTGACCTGATAGAGCAGCAGACCATGATCAGGGGTGCTCAGCTCCTGCCAATCCCATGAAAAGGGAACTAACATTTTTTACAACCTTTATTCATATGTCTCCTTGCTGTTCAGTCTCTCTCCTCTCAGAAATGAGATTATCAATAGTAAGGAAGCACTAGGGCCTGTAACATATTCAAGTACACTGTTTTCCTCACCCTATCTGAATTTCTGCTGGCATTTTGAAATAGGACATCATGGAGAATAAATCTTTTGGAATATCCATAAGGACGCCTCCTATGATCAATTTAGCAGGTGAGTGGGTAGTGTAATTAATCACTACACAGCACTATGGCTGAGAGAGTGTTTCTTTGAAGAAAACAGGAAACCTCAAGCTAAAATAACTCATCTGGACTTCTCTTTTAGGGCTTATATCCCCAGGTGTCCTGGAATAATTCCACCAATACAGCAATCGTCATGTCTGTCGGTCTCTGACTTTTATAAAGCATCTCTCCACACAGCGAAGTAGATCATTAAAAAATTACCATTCATGAACATACAGTATGCTGTGATACCAGAGAGGCTGTTTTCTGGTGAAAGGAAATACTGAAACATCCTGGTGGGCACGAGTGTTGAAAAATACTGATGCTGGCCATTGATCTCTGTATCTAGGACCTACATGCAATGGTGTGAAAGAGCAGTTATCTAAAAATGTGGTTATTATTTAATGGTATGAGAACTGGTTTGTTCACTTGTTTTATCTTGCTGGTGAACAGGAGGTTTTCCATCCCTTTTGGAAGTTTTGATGAGCACTGTATATAATGTATTGCAGTGATACCTGTGCCCTGGCAGAATAGGTGCAGCAGATGACTGCAAAGGGACCTACCGGAAAGCTGGGGAAGGACTGTAAGGGCATAGCCATATGTTGGATGGCAGTGGTTTTAAGATAGAGCAGGGCAGGTTTAGATTAAATGTTAGGAAGAAGTTCTTCAATATATGGGTGGTGTGACACTGGAAAAAGTGGCCCAGAGAGGTGGTAGAGGCCCCATTCCTGGAGATATTCAAGGTCAGGCTTGATGGGGCTCTGAGCAACCTATCTAGTGAAGATGTCCCTGCTCACTGCAGGGCACTGACAACCTGACAGTCTGTGATTCTAGGAAAAGCAACTGTGGACATACTGTTTTGCCTGCAACTGAGAAGCCAGTTTTGCTACTGATACTGAGAGCAGGGCAGACATCAGCAAATGATGGGCTAGATGCTCTGGGTGCAGCAGCAGACACTCCAGCTACAATAGTAACAGTGCTCTGAAACTCTTCTCCAGCTTCCCCATCTCCAGCCCTTGTCCCCAAGCTCAATCCAAGCCTCCCCTGCACAAGTGCAATGTCCTGTGCCCAGGAGTGCATTGCACAAGTTTCTCTGATGTACAGACCTTGGTCAGAAGGAAACACGGATGGAGCTGTAGGGATTTTTTTCCCCTTACTAGTCTACTCTGAAAAAATGTCACAGTCAGAAAAGACATGGGGGGGGGAATAAAATTAAAAATCAATAATTATCAAGCTGACTTGATCAATATGAAATGAGCTCTTCATGCTGTGCTTTGTCCTGATGAGGTGAAAGGCACCAGAATACAGCTGCGTGACAGGCACAGACTAATCTGTGCAAGCAGAACGCTAATTTGAAAAGTATATGATATGAAAATGGTTTATGATCTGAGTAACTTCAGACAGATACCCTCCAATTTATCTGATTTCCTCCTTCTTTCAAAGCCTATGTTGATGCTGGCTCTCTTTCCTTAAGTTAATTTTAAGTTGGTAAATAATTGATTTGTAAAATTGCAATTCCTTCTTTTTTTTTTTTTTTTTTTTCCATTGTGCCTTTTTTATCCTTGAGAATCAACGTGGCAAAATTCTGACTGGTATCAATGAACCAAGAACTGGGTTTTTAGTACTGGGCCATCTGACCGGAATGAAGCCAATTATGCAGTTTACCATGAGAAATCAAACATGATCAGCATATTCATACAAGACCGTGCACACAGAACCACACTCACATACAATTCCTGTAAAAACTCTGTTTCTGGGTATAGACCAAGGCTGGAATTCAGTTCCATCTTAGGGGGAGAAAAGAAAAGAGCAAAACCAAAAGCTGTATTTTAAACAACAGTTTAAAATTCCCTACGTCACTTAGTGTCTCAGTTTCAAAGATGCTTCAGCATTGCTGCTTTTTCAGGTGAGGGGTGTTGACAACATGGCACTAAACTGTACCCCTGAGCTCCTCTGCAAAGGTAACAGCACAGATCTCTCACCCGATGAAGTCACTCATCTGTGGTGGGAGCTTGATTGACGGCTGTAATTGGTTATCACTGTGTTATCTGTGGATTAACTCGTGGTCCTATGCATCTGTTGAAGTTGCATCAGTGGTATATGATTTGGAAACAAGTAGAGAAAGTGCAGAGATGCCAGCAGATGCTGTGCAGATTGAAGTGAGCAACTGAGCCTCGCCACGACTTTTTTTTGCCCACAGAATGTTACAGGGAATTAAGAACACCACCCTCGTTCCACTGTGATGACAGCAATCCCTTCCTAGGGTTCTTGTGCAGCACTCATACTCCTTGCATCTCTCAACGGTGCTCGTTTTCACTCAGAACCGTGAAGGGTGAGGGGAGGTACCGCCAGCACCGAGGGGGAAACAACGTGCGACACGAAAGGAGGCGGCAATGTGTTTACAGCCATGACAAACGATGGGAAACAGCAGCTACAGCCTGTGAGTGGATGGTGGGAGGGGGGTGGGTGGCTGACAGCTCAAGAGCTTGAGCCCCTGTTGCTGGAATTGGAGGAGGTGCCTCAGCTTCAGGTCTCCTCCGTGCAGAGCCTGCGAAACGCAGGTTCAGCTGCTCTCCCTGCGCCTGCTTCATTACTGCAGCCGGTACAATGGCTAGTTCATTACCCCAGTTTACAAGAGTGAGGCTGCTCAGTGACTAGACATTTCATTAAATTGCCACAAGCCACCTGTCATTTAACTTGTTTTGATTCGCACAGTGCTGCCCTGAGCCACCGAGTGAATGAAGAGCTTGCCTGGCATTGTGCTGCTGCGGGGTGGAAGGCAGCCCAGACGCAAAGTGAGGGACCGGCGGTGGGAAAGCAGTTGCCTCAGACGCAGATGAAAGGGGTTTTCTGCCTCTTTTAACAAGAAACTGAGAAAGGAGAAGCAGGAAAGAGCGAAACAAAAGGTGCTCTGGAGCACCAGGGGATGCAGAGTGTGTGTGAAAATCAGAGGAGGTTTTAGGAACGGCAGAAGACACTCAGCTGCACAGCAGGGACCTTGCTGTATAAACCTAAGATGACTACATTCATAGGACCAACCATTTAGGTTTTAGTCTTTTTTTTAAAAAAAAAAAAGCCTAGAGTAGCTAAAGCCTGAAGAAAAACACCGAAGGACCTAAAATGTAGAAAAAAGGAGCTTTATTTAAGAGGAGCAGCACAGACTTTTAAGAAAACATTTTTTTTTTCCATTTGACTGAGGAACAGTTAATAGTAGAATAAAAGCAGGCTTCCCTAGCTTTAGATAAGGAATTAGGAGAATATCTGGATTATATGGAACAAGTATGACTTTTTTTTTCTCTGTTTCATGCAAGGAGACGTGCAGAGTAATGGTAGGATTCTCTTCCATCTGGAATGATATTAAAAATGCAGCACATAACTTTGATCAGCATTTGCATCCTTTCCAACTTAAAGATAAAAATTATTATTTGACTCATCTAGGTTTTACATTTGTGGTCCTGGCTGAACATCCAAATCTGCGACTCTAGAAATCCAAAAGGGAACATAGACACACACACACACACACACACACAAAACTTGTCACATGAAGTGAATTTACAAAACAAACAGCTACCTCTTTAGTTTATGAAGGAGGTCAGTAGGGAGGCTTCCAGGCTAAAGAATTAATCTGGGGACTTTTTAGTTAGTTATTTGTGGAGGAGTTCCAAGACAGACATTAAAATAAAATGCTTCATTCTGCTTATTGACTTGGTCCTGCAATGTTCTGCCGTCTCCTTGCTGCTGTTTGTCATTGCAGATGACACCAAATTGTGTGGGAAGGTAGTAAGGCTTCCAGAGGGACCTGGACAGGCTGGGCCGATGGGCAGAGGACAACTGTGTGGGGTTCAACAAGGCCAAGTGCCAGGACCTGCACTTTGGTCACAATAACCCCAGGCAACGCTAGAGGCTTGGGGCAGACTGGCTGGAGAGTTCCCTGGAAGAAAAGGACCTGGGGGTGGTGGTTGACAGGCAGCTGAATATGAGCCAGCAGTGTGCCCAGGTGGTCAAGAAGGCCAATGGCATCTTGGCCTGTATCAGGAATAGTGTAACCAGCAGGAGCAGGGGAGTGATAGTTCCATTATACTCAGCTCTGGTGAGGCTGCACCTCGAGTGCTGTGTTCAGTTTTGGGCCTCTCACTACAGGGACATTGAGATGCTGGAGTGAGCCCAGAGAAGGGCAGCAAAGCTGGTGAAGGGTCTGGAGCACAAATCCTGTGAGGAACAGCTGAGGGAACTGGGGTCAGTCTCTTCTCTCAGGTAACAAGTGATAGGACGAGAGGAAATGGTTCCAAATTGCACCAGGGGAGATTTAGGTTAGATATCAGGAAGAATTTCTTTACTGAAAGGGTAGTCAAGTGCTGGAACAGACTGCCCAGGGAAATGGTGGGGTCACCATCTGTGGAGGTATTGAAATGATGTTGTGCTTGAGGACATGGTCCAAAGGTAGACAAGGCAGGGTTAGGCTGTGGTGGACTCAATGGTCTTGAACGTCTCTTCCAACCTAAGTGATTCTGTGATTCTATGATACTGCTTGAGATGCTTGAAAACAGAGGTTTGGGCTGTTTTACACGCTTTGCAGCAGGACTCATATAAAACCTCAATTATATTGCTTATTTAACAGATAATTAGTGCTATCCTGATTTTCTGATTATGGTATTTGAAGTGTGTCAATGTTTATCCATACATTTGCTCAATATTAATAATCTGCATGTACAAAGTCCTCATCTCCACCTGGAGCAGCCTTTTATAAAGGTGCAAGGCAGACAAATTCACAAAGCTGTGCAAGAAGATGTGGAAATGGTGCAGATATGTGGCAAAGGGGAGGGAAATGTAGCTCAGAGGCATGTAGCAAAATACACCAGTCCCAGGTGGGATCCAGGCAGGAGCTCTCAGCAGGATGAGACTAAAGGGGAAAGTGCTGGAGCTGTGGGAAGGGGAAAAAGCAAATACCTCTGGGCATCCAGAAAAAATATTTTGGGCTGTAAAGTTAATTATTCCACATTATTCCATGAAAACAACCAATCCCTCTCCGTTCTGTACTGAAGGAGGATGTTTCTCTGTTACTCACTAAGGGCTGGAACACACGGTTGACGTGGAGATAGGCAATTTGGTCCAGCCCATAAATTCCTGTGCCAACATGCAAAGAGAAGGAGAAAAAGGACTGGACAGGCTGCCCAGGGGGGTGTGGAGTCTCCTTCTCCGGAGATAGTCAAGATCTGCCTGGACACCGACCTGTGCAACCTGTCCTAGGGACCCTGCTTTGGCAGGGGGCTTGGAGCTGATGATCTCTGGAGGTCCCTTCCCACCCCTACAACTCTGAATCTGTGAAGGAGAATGAAAAACTAAACCTCTTCTCCTCCAAGTTTTGGTGCATTTCTTACAAAGTGGGGATAAATTCCAATGACCTTGCATAAACTCCAGGAGAAATTTTAAGGTTTTATCTATTTATTTTATTTTATTTTATTTTATTTTATTTTATTTTATTTTATTTTATTTTATTTTATTTTATTTTTGTTTGGTTTTTTTTGGGGGGCGTTTGGGGGCTTTTTGTTGTTATTGGCGGTGGGTTTTGTTTGGTTGGTTTGTTTATCATTTAATTGTTCAGAAACCAGTCCAGCCAATTGGACCCGCACAGCCACCGGCGTGTCCGCGGCGGGAGCTCCGCGGGGCGGCGCGGTGCGGTGCCGGGATGCTCGGCGAGAACCGCTAGATGGCAGGAAAGCACCGCGCAGCGCCGCGCAGCCCCGCGCAGCCCCGCGGGGGCCGGAGCTCCAGGCAAACAAGAGTTGGGGTTTCTTTTCTACTTTGAAATTATTAATATTTTTTTTTAATAAGTTGGGATTTTGAGGGAAAATTTTGTTGGTTTGGGTTTGATTTTTTTTAAATTTTGGGAAAGCTGTTTTTTGTCTGTTTCGATTTGGTTTGGGTTTTGTCTGTCTCCTTTCTTTCTTTCTTTCTTTCTTTCTTTCTTTCTTTCTTTCTTTCTTTCTTTCTTTCTTTCTTTCTTTCTTTCTTTCTTTCTTTCTTTCTTTCTTTCTTTCTTTCTTTCTTTCTTTCTTTCTTTCTTTCTTTCTTTCTTTCTTTCTTTCTTTCTTTCCTTCCTTCTTTCTTTCTTTCCTTCTTTCCTTCTTTCTTTCTTTCCTTCTTTCCTTCTTTCTTTCTTTCTTTCTTTCCTTCTTTCTTTCTTTCTTTCTTTCTTTCTTTCTTTCTTTCTTTCTTTCTTTCTTTCTTTCTTTCTTTCTTTCTTTCTTTCTTTCTTTCTTTCTTTCTTTCTTTCTTTTCTTTCTTTTCTGTTGTTTCTTTTCTTTCTTTCTTTCTTTCCTTCTTTTCATAGAATTTAGAACCAAACAATTATTTATTGGTGCAGGCTTCCCAGTTTCAGCAAGGGTGCATTAGGGGTAAGTTTGACCTGCTGTCTCTGCACTCTTACAACACACCCACTGAACTTTTTACCATTTCTTGCACCTTTACTGTATTTAAAATTATTATATTCCATAATTTCCTCCATTCCAAAATGTCCATTTAAAAGCTGTCATGATCTTTTATGTAGCTGCCTTGACTTAAAATAACAGATGGGGGGGGGGGGGAAGGAAAAAAAAGTAAAATTAAGTCCGTACTCAGCAGTGTGTGAAAGACAAATCTGTTTTAGTTTGGAGTGTATTTTAAGAAATGCTTTTTAAAGCTTTTTTTAAGAATAATTACACATTTTTAAAAAAAGTTATTACACGTTAGGAAACCGAGCAGCATGATTCATTCCAGATACTATCGGTACAGTTACATTTATACAGATGCAACAGATTTCCCAGCTTCTGATTTGCTCTTACACAAGTCTGTGTCATCTGCGAAGATTTTGAAATTTGTTTCTATTTTCTAAAGCTATATGAAACACTGAGGTCTTGTTCCCTTGGGCTCAAGCTCAGAGATTCGTTTCTTTCTCAATCCAACTGGAAATATTTGAAATTGCCAAGTCATTCATTTCACCAAAAAAAGAGTGCAGTTCCAAACCTGGACACCTCCAACCTAGCAAGAGATGAAGCTGAGATTTTCATGGCCTGTGTGAAACTTCTGTTGTGTCTGGCAGAGCAAATTCTGAAACTGGGTGATTATTGCATGATTTGGATCATGATACAGATGCTCACTATATGTCTTGGGGGGTTGGGGAGGATCATTTCTTTCAAAGATGTTTTAAATAAAAATTGTCACCCCTTGTACACAGAGCCAGGACTCAGAATTTATGTCTAAGTCGTAGGAACAACACAGACCCACAAACCTTGAGATGAGCCTTGCTAATATGCAGCCCAGACCCTAGAAGTTCCTTTTAAAAAACAATATATATGTAACATATATAATTTTTTAATTTTTTTTTTCAGTTTAAGCCACTCAATTTTTTTATTGAAGAATCCTCCTTGGTTGTATCACAAGAGTGTCGTTTGTGTTAGAAAGCTCTATGTGTGAGTGAGGGGAGTTTTGCTGAAGAATAAAGATCAGGAATCTGGCCCCAGTGTAGAAAATATTATCGTATGTGTGAATCCTTGCAAAGAATTTGGATGGGGGGAGGGAATTTGAGGTTAGATATTGTCAGTAGAAACCTCTCCTCCCAAAACAGACTAAGACAAAATACGCCTTAAAAACACATGTGATGACAACCCATCAGGTGCTCTTGAATTACCCAAGACTTTTCCACAAATATAACCTATAGCTTTTCAATCCTGCCGGTCAATACCACTCCTAAGCAGCAGTTTAGTAAGGCTCAAGTGTCCCCTCAAGGCAGATGAAGTTACTCCTCTTTGGAAACCCCCAGCAGTAATCCAGCTATAAAGGAGTGGATGGCAAGGATGATGCCAGACTGTTCCTCTGACTCTCAAGCCATGTTCTGCACAGAAAGGCAGGCGCCTGTTCCCACAGAGGCACCCAGATAGTGGTTACACTGTGGCCAGCAAAGCAACCGCTCACCAAGAAGGACCTGGACAGCTCAGGCTGTTGATCTGAAACAGCTTCAACAGGGTTTGTCATCATCTCAGCGTCAGCAGACAGCCGTGATGCAAAATCTGCATGGGAACCTGAGGCAGCGGACAGCAGAGTGCAGTGGTACCCAGGGCTGTGCAGGGGATGCTGCCTGGTGCTCAGAAGTCCTCTCCTCAGCCGAGAGGTACCTGCAAGTGTTTCTAGCAAAATCAGCAGCCATTTCAGGTCTGTGTGTACACAGAAAACCTGGCCAAGAAATGCCATTTCAAAGTGGCAAACTTTTCTTTAAATTTCTGCATCAAAATGAGTTTAAAAGCCACCGGAAAAGCTGCAGCTGGTGTGGTTCCTAACCACTTTATGGTATGATTTTCACAGACATCCGTGCTCCCAAGTAGGGCCACAGAGCAATCATGGCTGTCCCTCTCATTTAACCCCATCGCTGTGGAACTAGCCAGGGGAAAGGAAAAAGCACCAGAGGCTCTAGTTAAGCTGATGATTAAAGGTAGGGCTATGAGAAGAACATAAAGGAAACCCTCTGTTCCACCCATGCACAAATAACACAGGTTCTGTAAGGGGCTTTTGACTGTATTGCCTGATGTTTTGCTTTGTATTATACTTTTATAAAAAAGAAAAAAAAATACTTGTTTATTTAAAAAATTCTCTCTCCTGGCTATAAACTTTCCCTCCTATGTTTGCACAGAAGATGCACTTACACTAATAAAGACTGGTGGTTTTCTTTTCCTTTGTTGTTTGGGGGTTTTTTGTGTGTGTGTCCTTGTGATTTATCTTAGTTTATCTTGCTGAATTACGGCTGAAAATTAACTCTGTAACTGCCAAGTGCATATATCAAATGCTAGTGTGCTGTATATCAATGCATACAGTTGTATTAATGCCTGAACTTCTATTCCCAACAATGCAGCTCCATGGAAAAATCAGTGCCTCCTTTTCACCCTCCCAAAGGAAAAAAAAAAAAATTCAGAACAAAATTCTTCATGTTTATTAAGGAAGAAAAACCTCCCACATTTTTTTTATGATTTTGAAATACTGGAACAATATTATAGGGTGCTTCGTTCTCCCTAAAGCATCTCAAAATAGATTAAAAGCAAAATAACGTACAACTGCAGTAAAGAGAGGGTGTTTGGCCAGCTGCCAACCAGCCACCACAGGTCAATGGCAACAAAGAGAGCTCTGGAGAAACTCGGGTGTTAAAACAGAGATGAATGTGCCTTGCTAAAGAAAAAACAGCTTGACAACCCTTTCAGCAAAGAAATTCTTCCTGATACCTATATATTTGATTCAGGAAACAAAATCCTATGGAAGGGAGAGGGGGGAAGATACTGACTGGTCCTTCAGGCCACTGTGCAGGTGTGGTAAGAGGTGACAGCTTACCTTAACCACATGCTGGGTTGTTTGATTCATAACACCTACGTGTGTTCATAGCACCTAAGTGCAGGAAGCAGCATCACTGTGTGCACGTGGGCAGGGGTCCTTCTTGCTGGGGACCCATGCCATGGTTTCCTTCTGCCTTCTTCTCTGAACCACTCCTAAACAGCAACCCTTCTTCTTTTACTCCCTTTCCAACAGTACCACACACAGAGCACCTTTTCCTACTCTACACTGAATAATCTTGGCATGATATTTAGTGTAAACCAACCAGATAGTTTGATGGTCTCTTTCCCCTCTTTCAGCTGAGACAGAACTGAGTAAGTTTTTATTCTTTCCTATCCCAACTCTGCTTTGCAGGATGGTGTTTATAAAGGATAGCTACTTAAGATGGTACTTTTAAAAATGCATTATGTCACACTCCCCTGACAATGGAGCTTTAGCTTTTAAGGCAAGATTGGAAGTATTTAGAATTCAAAGCAAAAAACCACATTCATGGGACTTAGCACAAAATGGCCACCCAGAACGTGCAAAGTTAGTAAGGACTGGAGTCATTCCACTGGCATCCATGGACAGCAGTGGTTCAGGGGCTTTGAAAGTCTCACTGCATTTCTGTAAGTACTTTCAGATAGCACATCCTCCTCCTCCTCAAAAAAAAAAAAAAAAAAAACCCAAACCAAAATGTATAGAAGAATTTAGCAGAAAAGTTTACAATTTTAACATATTTCTAAATCTGATCAGTTTGCTAAAGTGGATTGCATTCTGCAAAAGCACCATCCCTTGGCTGATGTAAAGCATTGTATCACGTGGCTGAGTGACACAGACTTTTTGCCAGAGACACTCTTACACTGAAAAAGCGGGAGAAAATGGAGCTGTATCTCAACATGAGATGGAGAAACCATGCTAGGGCTCAGTTTCATCTTCCTCTTTAAAATCCAGGCTACAACGTGGCAGTCTAACCTCAAAAATCAGTACAATTGCTGTTTTGATTCAATGAAATGTAATCATGCTGGATGGTTTGATATAGATGTAGATTAAGAGACAATTAATATAACTTTAATATAAGAATTTTCATGTTTTTAAGAATAGATTTGTTCTGGATTTTAGTAGAATACAGCTGTAACTGTGTGAGCTGCTTCATGAGAGCAGCTGCAAAATTTAGCCACAATAGTGCAACAGCCTTGAAGACAAAGAAGTAAGAATTTGTGAGTTTTACAATAGACAGTATTTGCTTGAAGAATAGATTATTTTTGGATTTTAGCAGAATTTGGATGTAACCATGTGAGCTGTTTCATGAAAGCAGCTACAAAACTGAGCCATAACAGTGCAACAGCCTTGAAACTAAAGAATGTGAAGATAGGGGAGTCATAAATAATGACACCAACAAGCAATTAAGAGACAGAGTATATCTTGTTTTCAGCAAAAAGGGGTTCCTAACTAGTTTGTGCAGGAGTGTGGTTTTGAGCTCGGGTAACTATGGAGAAGATAAGTAAAGAGCATGTGCTGAGAGAGAGGAAGACATCCAGCCTTCATCCCTGAAGACCACAAGAAGACCCCCTGAGTGTCACTGAGCATGCTCTACCTGGGAGAAATTAGTATAAATGACTTCTTAGAAATAATTTGCATAACCCTGCCTCTTCTTAGAAATTATACTAAATATGTAGAGATAATATGTATAAATATGAGAAATTTGGCTTTAATTGGGGGCACATATTAGGAGGAGCCGATCCCCTGTGGCAAATCCTAAGTGGCAAATAACTCCTACTTCCCTTAATCTGTTACATAAGATGTAAAAGTGGGGGCACAAGTATATCTACTGACCGATACCTTCTGCCTGTGCTGTCCTAGGCATAGCAATCCTTATTTGACTGATTTTGTATTGTGGAGGGGTCTAACTACAGCAAAAAAACGTGAAGATGCACAAGAGTGCATCGAACAGCAAAAAGGCAATTTTTTAAAGAGAAAAATACATAAGCTAACATGATGTGGGAGACATGTGGGGTTTATTTGGGGTTTTTTTTCAGAGAACAATGCCTGTGCAGGAGAAGGTGGACGACTAACACCGAGTATGGAATGAATGTGTCTCTCCAAAACAAGCTATCTTTTGACGTGCAAGCAGTGCTCGGAGGAAAAAAGGCTGGGATGGAATTTAGCCGATGCAAATGAAATTAAAGCTAAACAGGCTGGCACATCGAGGTGGCGTTAACTGTGTAAGCGTTTGCTATTTATTAACCCGCCGTTTAGAGTTTGGACTGCGATGAGAATATAAAAACCCTCTTGTTGTTCCTTTAAGAAACAAACCCTGCGTTTAAAAGAGCATACCTACGGGTTGCTCAGCCCTTTCACACCTTTGAGAATTAAAATTTAAAATGTCTCCTGTTTTTTCTTTTTTTCTAATTCCCCCCCCGCACACACACACACACACCCCTGGAGTGTTTCTGTAGCTACAGCGCACACGTACTGCAGTTTCTGGCTACCGAAAAAAACCCCAAAACCCTCACCAAAACAAAACCAAAAGAGCCCAGACCACCAGACTTCTCCAGCCGAGCAAGATCCCATTACATCATTGCTTCAGACGCATTCATCCCCTACGATATTGTTGGCTGTTTCAGGTTAACTACCAAAACCATTCGCCTGAGAAGCAAGATTTAATTGTCTTACAACTACCTCTGTGCAGTACAATAGGGATTACAAGTGCTCATTGATTATGTTATTGGGTAGAATAAGGGACTCTTATTCTAACATTTCTCATTCATTTTGTCATTGCTTTCTCTTTGAAAGAGACCAAATGGGTCCCAGCAGGTGAAAGCAAAGAAACCTGAAAGGCCCCCTTTGATGAATGACAATACCACAACTGCCCTCCCCCTCCCCCTCCCATTTTTGGAGATTATAAAACCTTATTAAATCATGCCTCGTTAGATATTGATTGAGAGGGAGCTAAACTAAAACCAACAATAGCAGCATGGATCAGAGAACAGTGCTTTCATCAGTGGGCGCTGAAAGCTAAGCTTTCCCGTCCTTTTGCCGTGCGGTTTTTTGTTGGTTTTGTGTTGTGTTTTTTGGGTTATTTTTTCTTTTTAACTATTTATTTTTGTTTAAACCATTATAGAACTAAGTCATACAGTTATACCAGCTTTGTCAGTCACAGATATCCTGTAGCTGTCCCTGTAGTACCAGTGATTCCTCTGTCAGACTGTAGCAAGAAATTGCACAAACATTAAAGTTAAGAGTCTTGGGTTTTTTCCTTTCCTTTTTTTTTTTTGTTGTTTTTCCTCTTTTTTCCCCCTTTCCTTTCCTTTCCTTTCCTTTCCTTTCCTTTCCTTTCCTTTCCTTTCCTTTCCTTTCCTTTCCTTTCCTTTCCTTTCCTTTCCTTTCCTTTCCTTTCCTTTCCTTTCCTTTCCTTCCTTTCCTTTCCTTTCCTTCCTTTCCTTTCCTTTCCTTTCCTTTCCTTTCCTTTCCTTTCCTTTCCTTTCCTTTCCTTTCCTTTCCTTTCCTTTCCTTTCCTTTCCTTTCCTTTCCTTTCCTTTCCTTTCCTTTCCTTTCCTTTCCTTTCCTTTCCTTTCCTTTCCTTTCCTTTCCTTTCCTTTCCTTTCCTTTCCTTTCCTTTCCTTTCCTTTCCTTTCCTTTCCTTTCCTTTCCTTTCCTTTCCCTCTCAGCAATTATCACAACCATCATTGACTTCAGGTCACCCTTAATTATTACAAGGCTTTGAAACAACCACGTGAATGGAACAAATGGGACTGTTTGGTAAAGACTGCTTCTGCAAAGCAACAAATGGGGAAAAAATGCTGGGTTTTTTAAATCATATTTCAGCTCGGGCTATTTTTGTCACCTTCCTGTAGCATCACCTATTTATGAAACCCTCTACAAAAAACAAAATCCCTTTGTGGCAGTCGCCTCAGTGTAACTTGAAACCTGCTTTTAGGGGACATCTTTAACAGGGCTGTGTGTTAATTAACTCTCAGCGATTTATTTATATTTAGAGCGTGGTATATTTCAGACCCTGTGAGGAAATGATGCGTCGTGAAAAAGCACACATTTAGTCTTGCAGGTATTTTCTACTGATACCACAGAATCTTTTGCAGGCCTTTGAAGATTTTTTTTTATTTTTTTTTCTTTAAATATTTTGCTTGTATTTTAATTTCCTTTTTTTGTACCAGGGGTCTACAGGTGTTCTTTGTCATGGGCAGAAGAATCCTGAATGAAGGACATTGCTAAAGGAATAGAAATAGAGAAATGATCAAAACAATCTGGTTTTAAACAGCATCACTGCGGTATGTATATAGGAAGGACGTAGGTAAATTTAAAAAAACGTGTAATAATTTTGTTTTTAAATTAATTTTAGTTCAAGAATCAAATCAGCATCCAGATCACAATGATCAAATACTGATGCTATTATTCATCACTCTCAAAGAGGAAACCTTTCCTATTTATTATCAATAGTCTTATCTAGGGGATTTGCATTGTTCAGTGTGAAAAGTCTCCCTTGGTAACTACACATATATTTTAGGGATCACCTGAAATTTTTATAGAATATCTGAACCTGTCATTCAGTTGTTTTGATAGACTTAAAATAAAATTAGATCATTAAAAACAATGCCTTCATACTACGAATATGGGAAATAAAGCAGTTTTTCATGCTGAAAATTTTTTATGTTTCACTAGTGCTGTGAAAGCAACCTGAAGGAAACCCTGAAATAACAAGATAAACCACCACAGTAACAATAGAATTATAAAAATGGTATGAAGAAATGCATTGATTATAATAATATGTTTACATCTGTATTAATTTTTGATAGATTAACACTGTCCTTGTCCTAACAGCTGTCTTGCTGCTGTTTTATATTTTCCATTTGTTTTCCTTCTCCGTGTCAGCTTCATCAGGATTATCCTGTGATTTTGTACTGTAACTTGCATTAATCTAAACCACTAATAAATACTCATTACAATCCTCCCCTATTAAGCTAACTGTACATTCCTGTGCCTAGAAATCACAAAGGTTAATTACTATTTAAATTGAAACCACAGCACCCAGTTTTACAGCTATCTGTTTTGTGGATTGGGGGGGTTTTACAATATTTCTTAATAGCAATTTTGATATTGGTAAAACCTGGTGGGATTTAAACCAGGGAGTTTCAAGTTGTGTTGTAAAAATTGTAGCTAAGCTTGGGAGTGCAGTGTCTTGAACAGGCTTTATAAATACAGTTTGCCAGTTACAGAGCTTTAAATTTTTATAGGCTGCTCGGGATGAATAATTAACTGGCAGAAATCTATGGCTAATTGTATTTTAATTTGATTTGACTCTTCAAGCACAAATGCTACATGCTAGTTTTGTGCTAATAATTACCCATTTCTAGGCAGATATGTGATGCCAAGAAGAACCTATAACATCTTTCTTTTAGGGGGACTCAGTAACTCAGACATCAGCAAGTGCTCTGCAAAACCTGTCTGCCTTAAAAAGCTCTATGAAAATATAGCCTGATAGCTCAGGATTTTACAAGATTTTTCCTGTTTTATATTCTCCACTCTCTAGGGGACATACACTTAAGTATCCAAGTTTCCCCTATTCACTCTCAGAAGCTCAAACCATAATTATGCAGTAATTCTGTACACAGTATACAGTTACAAAACTCAAAGGGGCAATATCATCCTGAGAGGGCCAAACTTAGTATCCAAGTTTCCCCTATTCACTCTCAGGACCTCACACCTTTCTGTTCTCCGAGAATCCTGCCGACTACGCCATTAAAATGTCACGATCCGCACCTGATAAACTGCTTTGGCAGAGGTTAAGCCCCCTTGCGTTCCAACCGACCTCAGATTGCTCTGGGTGGCTGGGGACAGCTGGGCTTAACCCCTGAGTGATGTCCAATTAGGTGTTTTATCGTGAGGAGGTCTGCACAATTCTTGGGAACATAATTAAGACTCAAAACTGAGTCAAGGTTTAAGTCACTTTATTTAGCCTGCAACAAGTGTGCAGGAGAAGGAGGGGGGAAGAAAGAGAGAAGACTGAGAAAGAGAGAGAGAGAGAGAGAGATTGCAATATCTACCACCACAGAGCTGAGGCATCCCATCAGTCCGAATCGACTTCACATCAGACGAGGGTGGGGTTTCAGCGCTGGGTGCACGGGGGTTGCTCCACTGTGGACGTGCACACTAAGGTGTCAGTTCTTGGTTATACACAGTTCAATGTTACTTATTCATCAGGTTATCTCACACATCTGAACATATTCATAACTTGTCCTGCTTCATATTAAAATGAGTTCCAAGCGGTGATTTTCATCAACTTCTCCCAACTGCACCTGCGCACTGCTGTTTGGTGGTGGTCATTGAGGGTCGTGGGGATGAAGTCGGATGGCTCCTCTTTGTCACCACCAGTAACCTTCTGTTTTGCGCAGACTCAGTTACCCCTTGACTGTGATCCAAACTACAGGTTTGGTTTCAGAAGGTTTTGTATACCTTCAAGGACAAGGGGGAGCTTGTACTAGCTACAATGAAATGCTTTGCCTGCATTTGTGACCAATTAGAGACAAGCAAGGAATTCATCAAACAGATAAGGAGGAGGGGGGTACTGGAACTTGTCAAAGAAGTCATTTTATTTCCACAGAGCACATAGTCCTTGAGTGTGTAATTTACTTAAAAAATGGTGTTAGACTCAAACTTATGTCCCAATTGGTGTTTCTTCTTTATCAGTGAGGCAGAGTCGTTCAAGCGAGGCATTGTTTATGGGAGGTCACCACTCTGGCACTTCAAGTCATCCTGTTAGCAAGTCTTCCTTAACCCTTTACAAGCATCTTAATGCAATATTGCAGCGATGTTGAGACATAAGTCCACTGGTACAGGCATTCCTTGAGGGACACAGTACATCACAAGCATGAAGTGTAACTTCGGTTCCCGCCTCCTGTGTTTAAATTCTGAACTATACCATTCTATTGGTATGATTTGTGTATTTAATTTTCTCTATTAAAGAAATTATATGAAGTTGATTACATGTCTATAAACACACATTCAAAAGTGTCTGTTCACTTTTCATCTCTACCATCGCATTAATGTATTTCACACTCCTAATTTTTTTAATTCCCTCTCTAAGTTTCTTCAAGTCCCTTTTCCATGAATAATAGTGACTATGAAGCATTTATCAGCTACTCGTTTGCTGAATAGAGGGTTGTTTCAGTCAAGTAACTCAATTTTCATACATTACAATTACTTAGGATTGTTACTAATGTATGATAATGTAAGGAAACTATAGACTTGTTCGATATCTTGGGAGGAGTCATTTAATATCATTAAGTTGCAATATCTTCACTTTGTACAAACCCCATAAAGCTATTGCTGGTTGAGTATCTCAATGCAAAAGAACAGAAAAAAAACCCTCAAACATGTTCTATATTACTTGTAAGTGCTATACATACATGCACTTAACTTACTGATATGTATTGTCTAGATCTCTCTCCACACTTATACCAACGTCGTTGTATCTAGAGATTACAATAAAAAATTCATTGTCTTCAATGTCAAGATAGCAATCCATGAAAAATTAGCCAGGGAATAATTGTTAAATTAATTCTGACCCCTTCCTGAATGGATGTGAAATTACAGGTGTGACACTGTGTCAGAGCTGATATACTAAATGCATACAACAACTCAGAGGCACAACAATGGTTTCAACAAAGTGGGCTTCTTACAAAGATAGCATTTGGAAGGTGGGTTGTGTTTTGGTGTGGAAATAACACCAAACTCAAGAAAATCAGGTTTGTGGGGTATTTTTCTCCCAGGGGGTGACACCTTTTATTCCTGTTAAAATCCATAGCACCCAGGGATTTCCACCCCCTTATAGACCTGAAGAGTCGTCTCAGCTCTGTGAGGCCAAATTTGATACCCTGAAAGAGAAACAGCAAGAGTTAAGAACTTTCTCCTGGTAGGCATAAATAGAGCATAAATAGAATCATAGAGCATAAATAAAATCATACTTCCAGGAAGCTGAATTAAGTTATCTGGTAATGACATGTGCTGTCCCACTCAACAGTGAAAAAGGAAAATGCATTGCTTGATGCAGCAAGTGGCTCATTTGATTGCCAATTTTGGTGTAATTTTTTTGCATAAGTAAAAGATGTTGAGGAAAGACCTGCTCAAAGTTTCTGATCTCAGTATAGGGATTTTAGAAAATAGCCCACTGATATATCAAAAAACATGTCTTCTCTTCTGTCAAGAGAAAAGACAAAATTATTCCTGCAGCTGGTCTCAGCCTTTGCTGCACAAACCCTGTTTATCAGCAGTCCAGACCCCGTGGAAGTAAAAATTTGCTTTTTCAGCCAAGAGTGACCCCAGCCTTTTCTTGGCCACACCAGCAGTGAGAGGAGGGTTGGTATGTTGCTGTTACTCAATGTTCTCACGCACTGACTGGCAGTGACGTGGGTTTAGTTCTTGAAGCCAGTGTTACTGGGGTCTAAGCTGGTAAATCAGAGACGCAAGCATGCTAAAGTGATTGTTATAAAAGGAGACCCACTGCTGATGTGGTACCTGGGGACTTAATGCCCCTTCCTAGTTTTCAGTAAGCCACATGTGTACTGAGTTGGCATGTTGCTGCACTTTTTTGATCGTACTTCTACGTCATCTTTGAGTGGTAGATGAAAAATATCTTTAATCTATTTTTTCCCTTCCTTAGCTTGTCTGTCTCTAAGTACATTTACAGGATGTACGTTTACAGGATATACTTCACAGGGTAGTGTTTATATTTTGAGGACTGTTCCCGACTACTTCCTTGCAACAATAAGGGTCTGCTGTCTATGAATAAAATACCATCTGAAAATTAAAACTACCACAGTGCCTTGGTAATTCAGAATCATTAGGTTTAAAATCATAGATGTGTGCTAAAATGAAAAGCCTATCATTTAATCATGAGTGAAAAGGGAACAATAGGAACAAAATTGTTCTTGCTCAGCTGTAATAGAAGAGTTAGCTGGGTATTGTGTGGGGAAGGGCAACTAGGAGATTGAAAAGCTTGTGACAGTTAGCTGGGTTCCTCCTTGGGTTAATTTATATCTGGTTAGTTTCTGGGATAACAGAGGAGATCACTGATAGGTAGAAGCCTATTTTTTGCCATAAAACAAACAGTTTTGCATCCCACTCAGCTTTTAAGCAGCCGGCTTATAATTACTAACAGCACAATTTATGGGTGTAACCATTTCAGTTTGGGGGAAGAAAGAAGAGTAGCTCTTCCTGCATTTTTCTTTCCCCCACACCTCTCTGTGTGTACATAAAGACTGCTCCTCATCCCGTACCCAAAGTCTTTGAAACACAGTTTGCATGAGGCCTTGTGTTTGAGTCCCACCAGAAGAGCCAAAAGCAGGTCAGGCCTGTAACACTTTACAGCAGGGTTACACTGCAGCTGCTATTCAAAGCCACTGCTCTATCTGTTACCAATTTTATTCTATTTTACAGTGGCTACTGACGCACATACTGCTTAAATAATGACAGCCAACGACAAAGCGCTGCATCGCCTGCAACCCTGAAGGAAGCTGGCCCTGTCTCTGGTTTATAGGCAAATACAGGGTACGTCATGCAAGTCTGTATTGGTTTAATTCAGACATTTCAAACTACATTAGAGCCTTGATGACTTGTACTGAGGTAATCAGCTGATGTGTTTCTTTGGGGTCTTTTTGCATGTTATTTATTCATTGCTAAATTCAGCCCCTTATTTCTCTGTGGCTGTGAAAAGCATTCTCAAAGGTACTTCATTTCTTAGCTAATTAGCCTAGGGATGTTATTTTTTTCTCCCTCTGGCCATTTATTTTCCCCTACACCTATCTTTTTCAATTTCTCCTGCCAATCTTGCTTTTATAGCTCCTGTAGCACCAGTGTTACAAGTGGCTCCAGCTGGTGGCAGCTTCACTACAGCAACGCCTTGCAATGATCACAAACGCTTCTCTCCATCCATCAGGCCAATTTCATATGGGAAGCCCTTTCTGACTTTTTACAGAAATTGTGCCTTCCCAGCCAGGGCAGTATTAAGAAATCCTTGATCCAACAGTTCATACTGCCTGAGGTTGCACTTCTGGGTAAGAAAAAATAGAGGGGGCAAAACAAATAGTGGAAACCTTGTAATGTCGAAACAGTTACATCTGTCTTGCATCTGCAATATGAGATGAAAAGAGAGATGAAAAGGAGGAAAATGGTAGCAGCTATAAAATTCATGACCTTCTGAGGAGAATCTTGGGATCAAGAAGGCTTTCCGTCTTTGCATCCTGTCCTGCATGACTTCTGTGGGCACCCTGAGGATTCAAGGATGAGTCCTAGCAATGGGATGAGTGTCACACCAAGCCTCCTAAATATCGGTTCTTAAAACACAGGCATAAACATCATGGGTTTATGGGACATCATGGATAATAAGTTTCCTTTTTAAAGGTATTGAAATATATTTACATATTTGATTAGCAGCAGTAACACATTGCTGTATGAATGTAAATTCAAAATGAGATTCTGAAGTTTGAAGAAACTCTCAGCTGCAAAAAACATCATTTTTACAGTGGATGAAATACAAACAAAGAATTGGTTTAATTCCAATCTAAAATACCAACATTTCAAATTGTCAGTTTTAGGGTTTTTTTCCCTGTTCTTCTCATCCTTTTCTTTAAAAATGCATCCAATCAACTCTACTCTATTTCTACTTGTAGACAAACTTCCAATAATGCCTTAAGTTACATGACTAATATCAGTCATTTATGTTTTGTTTTCTTTCTTAATTTTGTCCCATGTTTAAGCAACAGGAGGAAAGGATGAGCTATAATCAGAAATCAAAACTATACTTGCAGTATACCCAACTGGGTCAGAATCCAAAAGTGCTGCAGTAGGTTATTGTAAAACACACTATAGCCTTGTATTTCTGAATACTTCTGGACAAAGGAAACCACATTGGCAGATAAAAGATTTTGATTTTTTTCATTTAAAAAATGTCTTTCCAGACTTTAATATTTTTCCTTTTGGAATTTCATGTGTTTGATCGTTAAGTAATGTGGGTATTCAGATTTTTCCCTGAATATGTCACAATAATTCACCAGAGAATGGATGACAGACAGGAAAGATGTGGAGCAGATTAAAACAATTTATTTATGCAAATGATGAATAAGCAGGTCAATTAGGGAATGAAAGCAGTGGAACCACATACACAGACTGATCAGAAAAGACCAAAATCTTGTAGCTGATACAGCAGGCACATCTTTCACCACAGACAGCTGTGGAGATGTACTATTTTGTGGCATGAGTAAAGCTGTCAAATCTTTGCAGTTAGTCATCTGCATTAAGGACTTCACCCTCATGGCACAAAGAGACCTCTTTGGCTCATGGCTTGTTAGCTGCTGGAGAAAATGGACTGATGGCTGCCAAAAATCAAAGTACTGGATGTGGAGACTGGAGCTGGACATGTGTCAGTTCCTGGTTTGTGATGGATGCGAGATGGCTAGATGAGCAAAAATATGATACAAATAATGCCTAACATGGTTTTCTATGTGACTGTGTTGGACAAAAGCTAAAGGAGGTAAGGTTTAGATTAGATATTAGGGGGAAGTTTTTTTACAGAAAGAGTGGTGAGGTGCTGGAACAGGCTGCCCAGAGAGGTAGTGGATGCCCCGTCCCTGGAGGTGTTCAGGGCCAGGTTGGATGGGGCCCTGGGCAGCCTTGTGTAGCTCCAGGCCTGGAGGTTGGTGTCCCTGCCTGTGGCAGGGGGATTGGAACTCTCTGATCCTTGGGGTCCCTTCCAACCCAGATCATTCTATGATTCTATACGGGGCTATTGTTTTTATTGCAGTGTGGGCAGTAGGTAAGCTCTCGATGGTATCTCTTCATTCCAATTCAGCACTGATGCTCCTTGAAACCAATACTTGTGGCTAAAAAGAGATAAAACAGAAATGCTTATGAAGCCCAAGTTTAGCAAAATCCAATTCTGTGTGCCTGCTGTGAATGGTATCAATACCATACATGCAAGTGCAGAGAGCTTCAGCTAGAGAATGTCTCATCTATAAGGAAAACTGAAAGATTGATTGAGGATTATTAATCAGCCTGCAACAGCGCACAGAATCAGTCGTAGCCATCCACCTGAAACTCAATAAATCCTTTGGCATATCTTCTGTCCCAATAAATCCTCTGGCATATCACAGAACTGTAGGAGTTGCAGGAGACCTCAAGAGATCATCAAGTCCATATCTTCTGTCAGAAGCTCTTGCAACTCAGACTGGCTTACTGAGTAGGAGAAGTGCTGGCCCCACGCCTTCCCGACGGAGCCTTGCCTGTCAGCATACTTCAGCAGAAATTTCCAGGCTGAGGTATGCTGTCTGAAAATGGGTGATTAACCTTGAGAAAAGGTTCTATGCATTGACTTCTTTGAGGGCAGAAAAGCTGTTGTGGAGGAAAATAAGTAAATGAATGAGGTGTTTTGGAACCACAGTGGTAACTTTAGTATCATTGGATCACAGAATGTTTGAAGTTGGAAGCAGAGAAATTTGAATACTTCTTTCAGTTGATTTTCTCCTTCCCAAAATCCCTCTAAAATCTTAATGACTTAATCCCCCATTATGAAATTTTGGGGTTATTTTGAAACTGGCAACAGTATTTTTAAAGTTTAAAAAGATTTTAGACAGTGTGATGCAACTGTATGTCTTCTTGCAGCTTAGAAAATCCTGAAATGTCACTTTGGGTCAACCAAAACAGGATCTGAAGTTGCTTAGAGAAAATATGTTTATTTTGGGTGGAAAATTACTATATTCACTGCTCTACTTCAAAGACAAATGAGGACTAACTCAATTCCTCTACTACATTTGTCTGATTGTGTGGGTTGTTGGTTCCTGCTGTTGGAGTTTTATTCCAACTGGGCAAGGAGTAATAGGGCCAGCATGGAGTAATACAGCCATCTAATATGGTTACCCTGAGTAGGAAAATGAAGCCAAATGTCTTCTATCAGTGCTCTCTGCCCAGCACAGCATCTAGGTGCAGAATAGTTTTAATGAATGCCCCAACTGTGGGTCTAAAAACGAGATGCTCACCTTCAGGCACTGGTGCAAGCAAGAACTTTATGGAGCAGACACTGTCAAGATTATCTTTATTGATGCTAAATATCCTCATTCCAGGCATTACCAGCAAGCTGTAATGGAAATGGAAGCTCATTCAGGAGCTCTTGTCCCTAACTGGGATGTAGATGCCAAACTGATAGTGCCTTAAAATACCTTGGAAAGATGGATGGAGGGAAAGACAAAGGTTTCTTTGCAGTCAAAACCACTTCTGTACTTTGCCTACTTTGAATAGCAGATTTTTGAGCCCTGTGTGCCTCATTTGTTAAATACATCCTTTGTATATTTGCTCTTTAAACTTGTCTGTTTTTACAGTTATAATATAATTATTATATGCAAGTATATTTAGTGTCTGAAGTAAATACAATTAATTAGATGCTGTACACATAATTTTAATTCTGTTTGGCAACTATAAATCAATTCTGATTCAGCAACTGGTACTGTATAAACCTGGTAAACCAAATGCTGTTTTACTTAGTGTTGCTAAGTGATTGAATAAAAAGAAGTGCTGAGTAAATGGCATGGAAATAATATCCATCATCCCTCTTATCAAAATGAAAGTTCTTTAAAGCCAAACCTCATTTTCAGCACCTAATGAATAGTCAAGGGGAGAAAAATAATTACTTATCTTTGTGGGTTTGGGTTTTTTAAAAAGACATATTTTAATAAATATATAATATACACAATTCTAATTTTACTAGAAATTTCATCTTATGCCAGGCACAGCATCTTCTTCATGCAGTACTATTGGCAGCACACCATTAGAGTTTAATTTTTGAAGTCACCAAACATTTGCCTAATTTCTTTAAATTATCCTGTAGTCAGAAAAAGTTTGAGGGATGAGCTAAGGGGAACCCTTCAGGGAAATTATTATCCTAAACGTCCAATGCCTTCATCATTACAATATTGGTCCCTTCCAACCCAGTATATTCTATAACTCTATGATTCTATTTCCCCAAGTGAGCAACAGACAGGTATGTACACATGATGTCCATACAGAACATATAAAATGTATAATTATATATAATATAGTATATATAATTTTATATTAATTATAATTTATATTCACTATAAATTAGTGAGCAATATAAAACTATGTCATAGTTCTTGCCAGATTCATGTTTAAAATGTGTACTTAAAATCATTGATTAAACTGTCCAACAGTATCAGTTGATCAGTTTTATTAAGAAAATATTCTGTGCCTGGCAGCTAAATTGAAGGCAATGTAATAGTGGCAAAGGGAATTGTGTATATTTTTTTAATATTAGGGTTCACAAAACCTTGAGTGAGGGCCTAGGTAATGTACAGAACTACATAACTAATGAAGACAGAGCAAAAAACTCAGCAGTTATTCATGGTACAAGAACAGTTTGATTAATCTATGGCCTTTGATCAAATTAACCACTTCTTCATATGGAAAGTAAGGCATAGTGGCTGTGCATACTTTTGCAACAAGTGGTAGTTACTGAAGACAAAACTGAAACCACTGACAAATTTCTTTACTTGTGCCCAAGGAGAAGATCCCAGGTTTTCTGAGACAGCAAGAAGTTCATGTGAAGGGTGGAGCTGCTGGTTACTAAAATCCTCATAGTAAGGTTTCAGGTGGTTTGATGCATAGTGGCATGTGACTCCTTTAAATAAATGAATATAGATATAGATAATTTGAAAATATGGCAAACTTGGTTCTTCTGGGTTCCTGGGTGCTAATGGGAGAGAGCGATCATTCCTGGCATTACAGCAGCATCATGCTAAGCATTGGAAGTCCTTGAACCAGTTGAGCTACAGTCTCCAGTGTCACACCCTCAGACAGGAAGTCACAGCACTACAGGTCTCCAACTCATCTGTAATCTACCCACAGAGCTCTTGAAGTGGCATCACATACGATGTCATCGTGGTATTGACATGGCTCCTTAGCACATACTTCTTTATCTTCTTTCCATCTCAGAATGCTTTCTGGATGATCTTTTTAACACAAAGAAGCAACCATAAGTGATTTTTTAACAAATGGGTGGCTGTAGCTAAACTCTCCACAAGGAAAGAGGAATTCACACAGGTTGTTTATTTACCACTTGATGTACACAGGATTATTACTTATATATCATTACTTATAAACAATTAATTTACTTACAAGTTACCTCATTCATTACCATGCAGATACAGGGTTACTAAGCTGATTTTTACAAGTTCCCTATTTTTCATACTTTTCAAGGTAGGAGAGATTTTCTGCCTTTATTAGCTTTCTGTTGCAAAGATAGCAGTCTTGCTGCATACCATCTAATGCAAGATCTAAGTCATGTAGATAAAATATTATACAGGTTCTATAAGAAAACAAAAATCACAATTCTACAGCCTACCAAGCATACACTAAAGGTCTATCAGTAGAATGGATGAACCAGAAATGGTCAATGTAGCAAAAGCTTATGACAAAATCCATCACTATTGGCTGTTAATGAGAAAAAGGTATTTTAATGTATAAAAACCAAAGTCCCAAAGAAATAGATTCACCATAAATAAATAATGCATCAAAAGGCAGAAAGGAGAACTAGAACTACACAGATTTTTATTTTAGTAATGTATGCTAGTTAGATGCTTTGAGGCCTCTACAAAAACTGGTGTCATCTGCTTCCTAATGATTGAGAGAAGACTAACGAGGTCTGCAAGTAACAAAAAGGAACTGAGATTAGTCAAGACAAGAGAGACCGCAAGAATCTGCAGAAGCAGCAAATAAATTTTGTATTTGCAGAAGTCAAAACCATGTGGGATTCAGTACCAGGACATGTAAATGAAGATGCTCTGGAAACAATTCAAGTATGGCTCCAGATACTGGGTTCTGATCGAAATGCAGGCATTCACATGGGCAAAAGAAAGCCAAGAAAATATTGCAAGTAATGAGAATACCATGCCAACTGTTAAAAACTTACCATTCCCTCACTCAGAACAGGCTGTTCAGATGCGTAGTCACCATATTACAAGAGTAATCAGACAAGCAGTGAAGGTAATGGAAATAATTAAATATGATAAATGTGTCCTGCTTAAGAGCTGCCAAAATAGGCAAGAATCCAAGAAAAATCTTGTTTTGTAACATGTGTAATCTACCCATGGAAATGTTTGCCATCAGACACCGCACAGGTCCAGAGTTTAATGCAATTAAGCGAATTTGGGTGCTAGTATAAATATTGAGGTTATCTGTAGGTGTATTCAATAGGATCTGTATTAATTGAAGGATAAATGCCCAGGAGGGATAAAGGCAGGAAGGGGAATATCCTGCACGGCCATAGTATCTGCATTTCCCTGTGAGGAATGTGGCTTGGACCAGTGTTTCTGAGGATGCTGACAGAGGTGATCAGATTTCCCTGGTTTTGTATTTAGAATTAGGTTAGCAGTGAGGAAGTTGTTATTTCCAGTTAAATCTGGTCCTGGCTTTAAAATGCAGCAGCTAATTCTTTTTAGCTTAGGGTGGGTTTTGGGTTTGGTTTTTTTTTTTTTCAAATCTGTTAGAGGGGCTTTGAACAATGATACTGAAATAACATTTCAAGTACATCACTGTGCCTAACGAATTACAGAGCTCTTGATTAATGGCACTTGTTCAACATCACACTGACAGTACTATGAAGTGTAAAGAAAAAAAAAAACAACAGTGTTTCTGCCTGGTGTGTTTTCTTCTATGAGACAGACCAGCCATCACCAGCACAGATTTTTGGTGGTTTTTTAATTGCCTCTTTTTTCTATTTGTCTTTTGTTGTATTTTTCATTTGGCAAAAGTAGACTGCTGTCCCACACTGAAGCTTGGATCAGATGTGTTATCATTCAGGAGACATGCAGCAGGCTTTGCTGAAGAACCACTACTTAGCAGTGACTCTGCAGCCAGAAAACTTCAGCCCCACACCCTAACAGGCATCACAGAGGTGGGGAGGCAGAAAGAGGGGAAAGAAAAGGAGCTGAAGGCTTGCACTGGTCAGATCCATCAGCAAGCAAACCAAGCTGCTGGACTATCCATCATGATGCCACTGGTGAATTGCAGTTGACTGGAGGCATACTTCACTGCACAGCATCAGAGTTTATGTATTTTACTAACCTTATTTCACTGGGTTGAGGCTGTACAGTTTTATGGGGTCCCCAATCTCCACCAGTTCGAAATAAATTCCTGCTGAGCTGTATATCACAGACTCACAAGGGCTGTGGGGCCATCCTTGTCCATACAGCTGTTGCTTGTATTTCTTCTGCTGCTTCCAGACCAGGAGGTCACCCACCTCTGGGATGAACAGGCAGGCACAATGTAGGAGCAGGAGACGGTAGTGTTTTCCAGTCTTTTGTTAGACTCTTGCCAGCCACTCATAGTGCCAGTGGTGGGGAGGGCTTGCACTATTGCAGCTACCCCCATACTCCAGCTTCTCCTTCTTCTTCCTGCAGCACCAGTGGCACAGATTTCACAAACAGCAGCAAGGAGCCTGGTGTGGTCTAAAGAATCGCTTCCCCATCAGTTATTTTGTTGCCTTGGTTAATGAACACAACTGATCTCTGTGGGGAAATGTAGCCAACTCATCCAGGTCCTGTCTTGCCACCCTGGGAGGAGCGATCCCCTGTGCTGCCCAGTGCTGCAACAAAGTGCTTCATAGTCACCAAGGCTAGAGAGTTTTGATTCCAGCTTTTTGAGGCTTCAGCTGTGCCCCATTCTTACAAAAAGTGCAATCCAGCCTGCCTTTGGGCCTGAGCAGGAAGCGTTGCAGAGGGCCAGAGATAAATCAAAATCACTCTTGGAAATACAGCAGTTAATGGGATCACGTGAACAGTGCCTTTCTATGGGTTTTGGGGGAATTAGCTCCACTGAGTAACAGGAAAGGATTCTTCACCTTAACATACAGTACTGCAAGAGGAGCATACTGCCAGGGAGAGTAGAAACAGGATGAAGGTCACTGAAAACACAACATTATTCTTCTTTCTTTGGCAGCGCCTCTGGACTTTAGTTTTCAGCTAGTCTAAACATGTTTCCACTGCTGAAGGAACACCACTTACTAGGTCATCTTTGACAAAGTAATGTCCTTGCCCACTGTTTCTTCAGCTGAAACACTCAGAGCCTGATTTCCTGCGATGACATCTCTTTGGTGGGCACAGTTTCATACTGTGCGTACCAGCTTTTCATTGCAGCTGGTAGGTGCAGGAATGGTGACATCTGAAGGATGATACTGCATTGCTAACAGCCACACAGCAGGGTGGCAGGGAGATGAGGCAGGATTCAGGGCTGTCAGCCTACACAGGTAACGCCTGCCTCAGTTTCCCCATCCAGAATGGAGCATCAAATATCCTCAAAAAGAGGCAGTGAGGGCTCTCTGGGCTATGAAGATGAAAAGCAGAGCTTATGAAAGAAATTAATATGGTATTGCATGAGGAAAGCGTACAGTGCACAAAGCCCCAGTGAGTTGGGTTGGGGTTGGGTTTTCTTTTTTTGGGTTTTTGGTTTGTTTGGTGTTTTTTTAATTAAAAGTGACAGCTCGTCCATATGTCAGAGAAGCAGCAGTGTCGGGGGAACTAACTTGGTCATCCATAGGCAGAAAAAAAATCAAGGCAGTTTTACCTAGAGGTGATGAAACATAGCTCAGAGGTAAAGAATATCAATCCAGGCATTTCATTTTAGGAACAAACCTGAATAATGAATTAACAAAGTCTCACAACTGTCTAACAATGCTTGCCCACATTTCTGTAAAACAGAATTCTGGGCCAAATTTGACTCTTAAGCTTTTTTCGGGGTTTTTTTCCTGAGAAAACAGAATGCTTCCTTGACATTGCATTGACAAATATAGGTATTACTGCATACTGGGTTTTGATTGTTTCTCCAAAAAAAAAAAAAACAAAAAAAGAGAAAAACAAATTTTTTTTATTGTTTATAGCCATATTTGTTTATTTTAAGCTATTTTATGGGTGCAATGTGTTTTGACTTCCTAACACAAGCTTATGCTGTGGCATCAGTCTGATTTCAACAGCTCTGCATAAGAAGCAGCTTTCAGCATTGGTAACTGTCTCCACTGAAATTGCCAGAGGCTGAATTTTGTCTTTGCAGAGCCCCTTCCATGTGATGCCTTTGGTGGGATTGCAGGCTGGTAGGGCGTGCAGGGGTTTTATCAATATGCCTTCGGGACCACCAGCGCTGTAGGACATCTGCAGCGTGCTCTAACACAATAAAAGGGTTTTCAGTCAATGGATGCCTTTATCAGGGAAGAAAAAGATCAGAACAGGGAAAATTTTAACATCACCCACAGCTGGTGATTTAGGGCACGTCAAGTATGTTTGAGCTTGGCCAGTGTTCATCTTCAGATGCTTAGAGCGGTGCTTTTCTTTTTGTTGTATTGGATTTTCCCCCTGAATACTCCTTGGATATTACCAAGATAAAAGAGATGTCATGTGCCATTGACAGATATGTAAGTCTGGTCAAGAACTGAGTGAAAACAGACCTGAGAGCTGCTTACAGGAGACGTAAGGCAGATTTGAGACCAGAAACCCCTTTTAGCATCCCCTGCTCACAGCAGCAGCTCACCAAAACCTGGCTTTTAGGGGAAGCTCAGGGCGTTGAGAGCTTTAACAAGTCACATTACCAAACCCCGAGGCTCCTGATTCAACCAGGGCCCTGGTTAGAGCAGAGCTGAGAGGACATGCACAGGCAGATGCATTTTCTTGACCTTCAGAGGGAGAGGCAGGTGATACCTCTTCTGCCCTTGGGGTTGTCCCTCCACCTCCTCTCTTCACCCCCAAGATGATGAAGGGCACTTTTAGGAGGTGGTTCCTCTGCGCTCTACTATACAGACACACAATTACTTTCTTCAGCATCTGTAGTTTTTCAGTAGCCAAATAATTCAAAGGAAGCCCTGGCTCTGGGGCAGAAGGAGGATGTTAAACATTACTTGTGTTAGGAATAACTAACCAGGGAAAAGAAACAATCAACCAAAAAAACCCTACTCGTTTTGGGTTACTTTCTTTTGAAATACATGCTATTTGAGATGCATAGTGGAAATCTATAGCTCCTGTACAGGTAAACCTAGTGTCCATTCATGGAGGGCAATGACTATCTCCAGCAGTTATTAATTACAGTTGTATGACAGCACTCATTGCAAAGTGGCAAAAGTATATTTTTTTTTTTGTGCTGAAGAAAAAAAACACCCAAAAAACTATTTAAATGTGAGTGCCTGGGGTTTTTTTCACTGTCAGTGAAGACAGTTTTTCACCAGTGAAGCTGCTTCGTACTCAGTAAAAACAAAATGTACACATTATGCTGGTTAGAGACAGCTGAGGTTCAGAGAGCTAATTCCAGTTGCCAGCACACTTTTCTGCAGGTTGCTTTTTAGCAGCGTTTGAGAAGAGAAAACTTCTGTCAGGAGACAGCATGTTGAAAAGAAAACGATGTATTGCTTTTTGGAAGAAATATAGCACAAGAACAGAAATTCTAGCTGTGAAACCAACATGTCTACACATCAAGTGTTTTAGAACTATTCCCTTTACTTTCTGCCTTTGGCGAAAGATAAATTTATTTTTCTGAAGAAAAGAAATCCATAAATTACACTGGGACAGATTTTTATTTTTTTTCTTTTTTTTCCCATTTTTCACAAAGGGAATTTTCAACACTGGAGATATAATTTCACTAGTTTGCAGGGAGAGCCTTTAAACTTCAAACAGTAGGTGTGGAAGATGAGGAAAGGAAAAGAGAAACCAATCTCCACCAGTAAGAACTGGGATGAATTATCAAATGCCACTGCATCCTGCAGCAACCCCTTCCCTCTCTAATGCAAGGAACTACAAGAAGCAGCAGGAGCAAGCACCAAGTGTGACAACAGTAATTCCCTGAAAACAGCACAGCTGTAGCTACAGGCGGAGCAGTGTATCACCTCAGCCTCTACTATAGCTATGACTGGCTTTAACAGGATAGTGCAGCAACCTAAGCAGCATCCCAGACTTCATGCATCAGTTTGGAGAAGTGGGAAGATGGGCAGGATGTCCATCAGAAGAGGGGTGGCCATCAGGGACAGGGAGGTGATTGTCCCTCTCTGGAGTCCTGTGTCCAGATCAGGGGAGCCCAGTACAAGAAAGATGTAGAACTGCTGGAGAGCGTCCAGAGGACCCACGAAGATATCAGAGGCCTGGAGCAGCTCCCCTACGAAGAGAAGCTGAGGGAGCTGGGCTGGTTCAGCCTGGAGAAGAGAAGGCTGCGGGGGGACCTCATTTCAGCCTTCCCATCCCTGAAGGGAGCAGAGAAACAGGAGGGGAATCAGCTTTTTGAAAGGATAGATAGTGGCAGGACAAGGGGGAATGGACTGAAGCTAAAGGAGGGAAGCTTTAGATTAGGTATTAATGGGAAGTTCTTTCCAGAGTGGTGAGGTGGTGGATGCCCCGTCCCTGGAGGTGTTCAAGGCCAGGTTGGATGGGACCCTGGGCAACCTTGTGTAGCTCCAGGCCTGGAGGTTGGTGTCCCTGCCTGTGACAGGGGGTTGGAACTCTGTGATCTGGGGGTCCTTTCCAACCCACACAATTCTATGATCCTATGATGCATTTCCACCCCTAGGCTCTGGGGAAAGCAGCTACAGTCAGCACCTCTAAAATCAGCACAGCTTCCTACCCAACCCTGCCTCTGCCACACTTGGGAAAGCAGAGCAATAAATCAGTGGCTGTATTTCTACCTGAATGTGGGGCTGACACTGTGCAATGCTTCCCTGGCCTTCCTGCTCCCTGCACACCTTTCCTTCCATAACACTCAGATTTTTTGATGTACACTTCCAACTGGCTGCTGGTGCTCTTTGGTGAAAAGACAGGACTAAGGATGCATCGAGTGCTGCAGGGTCTTGCACAGTGTTGGAGAGGGACAGAGATGCACCCATGCAAGGTGACATAGAGAAACCTATGGAGGATGAAACAACAGCAAATAAAACAATTGCATTAACAAAGTCTACAGTGACACTCAGTCTTCCCTCTATTCCCAGGAATTTCTGGATTTTGAGCATGAGGTGCCTCCAGGCAAGCTGTGTTGGAGGCCTTCTAGACTGGCTGCTGCCTCCCTGCTCTCTAAGATGCCTTAGGCACCATCTACTGCTTTGCCCATCACAATCCTCTTTGGGAGTGTTTGGGTGTGGGGCACATAAGAATGGAGCAGTTAACAGTTTGCCCGTTGAGAAGTTATTGCAAAGGGGATATTATCAACACAGAAGTCATCACCCCTGCCAGAAGATCTGGTAGAGTCTCTAAGGGGCAGTTGCACAGCAGAGCTGTAAGCCATCGTCTTAGCACCCTGTAGGGCAGGTGATGTGTGGTATCCGGAGGCACAAGGGGCATGTTGCAATTATGGCATTGCAGTGCGCTGCTGTAGGGATCTGCTGCTCCTCTCAGGCTGCCTCGTCACTTGGAGAGTATCCAGCGGGGCTAGGATGGATTACCCCTCATGGGAGGCCTACACCATGTTACTAGAGCAGCAGAATTGGGAAGCATTACCCATCCACGGAGCAGGACTTGTGCTAAAGCTAGCAGTCATCCCTGTTGCCTTCACTGAGCCTCTCATTCATCGGAGCACCATGGACCTGCTGTAGAGTGGACCCACTGTGTAGTCCACTAGTACATAGGGACCCACTGTAGTTCCAATGACATTTTCCCATGTCCTTCCCAAGCTTAGAAATGAAGGTGAGAGTTTGTATGAGTTTAGCAACCACTCTCCTCCAAAATACATGCAGACCCCCCCAAAGAAACATCAGATTAATAGATTCCACAAGCAACATGTCTCTTGCTGGATTTACCAGCTAACACTAGCAAGGATGTTAAAGTAGCAGTCTGGGTGGTACACACCTTCTCAAGACACTATCGAGTTTATGACAGTAGAAAAAGCTGAAAGGAGACTCTTTAACAGCTTTGACATTTACAGGCACCAAAACAGCCCAAATTAGTGTCAGATAACAACCACTCTCCTTTGAAGATTTGGTCTTCACCTTCCTTTATAACGTTAGGAATTTGCTATGCAAAAAAACATCCATTGCTGTAGTCAATAAAACAATGTTAAGGTCTGCATTAGGGCTTCCCAGAATTAGTGCTATTGCTGCTTAAGGCACTGCTTTACAACAGAAAGAGACACAGCAGGTGGTTCGCCTACAACAGCAGCACCAGCAGCAATTATTAGTAGTGAACAAGACATATAATACAATACTGGGCTTTAGAAGGTCTTGTCTGTGGTAAAATCACAGCCGTGACAAGGGACGAAGTTACAACATAGTTATCCCCTGACCCAAATACAATATGGTCCTATTTTGTAGTGTTGATGGGTCCATAACTATGTTCCACAGCAAGGCGTAGGGGTTAAGGTTACCAGCTGCACTCTACAATGAAACTGTGTTGTAAGTGGGTCCCATGACACAATTGTATTTCTAGTATAGAAAACCCCTAAATAGGCTGGACGCTACAGATCTCTCCCTTTTTCTCCATCTTCCTTGTGCATGCACACACGCTCTGCCCTCAGGATATCTCTAGAGAGCCGTGCTTCTCCATTTACTGTAATAGGAAGTGCTTTGATAGGAGGACAGGGTCATTGTCTATCAAAATCAGATCAAAAGATTCACAGTTAACTAGTAGCAAGTCATCAAAAAGCTTTGTGGCAAAATTTGAAACAGCCAGGCCCTTCTTCTCATTAGGCGGCGACAAAGCAAACGTTACTGCTTTTTCATTGTCTCTTCCAGGAATTTAATTGCTATTTTGCAGTTTACTCAGGCTCCTTCATCAAATATACCTGAGGCTTCAGCCGGCGCTGTGCAAACAGAGAAAGACTTGCCAGTTTTATCAAGGAACAGCTGAAAATTGGAAACAAAAGAAGGAAAAATACCCCTCAGAAGAGTGGTTAGTCCGACCTTTATAATGGTTGTCAGTATTTTAATAGATACCTCTCAGCTATTTGGCACTTACATGCCAGGTATTGGCTGTAAGACAAGAGGCAGGGAAAGAGGGATGGGAATTACCCTGGTAAGTTCCTAGAGATCTGAATGCTCTTGGTCTGATCAAGTGATGGAGTCACAGAAACGCAGAATCGTGGAAGGTGGAAGTGGTTGGAAGGGACCTCCAGAGATCATCAGGTCCAAACCCCCTGCCAAAGCAGGGTCCCTAGGACATATCCCACAGGTCAGCGTCCAGATGGGTCTTGAATATCGCCAGACTGAGATTCATGGGCAGGCAGGGTGCTTGCAAAAGTGGATGTAGGAGTCAATGAAACCAGTGAAAACCGGGCAGTGGATTACTTACATCCCCCAGGTATTTGCCCTATCTCTCCCATGACATTTTTAGCCCTAAGGCAAAACCACCCAGGCTGTTCATGAATCAGCTCCTGAACTGACACTGGTTTCAACATGGTTTATTAAGAAAAAGCAAAATCTGAATTAGTTCACTTTAGTGTGCCAGGCTGAAAAGTGGCAAGTCAGGGACTAAATCTGTGACTAGATCGGTTCATTCTGAGTTGGCCATCCATCTGTTTAAAAGATGGGACAAACAGCTGAAGGGAGTAACAGCTCTAGCGTCCTGATTTTAATTCACCACCACCAAGTCTATCAGCCCTCCCAGACGCACTACAGTTTCTCTCTTTCCCTTCTGCAGGACAGGCTCTGTCACTTCAGTGCTATTTTCACTTTCAAAGACAATGTCCTAACCCATTTAAAATAAAAGAAAAAAACCCATATTTTTTTGTTAAAACAGAAGAAGAAGAAAAAGAAGGGGAAAAGAAAACAAACACAAGGAAAAGAGATAGAAAGAAAAAACAACAACAACAACAAAACCCAGAAGAAAATTCCCAGGGAGTGTCCCAGGGGCAGTTATTTGTTTTAAACGATGTATAAAGTGCATGAAAATTCTTGTGAACTCTTTGCAGTTACATTGCCTTGTTTGGTACCTTTCTTAAAGAGGTCAGACATTAAA
Organism: Gallinula chloropus; assembly: GCF_964237585.1. Taxonomy (NCBI): domain Eukaryota; kingdom Metazoa; phylum Chordata; class Aves; order Gruiformes; family Rallidae; genus Gallinula; species Gallinula chloropus. The sequence goes on along the minus strand of NC_140089.1, from coordinate 5,037,765 downwards.
TAAATGTGTTGCACATAAATTACAAAGAAAGCTTTAAAATTAGCATTACACTGTAAACAAGTGTATATTAGTTGGATGGCTAATTAGCTATATGCTTCATACCTTACTAGTGGAGTCACTGCCTATGGTACTATAGTATTGCTACAAGTAATTTGCAGACTTGAGGCACACCTCAGAAAAATTAAGAGAAGGTATATACCTGAATTTAAGCATATGATCTGCCTAAAGAGGATGAATAGCACACAGTTCACTGGACTGAATGCAGAATGCACTGTTAATCCCATCCCAAGGGTTTGCATCCTTTGCAAACTCAAAAAAGCATCCTCTCACCAACAACAGTCTACTGGATTTTTTTTTTTTCCATAACAAATGGGAAGAAACCACTGGGTGCATGTTTTCCTCATCTCACTAAATTCACAAGAAATTTTTTTCACAGTAATTTGAGAGAGGCTTGGAGGGTCACCTCAAGTATTCAAACTAGAAGCAATGTCAAAACTCTCACGTATTTGAAAGTGAACTTTTTCAGAGTAGTCGCAACCTATTAGTGAGTGGGACAGGACTGGGGTGGGCTCATTTGGGGGTTTCCATTTTTGGAATGAGTCTGCCATCAATTAGTAAATTGCTAAGCATAGCCCTCCCTAGCCATTTAGGTAATTTAATATTATTAAATGTTTCTAAAATAAGAAGTGGGTTATAAAGTGTATCGTTTAGCTTCAGAGTAATTTGATCTATTATTTAAATTTCCCCAAAGGATTGTTTTATGGTACAGTCTTACAGCACATGTACAATGCTACTGTGCCCATAACACTTGGGTATTTAATTCCAGAAGATGCCATCATGATAATTTATCTTAGTTTTGATCATTTCTAGCTCGTGCTTTCTTTCCCCCTTATAACCAGACAGCTACGGTACCCAGCACAGGCCCAGGTCAACATTTTTTTCATACCCACAAAAAGGCTCATTCTCTGTGGGGTCTTTAAGATTGGGTAGAAGAACATGGCTGAGATGTATCTGTGTGAGCACAGAGGTGTACAGGTATGGACGGATCCTCCTAGCACCTCCTTCAATGTGAACACAATCCTGATGAGAATTGTTAACTGAAGATGCACCATAAACACGAATATCTTGCTTTGAAAACCATAAGTAATCTCTCACCTTAGTTATCTTTCACATTATCATGTCAAAGTCTTGATGCCATTTCAACTCTGCTAGCCTCAGTCCTTACTTGGATGCTTCTTTATTCCCTAGGCACTTTTTGCTTTCCCACCCTGTACCATGGAATCACAGAACCACAGAATGTCCTGGGTTGGAAGGGACCCATAAGGACCATCGAGTCCAACTCCTGGCTCCACACAGGGACAGCCAAGTCAGAGCTGGCACTGAGCGCACTGAGCGCATTGTTCAGACACTTCTTAAACTCAGCCCAGCTTGGGGCTGTGACCACTTCCTTGGGGAGCCTGTGCCAGTGCCTGACCCTCCTCTCAGTACAGAACCTCTTCCTAATATCCAACCTAAACCTCCCCTGATGCAGCTTCATGCCATTCCCTCAGGTTCTAGCCCCAGTCCCCAAAGAGGAGATTGGCATGTGGCCCTTCTCCATCCCTCATCAGGAAGCCACAGACTGCGATGAGGTCTCCCCTCAGCCTCCTCTTCTCCAGGCTGAACAAACCCAGCCTCTCCTCACAAGACTTCTCCAGACCCTTTCCCATCCTCATTGCCCTCCTCTGGACAGTCTCCAATGGTTTCATGTCCCTCTTGTACTGTGGCACCCAAACCTGCTCCCAGGACTCAAGGTGAGGCCACCTCAGTGCAGTGCAGACCAGAACAATACCCTCCCTGGTCCAGCTGGCCAAGCATTGCTTGATGCACTCCAGGATGCGCTTGACCCTCCTGGTAAACTCCCTATTCAAACTATCATTGCACTCTGTTTTTTGGTGCAGGTCTCCTGAGATATGCAATGGAAAAATAAAACCACTAGCAAATTACTTAATAAGTATTCAATAATAATTTGCTCCCAATTTTGATCCACACTTCTAAATTGCAATAAAAGTATGTTTTTAACAGAATGAGTCTATGTTGAGACATAACACTGCCAACTGCGGTCCTGTCAGATGCCATAAACTTGGTTGCATCAGGCAGAGTAATGTCTTAAAGAGCCTCTTAGCACTGAAAAAAAATTGATGTGCCAAGATTTAGGACAACCTCCAGCTAAGTCTGTTGTGAAAGGTGGTAGAAGTTGCCACAGGGCTGAAAGTGCACTTGCCTGAAAAGTAAGATTAAGATCCTCCACTCTCAGAGACATTTAAAATACCCTGTAGCATCTCACATATGAGTAAGCTACTCCCCATGACCTGGAAAAAATCCCCAGGGTAATCTCTTTGTTGGATGCCTTTTCTTTGGAGTCTCCTTTGGAAATGTTTTCTATGGGGCTGGCTCCTGTCTTGGTGGTCATGGTGATTGGGAGGAGGCTTAGCCTACTTGTTTTGGTGGGAACAAAATTCTAACTGTTCTATTGAGTGCTAATTCTCCCTTTGAACTGGGAGCCCATTCCCTCCTCTTCCTCCTTGGAGATATGTCACTTGAAAAACTGCAGAACATATACTTTTAAAATAGAAAACACTGACTGTAATCTTTTTTCCCGCCTTGTCTTAGAGACACCTCTAAGAGAAACTCATGCTGGTTTGTGACCTTCTCTGCTCTCTAGAAGAATGGCCTCCCCTGGGGGCATATTCCTTCCTAATATTCCTCTCCCCAGTGCATACATTCACAACTGCAACCTTGCATGTTTTAGAGCTACTGTCTATGCCTCAAATCCTGGGGTGTGCCCAGGGAATTAAGTGGAGTTGCTAGAGCTTTCATAAACGCCAGCAGGCAATTAAAACATTCTATTCCCAGAAAGAGCTGAGCACTTCCCATCATGTTTATTTTTCTGAAAATCAGTCCTTGTTCCATCAAGTTTAACCCAGCAGCAGGTAGAGCTATCACAATGAAATTTTGGTTCTGAGAGATGTTTGCTCATCCAAAGAAGCAAACGTTTCCACTTTCTTTGTCTGGCTTGGGTCTGCCCACTCCTTCCTGCTCTGTTTCTGTCCTTTGCTCTTTCTCTAACTCCCCACAGAGTTACATAGCCAGGTCAGTAATATTGACCTGCAGTTAGTGGAGGATGTAGCAAGGACTCTCACATGCTCACACATACACAGGGATCACAGAATCAGAGAACTGTAGGGGTTGGAAGGGACCTCCAGAGATCATCGGGTCCAACCCCCCTGCCAAAGCGGGGTCCCTAGGACAGGGCGCACAGGTCGGCATCTAGACGGGTCTGGAATCTCTCCAGAGAAGGAGACTCCACACCCCCTGGGCAGCCTGTCCCAGGGCTCCCTCACCCTCACTGTGAAGAAGTTCTTCTGCATATTGGTGCAGAATTTCCTGTGCTCCAATTTGAGGCCATTGCCCCTTGTCCTGTCCCCACAGACACTGAGAAGAGGCTGCCCATTTCCCCCTGTGTCCCACATTTATCACATCCCCTTTCAGTCTTCTATTCTCCAGGCTGAACACCCCCAGCTCACTCAGCCTTTCCTCATAGGGGAGATGCTTAAGTCACCTCTTTGTAGCCCTCCACTGGACAGATCCCTGTCCTTTTTATACGAGGGAGCCCAGAACTGGACACAATACTCCAGGTGGGGCCTGACCAGGGCAGAGTAGAGGGGGAGGATCCCCTCCTTTGACCTGCTGGCCACACTCCTCCTGATGCAACCCAGGATCCCATTGGCTCTCTTAGCCACCAGGGCACACTGCTGGCTCATGGCCAACCTGTCATCTACCAGGACCCCCAGGACCTTCTCCAGGACCTGGCCCTAAGCATCCTGGTGGTGGGGAAGGGCCGTGTTGTGGACAAGCTGTGCTAGTGGTAGGATTTAATGGGTAATGGGTGATGGATCCATGTGTTTACTGCATCTCTTCAGTTTTAGAATAAGATACCAGAATACAAATCTCAGGGATGTGAAGAGTGCCATTGATTTTGACTTTTAATGATTAAAGTTATTTAAATTCTTAAAAAAATCTGCCTGTTGAGTGCAGATGACACAAGCACAGTTCTAAGCATGTGCTCATTCCTTGGAAATGTTTTGTTGAGTCAAAATAAATGTTACAATGTGAAATCTCAAAGCTATGCCCCACATTTCTTTAGTCCACAACATAATCATTTCAAAGGACCAACACTTACAACTTTTTCTTTGGTCAAAAAAGTTAATTTTGACCATGGACTTCTATACCACTAATTCTGCCAGAAATACATGTAGTACTAGTGTCTACATTTTGGTTTAACATGAGGGTGCTTTGTTTTTAGGAATTCCTATTTCAATTTTCCAATGGTGTCTTCTTGCTTTTTTCTTTAATCTGATGTCTTAGGTGAGGACATAGGAAAGACTCTCACATGCTCACATGTTCACAAGCAACCAGGTTGCTCCAGGCTTGATGAAATCATTGTAATTGTGTCCTCTGAATAAGACTGGATTTCTTTCACTACTCTTGGTCATTTCTTGTTATGGAGATGATTTTGAAAGATTTTCCTGTTACTTTTAAAAGATAAAATTATAATTTGCTAATTTCAGTTTTGTAACTTGTTGCACTTGTGTTCCTGAAAGAGCCTTTATTTCACAGCAATATCATTTTTGATAAACCAAGAAGTCTGCATTCACTCAGGCAGAGCGTTGAGATTTGCTGTGGTTCCTTGGTTTTACTTACACTGTACCTTCTGATTTTGTGTGTTTCTGTTCCCAGCTGTTCTTCCAGCTGATTAATTATGATGCAATTCCTCTCCATTTTTTTGTATAATGCATCATCCCAGGATATCTTGTACTTTCATATTCCTGTTAACATGATTACAGGAACTGTTAACACAATGGTAAAACCTCTGTGTGCCCAAAACAAGCTCTAAATGGTTTTACTATTATGGGGCTTTTTATTGAGGGCAACTAATTAGAATTGCCTTTTTGTTATTGGTTTTAATTACAGTGCAGGCAGCTGTTTTCTCCCAGGGCTGACAGGCAGAGCCAGTAGCCATATGTTTTGCAGAGTGCTTCAGTAGAGATGCTGGCAGCACCACGCTCATCTGCCCAGCTGTTTATCATGATGGTAAAAGCAGCCATGCACATTTTAACAAGGTGCCCAGCAGGATTTAGCAGAGGGCAACAGGCAGCAGAGTCGCAGCATGGAAAGCAGATGGCAATACCTTGTTTTCTCATAAAGCCTGTAGGAATATAAAGGCTGCAGAAAATGGGCTTTTTGCAATTTCACTGAAGTTGGCCCAACGAATGTTAGGAAGACACACACAGGCACACAGGAGTGCACAATCACACACTATGAGCTTTGGCTCTTTAGAGAACCAGATAAGGAAGTGCTTTGAAGGTAATCTCATCTCCTCCTGTCTCTTTCTTGCCCATTGTCTACCTCATCTCCATGGCCAAATGGTCTTTTTTGTTCCTTTGCCCCCTTCAGGTGCATCAGTTCAACAACAGATGAAGAGGAGCAGGATTTAAAACCTTCATTCTAAAAAACAAGTCAACCCTCCTAATTTTTCTTCTTCAGTGATACTTTTCTTAGTGTCCTTGGATGCCACTTTATGACTATGAGGTGAGTTTTGTTTTGCCATCTGTCTCAAGTCTGTTTCCCTACTGGTAGGGGCAGTGATAATAGATAAAATGGGCTTCAGATGGGGGTGCAATTAAAATTGCTGATGGGGAAGATGCCCCCATGCTTTTCTTCAGGGTGCAGGTTGGTGGCAGAGAGCATTTTTTTGCCTCTGAAAGAGCACGCTGAGAAGGGGAGAGGAAGATCTGCAAGAACATCAAAGGCAAAAATGTGAACAGGAAAAGTTTATGAGGACAAAGGCAAAGAGTAAGTTGGGGTTTGGAAGTTACAAGATGCCCCTTGAAGACTGAAGTTTGACTCACGTGCAGGGGAGAATCCTAATGGGTCCGAAACCTCCACTGCAGACCTCGTATCAATTTTAATATCTTTAGCCAATTTCCACTTTTGTAGAATTAACTTCTTTCCAATTAGACTTGCCCTTAAAATAAAATGCCCTTGATCTTTGCTAATATTTGTAATGGAATTAAAACCCCCAAGGATAAAGATATTAGGATTCAGAAGCAAGTCTATGCTCATTTTTCTATTTACTTTCTTATAACTTTTCTTTAGAATTAATACTCCTCTCAGCCTGGATTCACCCTTGGAAGTCCACAAGGACCAGCTGCAAAACAGTCATCCCACCCTCCTGCTCCCCCACCACATACCCGTGCTGGGGAAACAGCGATCTCCTCTTCATCAGAGAGACACGTTTTGGGTGCAGATCCAGAATAAGCCTGCCTCTTGAGTTTCAGATGGAAATTAAAGCAGTATCTTCTCAGAAAGTTAGATTTTAGAGAGGAAATGAAGTCTACATTTCCACTGTGACAGTTGGAAATAGACTTTGTCTTCAAACTTAAAGAGCTGGTCCATGACTTGGACACAACAGTGGTGAAGACGTTGCCCTTTCCACTGCTCCAGTACTTTGGACTGCCCCATCTTAACTAGCCAAAATAATAATACATTTTGCTTCATCAAAGGCATCATCATTTCAGGAGTAATTTTACAGTGTTTTACAATTACTATATCTAAAACTAAATCTATGTTCAGAAATCTTTTGATACATATCATTAAGATTTGCTTCCACAAGTCTTTTGTCTCAAAACACCCCAGTTACTACCAGTGTCACGACTTTTGGTAGCATAAGCTGGGAGTGAAATACCTAACTGAAGTGTGTTTTTTGGCATAGTGAGGAGAGATGGGATGGTTCACAGGAGGCTGGGAATGTCCAGCTATTCTGCAAGGTGGAACAGTCCATAAAGCATTTTAGACTGAGGTCAAAATGAAACAAATCATGAGCACAGATTAAATTGCCAAATTTTTCCCATGCCAAACTTATCCAGTAGACCATCCTGACTGTTCTTCCAATTTAAACTGTATGTCAGTCCTGAAATACTGGTCTGATGATGGGAACTTGCACAGAAACTCAAGTCAAGTCATGTTTCCCTGTATTGCCAGCTCAGAGGATGGTTAACAAGGCAACCTTCTCTCATTCCCCACATGTAGATAAGTACTCTGTTACTTGACTGACAAAGTGAGAGTAGCAGAAGACAGTAGTTTGCATGTTCAGGTTGCTGTTATGCCTGTTGCCATCCAGGAAGATAAGCTGAAAAAACCATGGCACTGCACCAAACCTTGGTTGTGGCAACAGCTGGGTCAAGCTCAAGGGGAAAAGAGACAAATGCAAGAAAGGAACTGGCATGAAGGTGGTATTCTCCCATTTCTTGGACACAAACCCCCAAATATCACAGTGATTTCGTAGACAACCACACACCCTGGGACAGAAGGACCATGTGCCCTTTGTTTGAGGTGCTTTTCCATTCCATTTGTCTGAGGCTGTGTTGGTGATGCCTCATTGCTGCTCTGCCCATTGAGCTAGCTAATGAGCAGGCATTTAGAAAAAACATGTCTGGGTTTTGTTAAACTCCTGGTATAAAATTGTCCATTTGAACAGCATGTGGTGAGAGCAACCTGCAGCCTGTTCCTGCAGCTCAGTTGTGTGAAACAGTCTAGGTTTCTGTATCACCCATCATTTTACTGGCATTCAGCTAGAAGATGCACAAGGTCCTCCAGCCCCAGGCAGGACCCAAGGCACTGTTCCCAGAACCCCTGCCTTCTTTCCCATGCAACCCAGACTTTCTGCTCCTGTAAGACAGCAGACACAGGGACTGAACACTTACCACCATGTCCTGTGGGTAACATCATCTATTGTTTAACCTAATTGCACCCACACACAGCTACTGCAGGGGCTGGGGCAGGGCTGCTTCCTACCCAGCACTGTGTGTGATGCAGTGACCCTTGCAGGCAAGATCAAGGCTCCTGTGGGAAGGTGACTTGTTGCTTCTTTGTCATTGCTGAGGTGATTGTCATTAATTCCCTGCCCTTTCACCCCTGTGTCGCAGCCACATTCACCAGGGACCCTCTTTGATGAGTATCACTTAACATGTACACAGACTTATGTCATTCCCCCCTGCCCACCTGCTTCTTTCTCCCATTTTTCAGGCAGCAGCCCGTGGTGTGTCAGAGGAGCTTTCACAGGGATCTGCACACCAGGGAGGGAAAGGTGATATGCTGTTTGAGGCAGTTTTTCCATACCCAGGGCATTCCCATAAATGAGAGGAGTTTTAGGACTCTAACAAAAGTCAGATAAAGGGAGAGGATGACAGGGTGTAGTGAATGCAACTGTCACTGAGCGTAACATGAGAAGTTTCATGTTATACAGACTGACAAGTAAGCAATGCTGTTGTCAAGCTCTTTAACATAAAGGGGGTGCCCATCTGTGTGCAGTGCACTGGAGCCACAGATGTGCCATGTTTAAATGAACTAAAGCATAAAAGAAAGCTCTTGACCAACCCAGTGTATAAAATCAGTGAGCCTGCTTTTTCAATTAGCATGGTGAGAGGCACTTCTTGCTCCCTTCTGCTACCCCAATTAAAAAGCCTTTATTTCTCTGTACCACTGCCCTCAAAATGCTCCTGTGGTAAGTCAAGGGAAAAAAATTCACATTCCATCAGTTGGGAATTCTACCATAGGAAACACAGACAGTTCTTCTGTCACAATTATTTTTCCTTCTGTTTGCTGTTTTGGTGATGTAATACAGCTCTCACTTCCAATGGGATTGCCTCCCATCCTCATAAAATCCTTGGATGGTCTATGTGATTCCTTTGCCACCTCTGTCAGCCGCTGCATTGGAAAGAGAAGAGAAATTATTTGATATGAAAAAGTATCCAGCTTTACATCTGTTTGTGGAATTTCTGGGAGGCAGGGATTCAACGATCACAGCTCCTGCAGCTCGGAAGGAAAAATGACTGTCACATCAACAATACCTGGTCAGGAGCAGAAGCTTCTCTTACAGTGACTACTGGGGCACTGCACATCCTTCCAGGATTGATCCACAGACCGTTTGGGAGCTTTCCTCTCTGAGAGCCTTCCCATGCACGAGAGGTAGCTACTGTGGGTGTGGGATTTTTGCACTACAATAGGAAAAAAAATATGGGTCTGTGGAAGGGGGAGAGGAGAAGGAAAGGGGGAAATCACCTAGAGGCTCCTGGTAACCTGAGCTTAGAGCCCCTTTTAGATGTATGCGTGACAGTTAAAATTTAGGGAGGACCAAGAAAGCAAATATGAATTTCCCCCTGTAAAATTTCAAAGCAGGGCTTAAGAGGAGTTATTTTACATTTCTGTAGCTTTCCTGGTTTTTATGCAGATCTGAGCCACACACCTTTACAAAGCACTCAATATACATGAACTTAGGACAGCAGTCGAGTGCTGCCATGTAACTCAAGTCTTCATGTAAAAGCAGCTTTTATGTTATAAAATCAGCAACAAAACATCTCTGGGTTCATTTGACCTCCACACTCAAGTCTGAATATCCCAGATATATGTGTCACCTCTCCTGGGGCTTTGATCTTGTGTGAGAAAGAATAACATAATTCTTATGTTGTTGAACTCAGTTGACAGAGGATCTGATATTTTAGGAATGCTTTTGAGATGCCTGCATTGAGAACAGAAGGATGCTGCTTTCCTAATTAAAAGGAATAGGAGGTGCAGTTTGATCAGCATGATTCCCCCGCTGAAAATAGAACACCTAAAGACGATGAAGCTAACACCTAATGAAAGAAGGGCTGGCACGTAAGATGAGCACCAAGTGGTTGGCCAAAACTCTCCCTGACAATTTAATTACATTTCTGGATGACAACATCGCCACTTGCAGGACTGTGGGGGTTTGTCAGCTCCCAGTTTAAACCATGAGGTTGGAAAACGTTGGCCCAACAAGCACAGACATGAAGTGCCAGCCAAGAGATAACGTGGATTTTTTTTTTTTAATGAGTGAAAAATAATTTAAACCTTTGAAACTTGATTGAACTTCAAACAAAATGCAGCGCTCTCGGTCTTCAGTGCTCAAAAAGCATGCTATGCTACGTTCTTCCCTCCCAGATTCAAGATGTTTAGTCATAACATTATTTTTTTTATATATATATACACACACATAGATAGACATAAACAGACTTACACACATAGACATTTATATGTGTAAATACATGTGCTTATATATATACACATGAACACACATAAAAGGATCTCCTTGTTTCTCCTCTTCATTTGTAAGCTGTTATTAGGTACCTGCTTCTCAAGGGAAGAACTTCTTTCCATTAGTCATGAGTCTAGGTACATTTTTTCCATTGTTTTTCAGTGCATTTTGGGGGTTTTTTGGGGTGGGTTTTTTTGCCTTTTTATTTAGTTGGTTCGTTGGTTGGTTGGTTGTTGTTGAGGTGTTTGTTTGGTTTTCTTTAACATAGTCTGAAATTTTAGAACATGGAAACAAAATTGTCCCAGAAATCACATTGCATTAGTAAGGACCTGAGTGCTGAAAATGGAAGTTCAATGCAATGCAGGCTTAGTAGATTTTTTGGTTTGGTTAAAAAAACAAAGAAAGAAACACTTCTGTTAGGAGGGATGAGAAACAGCTTCATTACCTTTCACAAATATTTACAAGATCGTGTACTAAAGCACAATTCAAGGAAATCAGTTGAAATTTTTTAAAAAAATCTGAAAATGTTAGCAATGGGATGTTTCAACTAGATAAAAATATAATTACAGAATCACAGAATGTTTTGGGGTTGGAAGGGACATTGAAAGATCATCTAGTCCAACCCCCCATGCTAGAGCAGGATCACCTACATCAGGTCACACAAGAATACGTCCATGTGGGTTTTGAATGTCTCCATAGAAGGAGACTCCACAACCTCTGGCAATTCCTGGTCAGCCTGTCCCAGGGCTCTGCCACCCTTATAGTGAAAAAGTTTTTCCTTATGTTCACATGGAACCTCTTCTGCTCCAGCTTGCACCCAGTGTCCCTTGTCCCATCCTTGGCCATCACTGAGAAGAGCCTGGCTCTGTCCTCCTGACTCTCACCCTTTACATATTTATAGACATTGATGAGGTCATCCCTCAGTCATCCCTCCAATCTAAAGAGGATGGAGATTGCTGTTGCAACAGGCCAATTCTATTCCTGGCCACAGTATCCCCCTGTCCACAGGTCACACACATCTGGTACTAATATTGCATCTTACCTGTAGATACACAGATAAATCTTACTGATAACATGGTATTTTTGTAAGGTGCCATGTGAATTAAAGACACACTGATTCTTTTGCGTAGTGGAGAGATGCCTGGGTTAGAATAAATCAGCTTCCAGTGAAAATTGCAGTGTGGCTCCTGGAGTTTGGTGATGGTGCTGCTGGTGCACCTCAAGGTAAAGGTTGTTCCAAGTCAAAAGTTATCCCGTTTTCTTCCTGCACTGGTCCTTGGTCTCACATGGCAGAATCTCTGAAGAAAAATGAGTTCTCTTGGAGCAACCACAAATTCAGCTGATGTGTCTTCTTAGTGGATTTCTGTTGGTAGCAAAACCAAAAGCGGAACTTGCTGGCAATCATCTAACATCTGTTTTAACCTCAGTTGTATGTTTGATATAATCATTTAAAATGCTGCAGTGCAAAACGAAGTGAGACAGTGCTTTCTCTGATGTTTTACTTTCTGACTTTGAACTTGTGGGAAAATCTTGACTGAAATGAAGGTTCAACAAAGCCGATGAAAAATATTAGACCTTTGAGAGAATATGTTCTCCTGGCTTCAGAAAATCTCTGCTCAGATTGCACAGGAGTGATTGATTAAGAGAACCCAAGTTTATTTTTCAAACAAATTATCATTTTCACGTGTTCTGAAATGATCATCTTTTAATTCAACACACAAAAAAAGGCATAGTCATTTTTTAAACAATGACAGACCCATTCAAACACACGTTTCAGCAAGCATCTGGAGCTTTTATTTGTTCTAATCTGTATGACGCAAGTTTCCCTCATTTCATAACAATGTACTCACTTTGAATGGGGCTTTATATGCTGTATGTGTTGCAAAAGATAATGAATTGAGCCAACTTGAAGTTGCCTGCAAGGATCATGTGAAACTAACTACCATAGCAGTGAACCTTGCTTTAGAGCTTGGCTGTTGGTTTGTCCACCTCTAGTTGTACTTATGGCATGATAAGCATAAAGACAGATTACATATTGAGGTTATGTTTGCAGCTGCCTGGCATATGGAAAGCAAAATAAGGTTTACATTTTAAGGTTTTCAACAAGAAGATGCAAACTTTTTGTACGTGTCTCAGTTTGGGTATTTATTTGTTTCTTCCCAGCTTCTTTTACACCTCCATGCTGCAAAAATTCTGGTGTGAGTGATGGAGGCCACATAGTGCCAGGCTTTTAAGAGCAGAAGACCCATGATACAATAAGTAAAGAATCGCTCAGGCTGTAAAGAAAATAACCATGGCATGAGTCAACACAGAGCAAATTGAAGAGACCAAGCCCGATCTCCCATTTTGAGATTTATTGACATCTTCCTGCTAGAAGGTACTAAGAAACAAGCTGCTGGTAGCAAGACCCTTGTCAGTATTAGTGAGAAAACCACGGCCTCATTACCAACGCTGGTACAATGCCGTGTGGACATGAGGTTTGGTGTTTCTAAAGAAATGCCCTTTTCATGGGGAGCGCCCTAAAGAGGCATCGCCAGTGGGAATAAAAAATGAATAAGCCTGAAAGGAGGATGGTGCCCTTAAGACTTTATGCCTATCTTCCTGCTTTCTATCTGACCCTAAATTAGGCCTGCAGAAGGTGTGGTATTTAATACAGATATTGGGTACAATGTACCTTCTCACAATTAGTAGAAAGTGCTGTTTTATAATTAAAGGGTGAAGTGGGGCATGATGAACATATGGAAAAAGAGACCCTTAATAAGTGATGGAGCCTTCAAAAGAAATTGCTAATTAGTATGCATTTGATGTGTACTACACCAATTTTAAGACTTTGCCTGGAATAAATTGCTACTTTGGGTGTTCGAAGGAGTGGTGAGATTAGCATTTACAAAGGGGGCAATTTTCTGTCTTCTTGACTCTGTTAAATGGAGGAAATAACTTCCAAGACTGAAGCAGTAGTTAGCCCATCAATCATCCTCACAGCTGGAAACTGGGGATCCCAAATGCTGAGATGAGTTAATCCGTCACTTAATAAGTTCATGTTGGCACCATATGGCGCTGGGCCACTCCATACTGGGGCAGGGACAGCACTGTTTACACAGGCATGCTGCTTTCTCAGGTACCTCCCCGCTGGCAGACCCCTTTGTTCTGGAGGATCAATTTACTTTGCACAGTAAATTGACTGAATTGATCAGTTCAGAGCATGTAATTGTTGGCTAATCCAGGGGAATCATGTCCTGCCCATTTGGAAGAGCGAAAGGGTGCTGGCAGAGGGCAAATTTCTCTCTTCCTCCTGGAGACTATTTTTACCTGACCTGATGGACATTGATTAAAGCTGACGGTGGGTGGATGCTCAGTCCCTATCGACTCGAAGCCACCAAGGTAATGGGAGGACCAGCTTCCTTCAGTGAGGCTGCTTTAGGTGTCTGAGCACCGCTGCTGTTGCTAATTGCCCCAGGGTAGGAAAGCGCACGGAGGTGGGCACCTCAGGTTCCAATGCTGACTGGCTCCTCTTCAAAGCCTGAACACCGAATCACAGGCTAGCAAACAAAAAGATAAAAGCAGTGTGTTTAAAGCCACAGGATCACAGCCAGGCACAAACAAGCAACATCTCTGAATCAGAAAAGGGCTCATCTGAAGAATATATAGCTTTCTAGCTTTAACCTTGAAATTCCTCAATTTTGCAAGTATGTTTGAAGGCATCATTCCAAAACACAGCGATTTTGTTTTAACTTGCATAGTAAAACCCAAACCAGTCTGCAAATGTACAAAGTATCGTGCTCAACCTTCCCTTTTTAACCAAACTTCTTTTCTTTAACCAGTGCCTATCTGACTAGTGACAGATTCTTCCCTCACTTTACCAAAAAAGAAATTAAAAAAAGAAAAAAACAAAAAAAAAAATTCTAGCAAGCAAAATAAATAACATACATCAAGATATCATAATTATGCATATTGGGAAAGTGTGATGCAGCATTAAGTTTCCCAGAGGTGGGATTTCAGCACTGATCAAATAAAAGCCCACACTTGTTAGCGGGTTTCCCTGTTTTGTTTCCACAGCAACTTTTTACTGTGGGTTGTGGGAACTTTTCTTAACTTGTAACTTGCCATTTATTTCAGTCCCTTTGAAACCTGTGGACTGCACCTGATGGATAAGTGTGATCTGGTATACTCAGGTTTACTTCAAGTCTGAACCAAGTTAAATCATAGACAATTAGCTTCTGGATATAGTTGTTTTGGAGATATTATGTGAATTTTCTGGTATGTTGCTTTTTGATACTCATTTCAGTATGCAGAACTCATCCTTCTGACAGCCAAACACCCGCAAAAAGTAAATTTCTCTTCCCTTTCCCCAAAACTTGTTCATTTATTTTAACAAGGAGGCGCTGAAGGAAACAAGTTTTTGCCTGAATTCTCCCCAACTTCAAGGAAAGCTTGACATGTCTCTTTTCAGAGTAAGAATGAACTAGAGTTTAGAAAACTGCTGTTCACTAAGTTGAAGTAATGGCAAATACCTTCGCAACCAAAGGAGGAAGCACTAAATCAGCATATCCAATTTTCATGGCATCATAGAGAAGTAAGAAGTTATTTTTTTCAAGCCACAGCAGATGAGCTCAGTTCAGCCAGCAAAAAGGCATCTCTTCACCTGCACTTTACTTCCTCAGAAAAATGCCTTAAAAATACATGTAAGATAGCGTGAATAACTGAAAATATGTCCCTTTTCTGCCGCTCCTGTCGTTAAAGAGAAGAAACTCCAAAGAACATTTTTAAGACTAATGTAATGTTATGCATGAAAGTAAAGAAGATTTCCTGTATATTAGCAATTGTGCTTTTAAATCCCATAGCAGATTGGGTCATGCACAGTGCAACATTACCTACAATCGAAAATCCTGATTACAGGGTCTGAATTTATGTTTAAATGAATATTGAACATTTGAAGGAAAGGCAAAGGAGAGGGCTTTGCAGATATTAGTATCAGGAATGGGTCTATTTTCAAAGTGACAGGCAAAAATATGTATTAGTGAAGATTTTTCCATTAGTTCATATTAGTTCATATTTAAGGACAGTAATGCTAACGTACACAGCCCTTGAAATTCCTAAAGTAGATAGCACTAGCCTTTTAATCAATAAAAGCTATATATTGGTATCCCAAATATAAAGCATCCCAGTAGTATGTTTATGATACGTACAGTGGAATCAACAGTGGAATATATAAAAAGATAGGTTGCTTTAAAACAAGTTTCACTGCAAAGTGAGTATTTCATAGCTGAGCTCTGCAAACCTCTCCAATTCTGGCTCTTTAATAGAAATACAGACATACTATCACTTGGAAAGCGATTAAAATCACCACTACAACAAAATAAGATGCACTTTATGATTATCCTTTTTTATTTTTTTTCCTGAAGGTTGTTGTGGCTTGAAAATTTGTGGTGTCATCACTAGGAAAGGACAGAGAGGCTGGCACATCGACAGGCATCTCGCTCTTCTGCCTCCCAGATTCAGCAGAGGAGAGCATGTAAGGGGGTGGGAAAAACTCCTTCACACTATTATTCTCAGCCCATCAGCACTCCTTGGAATGCTACTCTCCAAATAAAAGCATGGCCTCTGCTTGCTAAGCTGTGCAGCATGTCTGTTTCTAATGGGACAGGTATTTCTCAACTCCAGGAGTGCTTCCAAATGCACTCCAAACAGCAGCAGTAGTGTATCCATGTACACGTGTCGTTGCTGCCCTCAGTTCAAAGCCTGAATACGTACATCCAAAGGATTCCATAGTCTGGGTTGTTGGCATTGATTTATTTGTTTCCTTCTTCTTTTTCCTTTTTTTAACGGCCTCAAATATTCCTGAGCATGGCAAAATAGTAGGATATTTGAAGACACTCTTAACACTATTAATTTGCAAATTCCCACTAGACTTGTCCTGTCTCTGGACAGCTAAGATGCCTGAAGTCAGGAGTGACACCCAGCACTGAGAGGACAGGCAGGTTTTTTTAGGGATCCTTGTCTCAAGGCAGAGCAAACTCTGGAATTTGCCTTCCTGAAAGTTTCAATAATTTATTGGATTATTAAAGTTCTCACATGAAAATGAACTTGCAGAAAGTGTGTGACCTTATGCTTCGCCTTGCAAGGTCCACAATGCTGACTCAACAAAGGAACAAAGGGAAGGACAAAAGTCAGTAGGTTTTTTTCAGAAGGCAGCTGAATGCAGGTTTCCTGCTTCGCCTGAATATGTTCTTTGGAGGTATTACAAAGGCAAAAGATGCCCTTCTTTTGTTTTTTACACATAAAGAACTGCAATTATTAGGAGTAGTGATGATCTCAAATAGCTCTTCTGATATCTGAAAGTTGTGACTTGTAAAAAGAACGAAAAAAAATTAATATTTCTGATTCTTTATTTGATGAATATATTTCTCCACAGAGAAGAGAGTTTCATTGCAAGGATCAGCTTCATGGCTAGCCAGACTGCTGAAGCTTCAAAATATTAGCTGAAATGGCAGGAGAATTTTTTCTCACTTTTCCTCTGCATACAAAGCCAATGGCACCCTGGGGTGTATTAGAAGGGGTGTGTTTAGTAAGTCAAGAGAGGTCCTTCTTTACCCCTTCTACTCTGCCCTGGTGAGACCACAGCTGGAATATTGTGTCCGGTTCTGGGTCCCTCAGCACGAGAAGGACACAGAACTCCTTGGAAGGGTCCAGCACAGGGCCACCAAGACGATTAAGTGAGTGGAACACCTTCCTGATGAGGACAGGCTGAGGGAGCTGGGCCTCTTTAGCTTGAAGGAGACTGAGGGGTGACCTTATTAATGTTTATAAATACATAAAGGGAGAGAGTCAGGAGGACTGAGCCAGGCTCTTCTCAGTGATGGCAGCGATAGGACAAGGGACAACAGGTGCAAGCTGGAGCAGAGGAAGTTCCATGAGGATGTGGAGGTTGTAGAGGTGGGTGATGGTCTCTTCAGCCAGATGACAGGAGATAGGACAAGGGGAAACGGCCTCAAGCTGCGCCAGGACAGGTTCAGATGTTAGTAAAAAATTCTTCACTGAAAGGGTTGCTGGGATGTGGAACAAGCTGCCCAGGGAGGGAGTTGAGTCACCAAGCCTGGATGTGTTTAAAAGATGGATAGATGAGGTACTTAGTGATATGTTTTAGATTAGGACAGGGACGGTTGGACTCAGTGACCTTAAAGGTCTTTTCCAACCTTGTGATTCTGTGAATATAAGGAAGAACTTCTTACTGTGAGGGTGACAGAGCCCTGGATCAGGCTGCCCAAAAGGTTGTGGAGTTTTCTTCTCTGGAGACATTCAAACCCAGCTGAATGTGTTCCTGTGTGACTTCGTCTGGGAGATCCTGTTTGGCAGGGGGGTTGTGCTAGATGATCCTTTGAGGTCCCTTCCAATTCCTAACATACATTCCATGACTCTCTGATTCTGTGGTGCAAGTAATCCAGTTTCTATATGTTTTAAGTCAGCTGTGTTTTCTCAGACCCTTTGTAAATCAGTCTTCCAATGTTCACATCCTCCTTACAGACTATCTCATCACCTTCTAATTGCAGACAACGTAAGTCAATTTTTTTCATACACATAGAAAGAGACCTTAAGGCAACCACTCCCCATGTAACAAGGAACAGGAGAAAAGGACATAAACTGCTGTAATTAAGAACAAGTATGTTCTTCCAGTGAGACCCATGTAACTGAGAAGAGTATGAGGTGACCTAGAGCCTCTACAGAACTGCCCTACCTGCATATGTCACATCCATCACTTTCAGGGCTGTATGTCCAAATATCAAGTGCAGCTCTGGACAACCCTAATTATGGTATTAATTGAGGGTGTTTTGCTGCCGCATGCGCATACCTCCCTCTCACAAAGCCCCCAGGCATAAAATGATGATCCCAGCTGAAAAAATGTTGCTTCTCCAAGTGGGGTCTGACTCAATTCCCTTTGTAGAGACATGAAAATTAAAACAGAACACACCATGCACTGTCCAGTTCACTCAGTACATAGCAACAAGTGACCTGTTAAATGATGACAAATCCTTTAGCTCCTGACTTTAGACCTCTGACCTCTTGACTCCCTGCCTGTATCCAGGGAGCAGTCTGGGGAGAAGAATGCAATAAACGGCTTGTAATCTAGTGCTCTCAAAAGAAATTACACCAAAACCAGCTGTTACACCACTAGCTGTTAAAGCCTGACAACATGTTAACTGAAATAAGGCTTTTATATTGTGTGGACGTTGGCAATGGCTGAAAGTCCAGTGCTGTCTCCTGATCCCTCCCTTGATGGAAACAGCAGTAAATGTCATCCCAAGTAAATATGTCCTACCATCCTTCAAGCTATGAGTATGATGTAGTTGATTGCAGTCTCTTCTTTCTCCTTTTAATTAACTGTGTTGGGCTTTGCTCCTCCACGCTGAGTTTTATGATGTGTCCCAACTTCTGAGCACAGCAGTGACTCAGCACATAATTTCTACATTTTCAGTCATCTCTGGCTGGTATTTGTACTTTGTTTTGATTATAATTTAAAATTTCTCTCTCTCTGGTTTTGGTTTGGGGTTGTTGGTTTTTTTTTGTGTTGGAATCATTACGTACAGGTACACAGGATTTATGATGAAGTCAAGTCTGCATTTGCCTCACTGGTTTCAGTGCTGGTACCTGAAATTATCCGAGGCACAAGTTTGACAGTGGATGTCAGAATTTTACCATGGGATGCTTGAAATACAGACTACATCTTTCTGTTCATCCATGTATGCATCAAAAATGCAGCAAACCAGCAAGCATCATGAGGGGGAAACCAAAAATAAAGAAGCATTGTGGTGCTGCAGGAGTTCACAGAGGAACATGTCCTACTAGGCACCTCTTAGAGTCCTTCAAAGCAGTTCTCTACCGCACATTTGAAAGGTATAGTTGCAAAGGAAGATGCCTGAGGAGAGACAAACCTTTCTCTCCACCTGATCCTTCCTCCTCTTAAGGTTTTTCTTCAAATCACTTGTGGTTGTTCTCTCTTGGTTTAGGTTTGGATGGCAAGGCTAGGGTGGGAGAGAGGCTATAAGAGTGGCTTCTGCAAGAAGTTGCTAGAAGTTTCTCCCATGTCTGATAGAGCCAACACCAGCTGGCTGCAAGATGGACCCACCACTGGTCAAGGCCAAGCCCATCAGGGACAGTTTATTGCCTCTGGAGTGACAGAGTTCAGAAGGGGGTTTAAAACCACCACTGCCAGAGAGAGGGGTGAGAAGGTGTGAGAAGAACAGCTCTGCAGACACAAAGTTCAGTGCAGAAGGAGGGGAAAAGGTGCTCCAGGCACTGGAGCAGAGATTCCCCTACAGCCCCTGGAGAAGGCTATGGTGAGGCATGCTGTCACCCTGCAGCCTATGGAGGTCCATAGTGGAGTAGATGTCCTCCTGCAGCCCATGGAGGACCCCATGATAGAGCAGCTGGAGGCACCTGAAGGATGCTGTGAGCCCATGATGGAGCAGGCTCCTGGCAGGACCTGCAGCCTGTGCAGAGAGGAGCTCATGCTTGAGCAGGTTTACTGGGGCACTTGTGACGCCATCAGGGATCGAGTTGGAGCAGTCTGGTCCTGAAGGTCCTTCTGCACCCCATGGAAGGGAACCATGCTGGGGCAATTCATGAAGAACTCATTAGTCAACTCTGACTTGCTTGGTAATAAATTAATTTTTTCTAAATTGTGTCTGTTTTACCCATGACACTAACCACTGAGTGAGCTCTCCCTTTATCTCCATCCAGGAGCCTTTCTTTATCTCTTCCCTTCTCAGCTGAGGAGGGCAGTGACAGAGTGGCTTTGGTGGCATCTGACCTCCAGCCAGGATCAACCCACCGCACCTCTATAGACACTTTATGTTAAAAGAAAAATAGATATCAGACGTTCAGCCTGTAACTTCAGTAACACCACAAATTTACCTCTTCTAATCCTTAAAAATGTGGGCAACCATGTCCCTGGTCATTGGTGTTTCATCTTGTTTCTCTCAGTTAATCCCGTTCCATACACTGCCTCAGGAACATTGTGTTTGTTTTGGAGGAATGGATTACCTCTGAGCCTGTGCACTACAATTTAGGCAGACTGCAACACCCTCGGTGCACAATGGTTCTTGTGAAAAGTAGAACAAAAGCGGGACACGAAAATAGAATTCCTCTTCAGGACTTTGAAATCACATACTCCTTAGAGGACTTTTTTTTTACAGATCTGATTGGAAATGACGTGGTTTATGTACCCAAAATTTATTTCTTTACACTTCAAACTCCATCAGATGTAGGACCCAACAGATCTGTCTTCAAGAAGCACTCTTATTTTTGTTCTACTTTATATTTAAAATGACACCTCACTCAGTATGTGCATATAGACTAAAATTGTCTGCTTTTGACGGTTCACCTTAATGATCTACAAGAAGAGAATGAAAGCTCGTTCTTCCCATGACAAGGCAGGATGCCTACTGAAAGCTCACTGGGGAAAATAATCTCATATAAAGTTTCTTTGATTTTGAAACAAATTTATGTTTTCATTGATCTTGGCCTTAAGCAAATTTACTATGTGGGAAAATTGAAGAGAATATTTTTAGCTTCTTTAAGTATAAGGGAAAGAGATTTATCTGTACCAGATATAAGGACCTTGTGGCTGCTGCTTGTTTGGAAAGGGACATGTTGATATATGTGTATTGTAAGTAGAGGAGGAGAAAGCAAGAAATTACAGCTTCTGTTTATCCATAGAAACATGAGGCTGCCCTTTCTCAAGCTTCACATTTGCCTTTTCTTGTTTGAGATTTTAATACAGAAAGAAAAGATTAAGAAATTCACACATGAAGTAAACATGCATGTTTGCCAGCAGACTAGCTAATAGATCCATTTCATTCATTTATTTGTTTTCAGTGATTATGAAAAACGTGTTCATCCCAGGAATGTGAAGAGTTGCAAAGGTATTGCCTCAATACTGCCCAGGAGGGCCACATACAGCTCTTTTGTTCTAGATTGGTCTGTTCAGGGAGATTTGGGAGTCACCTCCCCTGTCATATATCTTACTTTCAGTTTGCTTTAAAGGTCTCTCAGTTAGACTTCAGTCCAGTTTCCCTGGAAACCACCCAGGCATTAGGCAAGCAGCAGGTGAGACCTCCTTCCTCCCTCTCAAGCTCTGTAATGGCCTCTGACACAATGTTGGACTTGCATCTGCAGCAGGAAACCAAACCATTTTCATTCTGTCAATGGACATCAGGTTCAAGGGCTGCTCCAGGGAAAAGCTCCTTGTGGTTCTGCACAGCGGGGCTCTGGCAGAGGAGGGGGCTGCAGGGGCGGCTTCTGCACACAGCAGCTGGATCTTCCCCCAGGCCCACAGAGCAAACACCAACTGGCTCAACACCAGACCAGCCTCTGAACAAGGCTGAGCCCATCAGCAACGCTCACAGCGCCTCTGGGAATCACAGTGAGGAGGGAAAATGCCAGTGGCTGCTTTTTGCCCCCAGAGAAGGGAGTGAGAAGGTGGGAGAGACTGTGCAGGCACCAAGGGCAGGGAGGAGGAAAAGGAGGCACACAAGGTTCAGGAGAGAGAGATGCCCCTGAGCATGTGGAGAAACCCATGATGGAGTGAGTATCCCACCCAAAGCCCATGGATGATGATGGGGAGCAGAGATCCCATCTACAGCCCATGGAAGACCCCGTGCCAGAGTGGGTGCAGACACTTGATGGATGCTGTGACCCCATGGGATGCTTGGTTTGGAGCAAGCTCCTGGCAGTGAAACTTGCAGCCCGTTGAGAGACCACCCCATGCTGGAGCAGGTTTGCTGGTGAGGCTTGTAACCCTGTGGGGGACCAGGCTGGAGCAGTCTGGGCCTGAGAGACTGAGAGACATTCTGTGACTGATGACTGCACCCATAGCAGTGACCCACGCTGGGGCAGCTGGGGAAGAGCAGAAGCCCTGTGGGAAAGGACTCCCGTTGGAGAAGTTCATGGAGGACTGTCTGCTGTGGGTGGGACCCCAGGGTGCAGCAGGGGAAGGGGGTGAGGAATGCCCCCCAGACACACTGCTAAGAAGGAAAATAGCTTGTGAGGAACTGACCCAAACCCCTTTGTGTGTTTAATTCAATGCACTTGCAAACTGCTTCTCTTTTTATAAACCTCCAGTCGCAGCCCATCCCCATGCCACAATCTGGAGGAAGAAGGGAGTGAAATCCTGACTCAAGTGCAGTCTGCTGGGAAGGGAGGGGTGGGGGGAGGTGCTTTAAAATCTGGTCCCACTTCTCATTACCCGACTCTAGTGTCACTGGGGGTGCAGGGAAGTGTCATCAATTAGAGTTTTCTTTCCTTTATTCTGTGTTAAGTCTGTTCTGCCCTTGACACTGATTGCAGAAAGAACTCTCCCTGTCCTTATCTCCACTCCTGAGGAGCCTCTCAATATCTATTTTCTCCCCGGTGCAGCTGAAAAGGGAAGTGATGGAGTGGCTTGGGGGGTGGGGGGTGTCTGGCCTCCAGCCAGGGTCAAACCACCACACTCCTGCTTCATGTCTACATTGGAGACCTACTGCCTGCACCAGAATGGGGGTCCAGGTCATATATGGGTGCTGGTCTTTGCAGTAGCCTCTACCCATCCTTCATTCCTACCGAATGAGAGCAGAGTCGTAACAGACGGGGTCTCCATGCAGCTCCATCAGTCAGCACACTGTGAGGCATTCAGCTGTCTCCAGCAGCCAGAAAACTTTCCAGGTCCCTCACACCCTGAAATAATCTTGTTTTAATCCCTTTTGTGCTGAGCCAATGCCTTTCTGTTGGTTCAACTGAACCTCTCAGTTTCACTTGGAGATGGGCTCTGTAAGTAACTGTATGGAATCTTTTACACTGCATTATTTTCTAAAGTCTGTACACATCTAGGAGACATACATGAACACCTACACGTGTTTTCACAAGGCACAGAAGGGAATTTATGGAACAGCACTACTGGGGAAGCTTGCACCCTGCACCACATTTATGTTTATACCTGAAGGTGACTGATGTGAGGTGTGGCCTTCCCACCTCATGAAAAAAAACAATCCCTTTTCTTCTGGTGGCTGGTGCAAATCACAGTGCAGAGGTGTAAAACATCCTCTGTGAGAAATGCTGTGTACTGGTGGGACTCCAGGGACTCTCAGGTCAACTCACACCAGCTTGTCTGTCCCTGGATGCTACAGATGTCAGGTCTTGATGAGCATCAGTGTTGTGACCAAGGACTATTGGTCCACTGCAGCAGCAGAGGCACATTAATAATGTTTTACTACTGAAGTAATTAAGTAATTGTTTCTTCAGCTTTTTCTTTGGTTGCAAACCTGTTGACTTTAAGAATATTCTAGATGCTGTGAAAGCCAGAATTTTCCATTGACCTACTTGAGGATGCACTGGATAGAGAAATACTCATCCAAAAATTCTTGAAGGGTCAGAGGCCCTTGTTTTTGTAAAGAACACTGGTAATTCTTTTTCTCTTTTCTTTGCTAAATCACCTCCATCATTTTCCTGAATGGTTCCTGGTGCTCTAAACAAAATGCTCTCAGCATTACTTCTCCTCCTCCTGGGTAATTTAGCTTTAACAAGTCACCAGGCCATGGATGTCCAGTGTGTCCAGCTAAACATTAGCATAAGCAATGGCTAAGAAAACACTGAACTAATCTATAGCAGAAAATATCTTTCTCAGGAAAATAGTCCTGCTTCCTCACACATTTTGTGCAAGTTTTTTGTGGGAGCTCTGAACTGGATCAATATTTGTATAACTGGAAAATGCACTCTGTGCAAAAGAAAAAAATCCCATAATTTTATGAATGCAGAATAGAAGGGATCAAAATTTGTACTCTTTTCTGTAGCTACCTTTGTATATTTAATGCAATGCACTTGCAAACTGTTGGGTTTTTTTTATATAAATCAACCCAGCTATGAGCCAGCCAAGCCCTCCTGGAAATGTATTGAGACAACTGTAAATTGAGGTTTCCTTAAACTATTCCTCACACCTCTAAGGTCTGTAAAGGGACTTTAAAATGTGTGGAAATGTCATTTTGTCCCAGATTAGGGACCTCTGCCCTCCACAGTGTGTGAAGTATCATTAGCGCAAGCGCCTGTTAAGTTCACTCTCCAACAGAAAGCATCTGAATGAGGCTGCAAAATCATATCCTTTGTAGTTCAGCAGTGAGCTGAATTTTCATTTCAGATGATTATCTTAGTAATAGGAAAAAAATCTTTGCATTTTTGTCAGCATATCAGTTGTGAAGCATGGGTCTTGGGAAGGTTTTTCTACCGTAATTTGTGAAAGCCAAGCATGACCCTCTGTTGCTCTCTAAAGAATTATTTTATAGACTGAAATGTATGTTTTAGAGACCACTGATGTAGAAACTGAGAGCCTTCAGGGTACAGGGTTCTTTGGATGAGTCACGTTTAAACTACTGCAACTAAATGACAGTTTACCAGCGTGCAAAGCCATTAGAAATGCACAGCTGAGTGACGGGGTGCATCGGAATGGTGTGTTTGATCTCATCTGCTGTTTATTTTATATGCTCAGGTTTATCAGTCAAAGCCTACAAGCTGGGGACAAAACAGGCAGGTAGCTGTTTGCCATTTAACAGCAGTCCTCCATTCAGTACAGCATATAATAAGGTATAGATATTATATAAAATAATACTGACTACGAAGATGTACCTCAACTATTCAGCCCTGTGTGGCTCGCTCTGGCAACCAACAACCTGCCTCAGAGGGCAAGGGAAGACACCTATAACATTGTGTACATATGACACAAGCATCTGGATATAATTTGCAATTATCTGCCATGAAGCTGAATGTCTGTCATTTATACACCACTTGTTAACCATATGTAATATATCACACGTATGTGCATACAGCTGTACATTTAAACATCAGCTAAACATACATTTGTACACACATACTTCTATAAATCTATAGATTTTTACAAATGTTTGATAGATAAGTCATATGTGTTTAGAGCATTCTGTCTGTGCACATCACACATGGAAAACAATAAAAACATATGCAAATATGTGCCTGACATCCAAGGCTGAAGTTTATAAACATATATATGTGAATGCAAATGTGCTGTCACTTTCATACAGTGGTTATAATGCTTTCTTCCCACATGCTGGCCTTGAACTGCTATGATTTCATTGAAAAGAAATGCATTACTAGAGATTTACTCCAGAACAGAAAGTTTCAGACTCCAGATCTTCAAATTTAATATGTAATCGGCTTCTTTCTTGAGAGAACTGATTTGGGAAAACCAAGTCATGTCTGTTGTCTTTCTTCTTTTAATAGATATTTGGTACTTGATATTGCCTCACAATGCCCTGTGGAACATACTTACACAATAATCTCTGTAACTTTGTAGTTAAGTGATGGAATATCTGTGATCCTGTTTGAAGTCACAGCTGAACCAAAACTTCTTCCTCTTTTTTTTGGTTTAAGCTAAAAATCTCAGTAAAGGATTCCTATAGAAGAATAATAGAAAATGAACTAGATTGGAAGAGCAATGTCCATGTAATTTTAAAAGAAAGTAGGAAAATCTACCATCCTAAAAAATACTGATTTTTTAATAATCTGTGTGACTGTGGTTCACATTTTTCATAAATCATTCCAGTTCTCATACATTTCCTTTTCAGGCTTCCTCTAGAACCTGTAGTGAATAAACTACTCAGTAAGGAAAATACTTTCTTCTTGCTGAATTTAATCTAACATTCATGTGAATTTTCTAAAGACAGTTTAAATTCTTTCAAAACCTCGTTTCATGTAACGTTGATTTAATTCAGCATGAAAATAATTTCCATTTACTTACCATAAACAGTTATTCTCAACTGTAGAAAGGATTAGAAGTGGCAAGAAAATCTGTTGTTTAGTTTTATTGATGCAAAAATAAAGGAGCAGTTTTTAGAAGTGTTTTTGTCAGAAATGTGAGTACACTCCTTTAGCATTTCCCTTCTGTTTTGACAGCTCATCAAAAACGCTCACAACTTTTTATGTGTGGTAATAATGCCCATTAATTAATAGCTTTTCTCTGCTATGAGTTTGCAAGCATTATTAACACAACAGTTATAACCAGAATTGTTCATGTTTTTCTGCACATGCTCTGTCCCTGGATGTTAAATGTTGACTAAAGGGGAAACTAATGTAAAATCCTGAGAATATATTTGATATATTTCAAATTTTGTCTCTAAAAGAAACATTTATGGTTTACATTTCATTATTTCATCAGTTTGTTGGCCAACCATGGTGAAATACTCTTTTGTTTTGAGCCAGTGGAGAACTTGGCTGGTTTTACATGTTTAAGTCTTAAGCAAACTATATAATTAAAAAGACTAAATAGTTCTAAGGTTGTAGCTGTGACAGCATCAATATTATCTCATTAATTTCTCCTCCAGGTCAGAATCTAAATCATAGCTTTTCTTTTATATTTCAAGTGTTTATACTCTGTGACAGGAATAACATTTTGTTTTACCTGAAGGAGTAAAATATTTCATTAGTTCATCATCCACACTAGTGTAAATGTTGCTAACAATTACTTCTTTTTCCTGAGTTGTTTTTCCTTTGTGGAGAGGATGTTCCACCTTTATTTCTTAACAGCATTTCTTCAGGAGTTGGGAACAATGTGTGGAAAATTGGAAGTGAAAAATGGAAGTGAAATTTCAACAATGGCAAATTCAATAGACAGGCATTGGCTTTAATGAAGTCTGTCTAAAGTATGGAATTATGACATGACCTTCATAAACAATGAGTCAAACCTGTCATCAGATGAGGTCAGCAGAAAAAAACTCAATACTTTCAGTGTGCTGAGGCAGAACTGTATGTCATTTTGCTCTTGGCTATAGAATACTCATTGAATTTCTTACCTGCAAGTCAGAAAATTGTGTAAATAGCAGAAATGGTACAGCGACTGTCCATGAATCCAGGACATGGCCAAAGGTGGGAAAGGTCAAGTGTCTTAACTTTATTGTTCCTTCCCCATTCAACGTGTATGCTGGAGTGCTGCAATGCAGCCCAATGAAATTGGCAAAATGCTTAGAGGAGTAAAAAATGTTCAAAATGTAATATATTAATGCAAATAGCAACCGCATCTGAAAACTGCATACGGTGGTCATCTTACTGCAGACCCAGAAAAGTCCTCCTGAAAATACTTGCTGACCAGCAGATATGCACCTCCTTTTCCAAATGGAGAATGTATGTGTAGAGCAAAATGCAACACATCTTTGAAATCTTTCACATAAAATATGAGTAGCCTCTTTATTCTTTTTAAAATAATCTTAGAAATAGAGATAAATTACTTTCTTAACGTCAATCTATTCCTTTCTGAGGAGATATTTCTTGTGACTATGAGAACGTCCCTAGATTTCACCCATATAGTTCAATTGGTGCAATATCTCCACTGCAGAATATTTTGATTGCCTGGGAAAAAAACCCCTGACATTTTCATGGATATTTTTTTAATAAAATTAACATACGATGGAATAATTATTGTGGGTTTTGCATGAAATAATTACCCCAAAGCCAAGTTTAATCCCAAATAGATAGTCCCCTTTGAAGTCTATTAAACTGCTGTTCTGCAAAGGAGATGCTGCTCAATATTTTTAATGTAGATGGCATCTGGAAACACAATGTTTCATTGGTTAGACTGTGCAAGAGAAACACCACCACTTCCCTACATCATGACAGAATTCAAAGGACAAGCACACAGTGTCAGGTGAACCATCTAAAATGTACCTAAAAATAAAATTAATGTAAATTTCAATATAAAATTTATCTATAAAGTAAAATATCTAAGATTGAGAGAGACATGCAGATGGATGGGGTATTAATTTGTTTCTTCATCCAGACTACCACTGCAACCAGGTACTAGTTCTGCTGCATAACAGTTTTCCCATTAGTAATTTGGAGTCTCACTGGAAGAAAAGTGATGTTATACCTTTGTGCCAGCTGTGAAACAGCAAGGAGGTCAAAGGAAAAAGTTCCTATGGACTTCACTGGTGTTTTGGGTTGATACTGTCGTAGCATATCTTCAGGTACAGAGTGTGAATTTCTGGCGTGCAGAAGACAAAACCTCTAAAAAAGTGGAAGCCAGAAAGGTGCTTTTATTTCTAGGATGGGTTTTAACAAAACGCCTGTGGCTTCTTATTCCAGAATTCAGACAAGAAACTCACCAGTTACACATATTATGGGGAAAAACAAGATAAAAATCACAGGAATATCACATCAGAGACTCTGCTGCAAAAACAATGGAGTTAGCAGATGATTCTGCACCAGTCGACTACTTCCATTTAAGGCAATATATGACGTATCATTCAGGTAAAGCTCATTTTTAACCTAATATGGAGGATCTAGGAAGTTTTTACACTCACTGGGTATTCTAATGTTTTGGTAAAAATTAAACTGCCACTTGATTTGCAATCAGATTTGCAATCAAGGATCTGATACTTGCCATTCCCATTGGGAAACTGTAGGTGTTGCTGAAGCTGCACAGTTGCATAAGAGAGGCAAGTGACCAGATCACACTGGAGAAATAGTGCTTAATACATTTAACACCTTCTCAAGCAATCTGTTTTCCCCTTTCCCTGTGATAATTGAAAATGCATTAACGTTTGATGCATTCCTCATGGCTTGTGGTTTTTGTTTTGGGTGTGTAGTGGGTTTTGGCATTCTTGAAGTAATTTTCCCGGGAAACCAGCCTGCCTGTGTGGATTTTGGCTTGTTAGTGAATCATGACCTGTGGAAGCTCTGTAATGTAGGGAGCAGTCTGCAAGAGTTATGGATTTTTTATTAATTTAAAGGGGAAAAAAAATCCAAGGCTGTTAGAAGCTGATTGCATTCTGGGGACTTTCAAGTGCATGGAAGTGTGTCTTTATTTTGCTTTAAAAGACAGTTGGTTAACAATACACTCTAAACAATACTGGGAGTTTAGTTTGCCAGTTTATCACTCTTGTTATCCCAGGGTCCAATTCTCCAAGCACAATCCATTTCCAGTCTTTTTGTCATCAGAGTGGAAAGATCAGTGGCCTTTGACATGCTGTGAGCTGCCAAGTGTATCAAGGGGAATCGTGCCACCAGGAAGATCGGAGTTGGGATGGAAACAGCCTTGGAGCCTGCTGAGCATGAGAAGTTGCCCAGAGATCTCACAGAGCTCGGTCTTCCCTTGCTGAGTGGTTTTCCTAGATGCAAACAACTTCCAGAACTTCGTACTGAAACGTTCACACTTAAGGCACTCCTTGTCAGGATATGACTATGTCAGTCACTCTAAGCATTTCAGAATGGCCCAAAAATAGACCTGTCAGTCACAACAGTAAGAAAATAGAAAACTTCCAACGGCCTGACATAGCTGAATAGAAAGATTTACATTTTCTACCATGGGAGAAAACACAGAATGAGGTCTGATAAAAATATGGCATGTTCTAGACAGATCAAATGAAAGAATGACTATAATTATCCCTGTACTGATGTTGCCTGTCTCATCAAAACAGCCTCAAACCACTTCTTTCTAAAGCATAATTTTCTATGGTATAACTTATTTGTAACTTAGACAAGAATTGTGTTGTAATAAAGAAAAAAAAATCAATGTGTTTTCACTTTTCTTTCTCATTTTTTCATGCAAAGACAAATAAGAAAAACGTTAAACTTTATTCTACTGGTGAAAAGGAAAATTTTGGAAAAGGTAATTTAATGTGGAGTGTACACATGGTACACCTATACTTTATAAAGTATGCCTGCCTTAGAAATGCTTCTTAATAATGGTCCCCTTTTCATTATTTAGGTTCTCCAGACAAACTTTAAGGATTTTAAGTCAAACTGTTGGGTAACTGAATTGCCATACAGCCTCCTCTTTGCACAATGTTGGCCAAACCAACCTTCATGACTGCAAAAGGTGAAGCCTGGTTAGTTCCCCATTTCTATGGAAGGTCCCTCTGCTGATGTGCTACCAAAGCAACCAATACTGATGATGGCATGGCTGTTACTCCTGGGTCATGCTTACTGTCCTTACATGAGCTTACACCTACGGTACCTTCCCAAATCACTACTGCTTTGCAACAAATGGAGGAGCAAATAAAGACTACCTTGTCCAAAGGGACCAGAGCTTCTCTGTAAATCATCAGAGAAGAGTCCTGATGGATGAGTGGTGATCTTAAAACCTTTCAGTTGCAGTCTTGGGTCTTAGCTGCCCTGATAAGTAAGCATTTATTTTCCTTCTGCACATTTTTTCTCCTAAAGCACACTTTCTGTTTTGAACTTTAAATAAATTCTGCCTGCCAAGGCTCCATGTGATGGAAGAAATAGTGCAGCAGAAAGAAGAAAATTTGCCTTATTTTTCTTTTTCTTAGCTCCCCTTTTCCTACCCTCCTAAATGAGTTGTGTTTATTTACATAAATTGAGTTTGTGGGAAAAAATTCCCTGGCTGCTTGTGGGACAGATCATTAGTTTGATCTTCATGGCTCTCAAAATACCATAAAATTCCATATTAGGGAGACCATGCTGCTCCTGGTGCTTCCACATGCCTTCAGTTCACCCCTTAATTAAAAAACAGTAGTACTAGTCAGTAGTTAGCTCACTTCTCTATGGGTTGCTGCATGGTAACGCATACAATAGAGTAACATAAAATCTTACATCTTCACTACTCCACTATGTCTTAAATTATGCATGTTTAAACATGTACTTCTCTAGGAGAAAATTTGGCCAAACACAACTCAGTAGCTCATATCTGAATGTATTAATTGGTTCAAGATGTAACAAAGGGACTTTATTTGCTCTGCCGCCAGTCCAGCTACAATTCAATTCAAAACATGTTTAATTTAATTTGGGATGAGAGCACGTTGTCTTTTCAGTTGGAGTATTTATCTTTATGCCACTATCTTTTGTTTCTCTTCTTTTTCTTCTATATTAAAGAAGTGGTTATCATGACATGTATATTATCTGACAGTACAAAACTTAAAAGAGAAAAACTAATCCAGGACAGACCACTTATCTTCATCAAATAAGCTTCCTGCTGACTGTGTATCATTATCAGAAAGTTGGGCAGCAGGAAAATACCTTATTTTTTTCTTTGGAAACTCATTAAGAAATACTTGATTGCACTACCCTTTTTTTTATTTTTAGGACTTCTCTTTTATCATGTGTAAATATCTGCCTTTGTAGTGGGAAACACATCACTGACAATGTGCACTGCAAGGAGAGATTTGGTTAAAGGATGTCCATAAAAACTAGAAAATAAGCTTATTGTCATAGTGACAATACAACACATAATTCAAATTATGATCTGATTTTTTTTTACATCTTTATGGTTTTTTTAGCGTTTAATCTATTTAAGTCAAAACGTAGCTCTAGAAAATGACAAGCAAATGCTGATTTGAAGAATTTTAAAAGTATTAGTGATCCAAATAAACATTTTAGAAGGTAATTTTGTCAGACTTTGTGAGTCTGGTGTTTTGCAACGCTGGTTTTCTGATAGCACTTCTTCTGGGAGATGGTAACAAGCAGTGCAGGATTTGAGGGTTTTGTCTTCAGCTGTCTAGAATATCTCAAATACTGAAGGAAAAAAAAAATCCTAAAACTCAAACAGGTGTTTCTGTGATTTCTAAAGAACGGGCTTGCAAGTGTGCTGTTTGACAGTTTCCCCATGCCAGTACCAGTACTAAAGATACTCCACAACAATTCCTCTCTCAGTGAAAGCCACGTTATAGGGATCTTGCCCTAGCTGCAGCAGAGCAGACCTGAGTCTTTTAAAATAACCCATGACTTCATCTTCATTTCTAGCAGCCCTTTTCATTTTATTTTTATTTAAAGGAAACTTGCTATTTATTGGACCCGTGTGAGCTTTGCATTCATGTGGACTGGTGCTCTCTAGTTTAGAAACTCCCTCCTTAACGTACCTCAAAGCTTTATCACCCTAGGGTCAGGCTGATCCTTCCTGCTCTCTAAACTTATCTACTATACACCACCCTATCTGTTATATACTTGGTGTAGAATTTATGGTGTCATAATGACCTGTACAGACTGTATGCTATTGTGTACATTCGATATGAATAGTTTAAAGGATAAGTAGCCAGCCCTGCTGGGAAGAGCCTGGGGGTTCTGGTGGACAAGAAACTTCACATGAGCCAGCAGTGGCTCTTGCAGCTCCCAAGGCCAGTGGTATCCTCGGCTCCATCAGAAGAGGGGTGGGCAGCAGGGACAGGGAGGGGATTGTCTCTCTCTACTCTGCCCTCATGAGGACTCATCTGAAGTCCTGTGTCCAGATCTGGGGCCCCAGTACAAGAAAGATGTAGAACTGTTGGAGAGGGTTCAGAGGAGACCACAAAGATGATCAGAGGGCTGGAGCAGCTCCCCTACAAAAAGAGGCTGAGGGAGCTGGGCTTGTTCAGCCCGGAGAAGAGAAGGCTGCGGGGGGACCTCATTGCAGCCTTCCAGTACCTGAAGGAAGCTTATAAGCAGGAGGGGAATCACCTTTTTAAAAGGGTAGACAATGGCAGAACAAGGGGGAATGGATTGAAGCTGAAGAAGAGGAGGTTTAGATTACAAAGAGAGAGTTAAGGTGCTGGAACAGGCTGCCCAGAGAGGTTGTGGATGCCCTGACTCTGGAGGTGTTCAAGGCCTGGTTGGATAGGTCCCTGGGCAACCTTGTGTAGATCCAGGCCTGGAAGTTGGTGACCCTGCCTGTGGCAGTGGGGTTGGAGCTCTGTGATCCCTGAGATCCCTTCCAACCCATGGCATTCTATGATTCTACAATTCTATGATAATTATGCAACACCCTATTTTTTAAAAGCATCAGTGAAATTCTAGCCATATGTCTGATTTACACATCATCTGAGCAAATGACAAAAGATCTAGAAAAGCCTCACTGAGAAAATTCACAGCATAATGTCTTCCTTGCAATTGTGGCATGAAAGACACCATTTCCAGCTCTCACAGATTATATTTACATGATGATTATGATAATGTAGTCTCCTTTAATATGTACATTTAGGCTGAAAAAAATATTCTACTCAGCATTCTCCTTATCTCACACTCTTAATGACTAACGCATTTTAGTTTATTTAATCCCATTTATCCTGAATGAGCAATACATCTAAGGAGTGACCTAGGGGTTTTTTCTTAGCTCACTTTCAATTTCTCACATTTATATCTGCTCTTAAGATCTTACACACTCTTTGTGGTTAGAGACTGGCCCCTTGTTTATGTTTTACTTCTTGGAGACTAGTAGTTTTCATGGTATGGACATACTCCTCTTTCCCCCATCCCTGATGTGAACTTTTTCTAATGATTTCAAAGGAAGAGTTCAGGACCTCCAAACTCGGTGTCTATTTCATGCCACAAGCTTTCTTGACAACTAGCAAGTGAGGTTAAAGAAAAATCAGAGCATTTAAATTATATCCATAGCACATTATATTTTACTTTTTTTAATGTCATATAATGTGAAAGTTACAAAGACACAAGATGATAAAACAGAAAAAAATAAAAAAAGCCAATATCTGGTAAGGTTGGCAATCTTTTCCTATAAACTAAGTATTTCTGCCCAGTGGTGCTGTGTACAGTGCTTTGTTCTGTAATGATCGGAGTTTTAACTCCATTTTTATTATAGAATATTAGAGATGGTACAATTGTAAATTAAAGAGTCAAAAAGGGAGAAATGTGGGAGTAAAAATGTCTTTCCATACATGTAATGTGAAAAAAAAAGGAAACTTGAAAGGCAACAGCATCTGAAGATAAACTAAACTATGCAAGTATCTCTGAACCATAAATCACTGTTTCAATGAATGCTAATGAGATGAAATGTTGGAGGATTTCTAAAGGAGGCTTACAACACAGGGTGCTAAACCTGACTTGGGATGAACTAGAAAGTTATAGATCTTAGCTAAGTCACACAAAAGTTGCACTGAAGTAAACAGCTAATCTGAGAAGAAAATCGTATAATCACAGAGTTACAGAACACTTTGGGTTGAAAGATACCTTAATGATCACCAAGTTCCAATCCCCCTGCTATAGGGATGGACAATAGAGAATTAGAGTCTATAATTAGAGACATTCAACACAATGAGGAGAATGTTTTCATGAAATGTGAAAGCTATAAAATTCTTGATTTACTTTTTGCATAATCATATATCTGATCAATAAAAGAGTTTTTATATAGTATATGCTATTATAAAATAGTTTTTTGTATACTATATGCTATTATATGCATTCATTTACCTAATACTTTATTTGCATGGTGATTTATTTGGTTTTTTTTTAACAGGCACTAACTGAAACGGAGTGATCTTGCCCTGTTTAGATTAAAATCTGAATAATTTTCCGTATTTTGAGATCAATCAGTAAGGAAACATCAAAGATGGACCTTCCTAATGAGAACCCCCCATGGACTAGTTCTTGTTCCAAAAACGCTCAGTATTTTTCCTTAATACCAGAGTCTGTATATCGCCAGCGCTACACAGACCCATGGAGCTCTGGCAATGAATTATAGAGTAGCTACGACTTCAATAATGATGTTGCAAGGTCACAATTAAGAGAACGTGCTTCAGTAAAATCAAATAAAACCACATAAGTTTCATATAAAACCCCTCTGAGGAGAGGGATACAAACCTTAACATTTTCATACCCCACTGCTTGTGAATTGGGAGGCAAATATAGCTGAATGAACTGGGGCTGTTCAGCCTGGAGAAAAGAAGCCTGAGAGGGGGTATGATCAATGGGTATCAACATCTCAAGTATGAGACACAGGGGGACATGGGCAGCCTCTTCTCAGTGGTCTGTGGGGACAGGACAAGGGGCGATGGCCTCAAGTTGGAGCGCAGGGAGTTCCACACCAATCTGGGGAAGAAATTCTTCACAGTGAGGGTGATGGAGCCCTGGGACAGGCTGCCCAGGGGGGTGTGGAGTCTCCCTCTCTGAAGAGATTCCAGCCCTGTCTGGATGCCGACCTGTGTGACCCTGCTTTGGCAGGGGGGTTGGACCTGATGATCGCTGGAGGTCCCTTCCAACCCCTACGATTCTGTGATTCTGTAGTTAAAGAGTAGTTAAAGCAATCCCTGACATACAAAAAGGCTAGTCTGGACTTGCATCAGTGAGACAGGCATTGCAACACTCTGCTCCATCCTTGCTTGATGAGAGGAATAAGAAAACCTGAAAAGAGGTCAGCAGTCAAAAAAGGTGACGGAGAAGACTGAGCAAAGGGCACACAGTGAGTGCCTGAGGTGTCTTTTCAACAGGCAGATGGGAGCTCCGTGTGCTCACACCTCAAGCAGGTCGGCACAGCCAGCTCAGACCCAGGAAGGCATCCCATGACAGGTACCAATGTGGATTTTGGCAGGCAGAGAGGCACCCAGAGGTCTGTGACTGCGCTCTTTGGCAGCGCAATCTCCAATCCTATGCCATGTCCAAACTGTCCTGCTGTCTTTGAACAGATAAGCTCAGCTCAGGACTGGTGTGTTTTGCTCACGGGCTCGGGGTTGTGCCAGGTCAAGAAGGAGCCTTGTTTCAGTTCACACTGGCAAAACTCACTGAGACATTTCACCTTCTGTAGAGAGAAGTGCTGGCTGCTGCACTGGGCCAATCCAGCATCACCTGGGAAAGCAACTGTATTGTCGAATCTCCCTGTTTTATCACAAGGCTTACCCAATTTGTTATGAACTATTTGCATTTACAGAGACTGAGGAATCTTACCTGCCAGCTGAAAATCACAGAATCACTAGGTTGGAGAAGACCTTTGAGATTATCGAGTCCAAACGTAGCCATTCTCTTAATAAATAATTCAATGTTGAGCTGTTAGAGAAGGTATAAGGATTATCCAGCTCAGAGTTCGTAAACAGGTTTCAGTAACGTCCAGTGCACCAGGTAACTCATGAGGGGCTGTAAAAGTGACTCGGCCTTGGATTGCCTTGAGGACCCATCTCTGCAGAGACAGCCCATGGATAGCTGTAAAGATCACTCTATCACTCCTCTTTTCATCTAGACAGGGGAGAAAACATATTGAGAGGCTTAAGAGTCGAGATAAGGACAGGGAGAGAGATCATTCCGCCAGTAGTATCATGGGCAAACCACCCCCCCACCTTCACCCACCTCCCCACACACACATCATACCACTACTGATACAAGAGTAGGATAAAGAGAAACACAGTCAACCCTCAAAACACCTTCTCCCACCCCTCCCTTCTTAGCAGACTCAACTCTGTTCATGATTTCTCTCCCTCCTCCCTGCCAGGTGTCACAGGGGGAGATGGTGATGGGGGTTTTGGTCAGTTCCTCATGAGTCATTTCCCTTCCTAGCCAAGGTGGGCATTCCTCACACCCTTCCCCTGTTGCACTGTGGGGTCCCACCCATGGAAGACAGTCCTCCATGAACTTCTCCAACGTGAATCCTTTCACAGGGGGCTTCAGCTCTTCCCCAGCTGCCCCAGTGTGGGTCAGTGCTATGGGTGCAGTCATAAGTCACAGGGAATAAAAACCCTCCAAGCTGGGCTGCAAATTGGGAATCGCTTCTCCAGCTCTGCAGCTGGCAGGTGAGGACACCCTTCACCCTGTCCAGGATGGTGGCTAAGGGAACATACTGCGAGCCCTTACCTGGGGGTAAGTGAATATTTGGTAGGTTTAAGGTTGTAGTAGGTGACAGACACATGTGTAGTATTTAGTGTGCTTGTGAGTTGGGACAGTGGATTCCATGGACCTGCTGTGGTTGTAACAGTGCATTTTGTAACTTGCCTGTGGGCAGCAATTGTGAGCTTGTGAGTCGGTTGTGGTTGCAACGGTGCGTTTTGCAAATCTCTTGTGGTGGTTGTATTGTAGTCCAGATTTTAAAAACTATAGTAGTGGATTTCTCTATTGCGTCCATAAAACCTGCAACAGTGACACATTGAATCTGCACCTGGTGTTCAAATAAACTGGGTCTTTGAACCCTGAAGTTGAGTGTCTTTTTCACAGAACCACAGAATCACAAGGTTGGAAAAGACATTTGAGATCATCGAGCCCAAATATTCCTGTCCTATGCTGAACCAGATCTCTAAGCACCTCATCTATCCATCCTCTAAACACATCCAGGGAAGGTGACTCAACCCCCTCCCTGGGCAGCCTGTTCCAGGCCCTGACAACTCTTTCAGTAAAAAATGTTTTCCTAACATCTAATCTGACCCTGCCCTGGTGCAGCTTGAGGCCATTGCCCCTTGTTCTGTCACCTGCCATTTGGCTGAAAAGACCATCTCCCACCTCTCTACACCCTCCTGGCAGGTAAGTATAGGTGGTGATAAGGTCTCCCCTCAGCCACCTCTTCTCCAGGCTGAACAGCCCCAGCTCCCTCAGCCGCTCCTCATAGGATTTGCCCTCCAGCCCCTTCCCCAGCCTGGTTGCCCTTCTCTGGACACGCTCCAGGACCTCAGTATTATTTTGCCACAGATGAGGATGAAAGTCAGCACCTGTGATCCCTCTGCTCAAACAGCCTGAAACATCACAACAGAAGGCAATAAAAGAGGCAGAGATGTTTAAAAAACATGCAGGACAGACCTGGTAACATCCAGAAGTCCCCTCCAGCATTCACGGCTGTGTGACTCTGGATGAAGCAGTTCTAGCCCCTTCCTAGCCTCCACCACCTTGAAATCAGACATTCAATTTGTGATGGTCACTCATGCTTGCCCTCACAACAAAGAAGAAAGCTATTCCTAAGGGCTTTTTAGACACCTAACTGGAGCTGAGATGCACCGCAGTCTGGAGATGCTTCTCCTGCATCAGAGAGGACACTTCACTTGCATTAGAAGGTCAGATGTAGCTACCCAAGTCCTGGACAAAGCCTAAATAGCATGCATTTAATTTCAAGGATTTAAAACCCAACTACCCAATTAATTAGCTGGACATGCCCTTCATGCATTACCTGGGATTTCTTCGTTTGTCTAACTACATCTATATGATCAGTTCTCATGGTTATGCAAATTAATTACCTTTGTGCCACTTGTGGATTATTTGTTCCCACAAATCAGCATTTTTGCAGTCACATTTCTAAAGCCCCCCCCCCCCCCCGAGTACTGGAGAATTAGTGGAGAATACCTGTAAAAGTAGGTTAAGTTCCTTAAACCTGGGGGTGGATGTGACATTAGCTGGGAACTCAGTACAATTATTGTATTTATTTTACAGAAGGCCTCTAGACAGCCCTGAGTTAGCTCTGCTAATGACGCCTGGCAGAAAGGTTATATACTAATATGGAAAATGACAGTGTGGAATACATCTTCACAGCTCATTCACGATGCTCCAGGGCATCACAGCTGCTTCAGGCTTTATTGCCTGTGAGTTAGGGACCCCGCATCCACCAGAAAGCAGTTAGATAATGCTGTATCACACTGCTCTCCCTCCTCCACATTGCACGCAGAGCCCTAACACTGAATTAAGTCTAAATAGCTCAGAAATGGAAACGAGTGTATTGAAATGCATGGCACTCAAAGTCATGCACGCAGAGGCACAACCCTGCATGTAGATGCCTACAGACAAGGCCAAATGCCAGAAGCCTCCCTGCTTCACACAGAAAATGTTCTGGGAAGCACCTGTTTTATACTTAAAAAGGGATATTGCAGCAGCAAGTGGCAATAAGACCCAGGTCAGGAGCAGGCACACAATGCACTACCAGGGTTTCCAGAGAGCCCCACATGCCACAGCATCAGAAAGCTGCAATAAGGATCCAGAAGAATTAAAAGTGATGATGTGAAGGGAGTAATCCACCTTGCAGCGTAAGGACATTACACCCACCTTCTCTGTCAGTCATCTCAGCTCTGAGGCCTGAGTTAAAGCTCCCTGGCCTGAAAATGCTTCTAATTAATGCATTAGCATGAGGATGAATCAGACCTGTGCTTCCTCCTGCATCGCCAGTTCCAGGGTGCTTTCAGCTGGGCTGTACTTGCAGAAGTTTCTTGTCACGAGTCTCACAGGCTTAATCAAATTCTTGCTCAAAAGCCTTGCTTAGCAAAGAGAGAAAGGACCAGATTCTGGCCTCAGAGTACTCTAAAGGAAAGATGTTTGGATAAGTCAGTGAGAGGTTAAAAATCAGATATAACTGCCGATCAACTATATATGGTACACATGGGGACATAGACCACTAGATTACACTGGTTTAAGCAAAAGCAACCAGATATTACAGGACTGGAAAGAAGCCAATAAAGTTAAATATTCTAAATTATTTTTATTAGAATTCATAATAGTCAGGTAAAAATGCCAAAGCTAGCCTATGATGATTCAATTCACAGAGCCAGACGATAAGAAACACTTGCAACTACTGCCAATTTATACATGACTAATGTGTACACCTAAGTCCTGATACGTCTATTAGACTGGTATTGTCAATAACATGGAGCCAGGCAGCAGCTAGAAGTCTGAATTTATGTACAACTAATGCGCAGGAAATCTCCCACACTTGCAGTCTCACACAGCCTAAGCCCTAATAAACTGCAAAGGAAATTAGTTTCTTCACTGCACATGGGTGAACTGATGGGAAGCCTCTCCTGTTTATTGCGCTGCCACAGGCTCCCTCAGTCTCACAAAAAGGAGACATACACACAAACACACACATTCTGCTTTGCTCTGTTCTTAGTGCAGCACCCTCATTAATTTTCTGTCTTCCTCTCACCTGATTTTGCTGGGTGGAACCTCATGCTACAATAGTGCACATCACACTTTTTGCCATTATAAACAAAAAAAAATGTTATTTGAGAACATCAAATTTGTGTGCCATAGTACAGTGCAAAGAAAGGTAGCAAATTAGTATGTCAGTTTGTACGAAGTGGTGCGTTGCTGTGGTTAATGAGCCTCTGCTTTCAAACTGGATAAGCTCTGGGTAGTTAGAGAGGGATGATCTGACCAACTGTGTCAGCTGCTTTGACCAAAAAGGAATATTCAAAGTTTCTTTTTCACAAATTCCACTGGGCAATGTTTTTCAACCAGTATTTTCCCTCCTCTTGGAGACTCTCGTCTCTCAACTGGATAGCATCAAAGGCTTTGGGATCTAAAGCCTAAGGGCAGCACTGCCTGTAGATTGGTTTGGACTCTATGATCTTGAAAGTCTATTCCATTATATGATTCTGTGATTGACCTGATGTCAGAGGACTATACCACTGCCTAACTCTAGCAGGTCCCCTAAAATTCATTACAAATTTTCCTGAATCAGTTTCCCAAACCAAAACAAGTGGTACAAGAGTCCTTGACTATAAGGCAGGAACTTTTAAGTCCTCCATAAAGAAGACATGTACCTCACAAAACCTCTGCCTTTATAAGACTCATGAATCCAAAATGCCAATATAATAAAGAGCCATAGACACCGATAAAGTCCAGTATTTCTAAACGATGCACAGAGATTGTCCCAGAAGTCTAAATCAAGGTTGTTTTCTGTGAAGCAGCTGCATAGGGGCCAAAAATTTCATCAAAACATATGCATTTGCAGACCTTCATATCTGAAAATAAACATTTTTCAGCACAATACTTTTGTGTAAATAGTCTGGGTAGGCTTTTATGATGGCTAGAATCCCCAGATGATCTTTCTAATGATTATGAGAATATTCAAAACCAAGAAATCAAAACACAGCTGGTCAACATGAAAAACCATGAAGGAAATGTTCAAGACTTTATTTTCTTGCACAGGTAAAGTTTATTTTGGGGGGGTTTTGTTGGGTTTTTATTATTATTTTCATGCACATGTCTTCTTTGGAACTTCTTTTTTTACATTTTGAACTTTACAAGAAGGCCATTGAAATATCAGTTCAGCTCACCCATTCAGGACAACTCATGAACACGGAGGCACTTCGTCCTCTTTGTACAGCATCACTCTTCCCTGTTTATTCCTGAAAGTGGCTTACATGCACCCTGAATTTATCTAAGCCCTCATAACTGCCCTGAAAAAAGTATGCATCAGGGATTAAAATGCCATGGCACTCTTCCCAGTCTCTTCCCACAACACAACTCAGTTGACTTCAGTGGATTTGTACCACTGAAAAATGAAGCAAGTTAGTGAAGAAACAGATCCAGGAAAATAAATAACCTTCCAAGCAGAAGACAAATCAACTGCTCTGGAGATGTAACATGGGAAAGACAGTCTGAAGAATATACTTAAGAACCAAAAGGTGCTGAGACTGAGAGAGTGCTGTATCAGCATCAGCCAGCTGAGCACTTAGTCATGGTTTTCTTAATAAATACCAACAAAATGCTGATATTCTTTTAGAGATAGACACAATCAGGTTTTGAGTGTGAGGGACTGAGGTACAAAATTAAAATGATGATTTTAAATCCTCCCTGATTTTTTCTGTCTGATGCAGAGTATGAGTTGGTACTACCTGCCAGAGAAATGTGTGACCAAATGCTGATTTCTTCTAGATGGTGTAGTTATCAGCACAGTGAACTGTTTGAAAGGTAAAAACTAAGTAAATATGAACACAAATTTTGGTGATTCAAACTATCCACCTCTAAGCAGAGCTGTAAACCAGAAATTTTAGGTTCAATAAATATTTCATGAAATTATATTATTTATTAATACTGCTCAACACAGACTCATCAACTCCCTGATTTCTTTCTTCATTGTCACCACTGGTTTTGAAGATAAGTTTGCTGAAAGGAAAATCACAGAATCATAGGGGTCAGCAGGGACCTCCAGAGATCATCAGGTCCAACCCCCCTGCCAAAGCAGGCTCCCTAGGACAGGGCACACAGGTCGGCATCCAGATGGGTCTTGAATATCTCCAGAGAAGGAGACTCCACACCACCCTGGGCAGCCTGTCCCAGGGCTCCCTCACCCTCATTTTGAAGAAGTTCTTCCTCATATTCATGCGGAACTTCCTGTGCTCCAACTTGAAGCCATTAAAATTAATCAAAGATAACTGGTGAAGTGGTCCTGTTGGTGTCCCCTATGGTAATGCAGCCTGCATGACAGTTAATTCTACCTCCTGGGCCATGGGATGCTCCAAGTCAGCAAATTACAAAAGCTGCAAAAGTTGAGGAAAGGGAAGACAGGGACATAAGTAGGGGAAAATTAGTGTAGGCTGGATGACTGACAGAGGTCTCCTGTCAGTCAGTAACACGCTTTCCTTGCAAGAGCCTTGCTCTACCATCAGATGCTGTCACATTGTGTGATTATTTTAATAAATGCCCCTTTTCTGATAACTCTGACAGTTCTGGAATTTCATTCCCCAGATGCTTCACAACCTTCAGCCATTTTTCAGTTTGTACATAGCCATTTTTAAACATTTATTTCTGTGCTAGTCCTATGACTTTTTGTAAACAGCTTTTTTTCCTTCCCTGGTATTCAATTCTGTCACGTTATCAGAGGCAATAATACGCCCTTTTGGTTACTGCTTTTCTGGGTTGAATAACAAAGTAATTTTCTTCTCTTTCAGGACATCCTGTTTTCTCTCTTTTCTTCCTCCTCAGCCTCTGGGCTCTCTTGTGGTTTGATTTCATTGTTTCCACGTAGGAGCAACCAGAGCCTTACAAAGTGTTGCAGACAGGCTGTCCTATGTAGAAATGCCTCACTTGGGCTTTTCCAATGGCTATATCAATTCTGATGCCTTCAAGTCATTCGATGACCAACATTTCCAGATATTTTAGGAGAAAAAAAAAGTTTGAAAAAAGATTATGCCCTTAGTTATAAATTAAAAGCTCTGCACTTTCTACATTAAATTGTAACTAGTTCATATTACTCCAGTTACCAAGATTCATTAGCCCCCTTGTCCTCCAAGCTTCCAGGGTTGCACCTAATGCTGACTGTTCGCAAATTTCAGCCAATACAGTACTACTTGTTCTGACAGGTTGCCAAGGTAACTAATGAATCAGCCACTGTTGATGAAGACTGGGCTGAATACTAGTGCTGTAAGGAAGTTGATTTATGTTGCCCTCCTGCCTGAAGCTTCTCCTTTCAGCACAAACATTGGCCACCTTTTCTTTCAGCTCCATGCTCATGTCACACTTTTTCAATTAATTCCAATTTTACCAGT
The DNA here is from genome assembly GCF_964237585.1 of Gallinula chloropus. Classification (NCBI taxonomy): domain Eukaryota; kingdom Metazoa; phylum Chordata; class Aves; order Gruiformes; family Rallidae; genus Gallinula; species Gallinula chloropus. Next base: position 4,994,679 of record NC_140089.1, on the reverse strand, counting down.
TTAACTAAGAATTTCCATGATAGTGACATATCAGATGTTTTACTGAAGTCAGATTTCCTCTATTCATATCTATCTCTGTATACCTATATATATATATCTATAGATTAACTTTCTACAATTTCTCTTAAGTGTAGCTTAAACTTTTAACAATACCCATTTAGTTTGGCAAAGACTACTTTTAGGGAAACCGTGTTGCCATTCCAGTTCACCTTCCATTTACTATTACCTCCTAACATCTTTTCATTTATTCATTCTTTGAAAATATCTTCCAATGCTCTAATGCTTACTGTCTGAGCTACTTTGGAGGTCAACTCATTGCTCTCTAATTTTCTCCTTTCCACCACAGAAAAATTGTCTACATGAAAAAAAATGTGCCAGGTGAGTTTCTGCATATGACAAAAAAAGAAAAAGAAAAAAATAAATACCAAGGTAAATACATAAGACACAAGAAGTTATTATGACTAAAGATGTTATCTGGGGAACTAAAATTAGAGGGGTCCTTCTAGCTGAGAATAGCCAGGGGGTAAAAATGTTGACTTACTGATAATTTTCTGAGTAATTTTGAATCAATTATAGAAGAATAACAAACCCCCCCTGTAAGTGCTATTGTTAATCTGTTGATTTAATTCAATAGATACTCCATCTTCAGTGGACAATACGTGATCACCCCAGTAAAAATGGAGACATGAAGAGCACACAAATTGTTAAACTTTACTGGTAAGGGCAGTGGGCAAATCACAGTTTCAAGCTAGAGTAGACAGGAAAATAAAGGAAAAAATAAAGATATCACAGAATCACAGAATAACAAGGTTGGAAGAGACCTTTGAAGATCATCGAGTCCAACCATTCACATATGTATATGTTTCTGAGATCTCTATGTATTTATTAGGATGAAAGAAAGTCCACAAGATCCATTTTTCAAATAGCACCAGTCAGCTTTCCCATCCACATCCCTGAAACCTAGACAATCATTAAATTTACAGCTGAGACACGGTGCCAGAGAAGCCATAGCTGCATGGATTAGCAGCCTAGAAATTGAAAACATCCATTTAACTTTGTGTAATCTTATTCAATAAACAAGATGTACTCATTATTCTCACACTCTCCTTGGGTGAGATGCTGGCAAATATTCAGCGTTAGTTTTGTGACAACTTGAGCCAGAAGGTTCACTTGAAATCATCACACTGTCTGTGCTGCAGAAGCACAGGGTTCAGTTCTAAGCAACATTTCTCAGGACTTGACAGAAAATAAAAATACCCTATCCTTTTACATCAAGATAGAGGAAGGGTTCATTTCTCTTACAGCATACCTTAACTAACGTAACACATACAGTAAATTAACAAACATCACATAACATACTAAAATATACAATGAGCAAAATCGGTTGTAAACAAAACTTCACTCTAAAAAACAATTTAAGAATCAGAGGCCTGAATCCTGTGGTGATGGAGAACTTACAGCTGGTACCAAGAGACATCTTTGCTTTTTCTCCCTTTCCTTCCTCTCGAACATTGTTCTTTAAACAGTTGACATTTCTCCTCAAAAGTATTAACCATATCTCTAGACAGATGGTGTGATTCCAACTGCTACTAATATTATTAATGAAGACTGCTGGCTCCTTTCCCTAAGGAATTGTAATTGATAAAAAAATTATTAGTCCTATCATCTAACAGAGTCTCCTTCCTTTGAAATGTGCCTGCTTCTTTGACATATGCCTGATTCTTAGGAATATTTCCAAGCACAATTGTTACAAAAAGCATTTCTTTCCAAATAAAATACTAGTCCCATTGCCAGTATCGAGAAGGTACTGTTTTATTGTTATGTGCAATTGCACTTTATCCATCAACTGGCATAAGTTTTAAAAGCAGAACTCAAAAGTTGACCCTAGAAACACATAATATACCAAAAAAAAAGAAATTACACAAAGAAGTGATTCCTTGCTGATTTTCTTCCTGGGTGCCAATTCTTGCCATTTCACCATAATTTTCACAGTATACAGTCATTTTTCTTAAAATAACAACTACATGTGTCAGAAAATTACATAAGAATCTCATTTTTCATTACAAATTAGACATTTGGGTCTAATGGCTACAAAGAAATACTTGATAGCGTCCCGTGAGCAAGAGTCAGAAGTCAGGGGAAAGAAAAACAGAACACAACAATCATTGTTTTGTAAATCACTTTGTTTTACCCAGTGTGACTCTGTGAGCATGAGTAACATTTGAATGGGTTAGTCTGGGTAAAGAATAACGTGGAAAATATATATGTTTGTGGAGTTTTTTATTTATAACAGATTTAGGACTGGAAATACGTAGAATTCCAAACACATTTAATATATCACTTGAAAACAGCGAGTTCAATGGATAAAAAGCTTTTCAATTGATAAGAAGATAACTGAAGAGATACATGTCTCTTACAAAAAGTTTTGACTGGTTTTAAGAAGCAGTCAACATCCAGAACCAGACTTAGATGAAAAGATAAACCACATGTCCATAGTTTGGAAAACTGTTGTATTTTGACAAGCCTGATGGGAAGCTGGACACACTTACCAGCAAGGAAAGGAAACTACGAGTTTGGAAATCAACAAGAAGATGCAAAGCATGACACTACATCATGCCACTTTTGCACATGGACTAAGATGTCTCAGCGATGCAATGAGACAAAATGACTCATACATGTCTACGCTGGACTAAGGTTGTACCTGGACAGTATTTCACATGGGAACACCTATAACTCAACCTTAATCATTCTATGAACTCTGTCAGCAATTGCTCTCCAGAAGAGGAGTTTGTGATTCCAGTCTGTAGGAATAAGAAAAGCCAAGACCAAGAAGAAAGTCTGTAGGATGCATGCAGCAGCAGGGGAGAAGTCCATCAGTCTTGGAGTTGTTGCTGAAGGCAAGAAGCAGATAGAAAATAAAGTCTTTATGTTTAAACTATCAAGCAAACTTAGCTAGTTGTGGCAAATCAAACCTTCTGTAGTTCAGTATCCGGGCCTGCTCTCATACACGGAAATATGGCTGTAAACAGACATTTAGGAACAACTCTCTGTGCATGTCAGTTTTCAATGAGCTGTCATCATATTTGCATTTATTTTAGGTGGCACAGCAAAAAAAAGTTCCCTAAGCATCAACAAGGACAAGTGCAAAGTTCTACACTTGGGTCAGGACAGTCCTCATTGTGAATACAGGCTGAGGGATAATGAGATAGAGACCAGCCCTGTGGAAAAAGACTTGAGGGTATTGATGGGTGAAAGGCTGGACATGAGGCAACAATGTGCACTTGCAGCCCAGAAGGCAAATTGCATCCTGGGTTGCATCAAAAGAACTGTGGCCAGCAGATAGAGACTGCTGATTCTACCCCCCTACTCTGATCTGGTGAGATCCTACCTGGAGTACTCTACACAAGAAGGCCATGAATCTCTTGGAATGGGTCCAAAGGAGGGTCATAGGTATGATCACAGGTGCTGGAGAATCTCTCCTATGAAGACAGGCTTAGAGAACTGGGCTTGTTCAAACTGGACAAGGCTCAGGGGAGACCTAATAGCAGCCTTCCAGTACCTGAAGGGGCCTATAGGAATGCTGGGGAAGGACTGTTTGTAAGGGCATGTAGCAATAGGACAAGTGGCAATGGTTTTAAACTAGAGCAGGTAGGTTTAGATTAAACATTAGAAAAGTTCTTCACTATGAGGGGTGGTGAGACACTAGAACAGGCTGCCCAGGGAGGTGGTGGAAGCCACATCCCTGGAGACATTCAGGGTCAGGCTTTATGAAGCTCTGAGCGACCTGAATTAGTTAAAGGTGTCCCTTGTCACTGCAGGGGGGGTTGGATTAGATGACCTTCAAAAGTCCCTTACAACCTAACTCATTCTGTGATTCTGTGACTCTGCCTGCAATTAGTAATTGGATAGGGGTCCAAATACAGCTCCATTGACATTATTCTTTCACAGTCGTTTTATATCAATTGATATTTTGATTCAGCACCCCCATTCGAATTAATTTTTATTTTATTACTCCATAACACACAACCCAGAATTTTAAACAGATACAAAAGAAACTGTATCTTTGGTGGCCACTTCTGTGTTCCCAGGGTTCAGGTGGCAAGAAACATTTGTCATTATGGAGAAGCTGTGAATTGTAGTTGAAAATATCTTTTGAATTTAATACTCACACTTCTGAGCCTTTTGTGCTATCAGCTACCATCTTGCTGACAATTCATATGATATGTGACTGTGGCAGTATGAGAGGCCAATATCAGAAATTATAAATCCACTTTCCTCTTGCTTAACCCCTTCATGGCTTTTCTTTTTCACACTTCCATGGCCTCAAGACCTGCGTTACTGGTACTGCAGTCAAGCGAGGAGATGCCAAGTGCAAACTCAGCACTGGGATAATTGCAGAAGTGAGGAAAACCCTCTCCTGCCTGTTTATTTCACAGAGAGAAAATCCATGAAGAGTTGATCCCAGATCCCTGGTACAACACCTTTTGTGCAAATTTTTGGAGCACCAAAGACTAAAGTGACTGAAGAGAATTTATGCCAACAAGCCAAGTTTGGGTAAACCAAAACGCCTAAAGAAACTTGACACATAGACCAGCACTGCTGGTGCATGGTATTGCATGGTAGAGATAAGAGTGCCCTGACATCAGCAGCTCCACAGGGAAATAAAAAAGTAATCCACATCAGGTGGCTACAAACAATGCAATGCAATTTTAAGAAGATAATACCGTTTCCAGAACATTGAAGAATGAATTTGTTTGGTGGAAAAGGTTATTCCTGGAGAAGGACAGAGGTGAAAACCTGAGAACTGGATTCTTACAAGTTGCCATCCAAGTTTCCAGCATGTTAGGAAAAGGGAATTTCTTTAGCTGCACAACTCTGGGTTCAGAGAATCACAGAATCACAGAATCGCAAGGTTGGAAAAGACCTTTAAGATCATCAAGTCCAACCATTCCCGTCCTATGATAAACTATGTCCCTAAGTACCTCATCTACCCCTTTTTTAAACACACCCAGGGAAGGTGAATCAACCCCCTCCCTGGGCAACCTGTTCCACATCCCAACAACTCTTTCAGTAAAATTTTTTTTTTCTAACATCTAATCTGACCCTGACCTGTCACAGCTTTGTGCCATTTCCCCTGGTCCTATCTCCTGTCACCTGGCTGAAGAGACCACTACCCACCTCTCTGCACCCTCCTTTCACTTTGCATGCCAGTGGAGATGTCAGTATGGAATATGAAGACCCAAGGTTTAATGTTTAAGTAATTATTTAAACATTCATGACCTTCCTTCAGTTGACAGAACCATCTTGTCTCACACTGGTAACAGATTTATAGCCTCTCTGAGACTGCTCTCCAAATACTGTATGAGGATAATACTGTGCACTTTCATGGTGTATTTCATTTTCAGACCTCAAAGCATCTTGCAAGTGCGCAATAGTCAGTTAAGCCTCACAATGCACCTCTGTATAATAGCACTCTGCAATTATGTCCATTTAATGGATGTAACAAATGAAGTACAGTGATGTTAATTCATACCTTCAACACAAAAAGCCATGGCTGCAGCATGCTGTCGATAGAGCCACACCAAGAGGAACACAGGCCAAGCAGTAACATCTGCTATGTTTTCTAACCTCTGGTATGACAGGAAACCAGAATGATTGCTAAAATTTCACCCTGTGCCTGCTGTCCTGTCGTGTAAAGAGGCAGCTTTTGTGTAACAAAGCCTGTGGTGTAAAGTTCAGCTCCTGCAGCGGACCCATAAAGACTCTATTTTGTGCACTTAGTGGCAGCAGGAGGCCAGCCTGTTGGAGGACACATAACTTCATGAACAGCACGGAGTGCAGCAGAGGTGGCTTTTTTTCCAGGAGCATTTTCTTCTCAGACAATGTACTTTATGCCATTCCTAGCTTGTTTCAGAAGTTTCCTGTAAACATGCTAGCCCAAGGCAAACATAGACTATCCTGAGTTGGAAGAGACCCATAAACATCATGGAGTCCAACTCCTGGCTCCTCACAAGCCCAGTCAAGTCAGAGCATGGGACTGAGTACGTTGTCCAGATGCTTCTTTACCTCAGCCCAGCTTGGTGCTGTGACTCCTTCCCTGAGGAGCCTGTGCCAGTGCCCTACCACCCTCTCCATACAAAACCTCTTCCTAACAGCCAACCTAAATCTCCCCTGGTGCAGTTTCATGCCGTTCCCTCAGGTCCTCTCCCTGGTCACCAAAGAGAGGAGATTGCACCCACCCCTTTGCTCCACCTTGTCAGAAAGCCACAGACCATGATGAGGTTTCCCTTCAGCCCTCTCTTCTCCAGCCTGAACAAACCAAGACACTTTAAGTCTCTCCTTGTAAGACTAGACACTGGTAACAACAACCATCAAGGAGAAAGCCTTGCAGACTCTGCAGCTCACAGCTCATAGACGCCACAGGTGGGCAAGCACCTTGTGGAGACAACGCTGCTCAGATGAAGAAGTGTAGGTGGAAACACCAAGGGTTTATGGTGTGTACGAAAAAATGCAGAGAGTACCTAGCAGTTGAGGATGTTATAAAACAAATTTAATTGTCCATTTCCCTAAATAGGGTCAAGGAAGCAAACATTGGCCAGAGAGGTGAGGCCACAGAACAAAAGATGCTAAAAATGTTGCTGAGGTCTCAGTGACGTGTGGGATGGCAAGGAAGGAAGTCTGAAGATGAACAGATGGTAAAGGAGGAATGATGGACTTTGTTCGTTATAAGAAACAAGAATGATGGGTTCCAAGGCTTGCCACAACTAATACCCTTTCAGTCTAAATGAATTGCTCGTTGCCATAATAAATTCTGGAACTCCTGCTTTCAGTCTGCCCTTTTCACAAGCAAGAGACACAGAGATGGCACAAGCCCAAGGCAAAACCTGCAAAATGACCTTTTAGATATCAGCGTGTATCATGGTGTAACAAACCTGGATTTCTCTGATCATTCCCTCTTTTTCTTCTCCCTATTACAGACAGTGCCAAACTACCCTCCCTGGTACATCAGAAAATTTACTTTCTTGGTGAGAAAAGGTTCTGAGATAATTATGAAATGGCACTACTGAGTTTTCCAGGCATTGAAGTACATCTGATTTCTTTTTCCGCCAATTCTCTCCAGATTTTTCTGACACCCTGATTTTTTTTAGTAAAACTCCTTAAAAATTTTTATGAAGCTTATTAAAAATGCAAGGAAGGACAAACTACAAAAAGGTTAATCTAAATTATGTAGCATGTATACTGCATGTAGCAGTAGGACAAGGGGTGAATGGTTTAAAACTAGAAAAGGGCGGGTTTAGGTTGGCTACTAGGAAAAAAATCTCCAATATGAGGGTGGTGGATCACTGGCACAGGTTGTCCACAGAGGTGGTAGAGGCCCCATCCCTGGAGATATTCAAGGTCAGGCTTGATGAATGCACTAAGCAACCTGATCTAGTGAAATTGTATTATCAGTGGCTGTTCTGTGGTGTAAAGTCTGAAAAAGTGTACCTTGTCTCATTTTTATATTAATATGAAAAGAGGAAAAAAAAGATCTAGCAGCTATGAATGTAACAGTCTTTTCCTTCTCTTTTTAAATTATTTAATTTCTGAAAGAAAAAAAACAAACATGTAACAATAAGACAAGAACTCTGCAACCTATTAAATACAATTAGTCTTTCATCTTCCAAGCCAGTCTTGAATCATAACATCTGAGAGAGTGAAGATAGAAACAGCCAGGTCATCACACTGCCTAGCACAAGATTATTCCCTTGGCAGCACCATGTAGTGATTTTTTTCAGTCTGACATTGATTGTATGATGTAAAGAGGCTTTCACCACTTCTTTGATGCAATTACTGTTTCATTAGAAAAACATCTCCTCTAGGAATTTTTCTTGATCTACATCTAAAATAAATTCCAGTAGTTTCACTACATCATTTCTGATTTGGTTTTCTTACACAGTCCTCCCCAATAGCCATAATTGCTTCTCATCACAGCTGTTTATTTGATTTAGTTGATTTAAAAAAATTGACTTCTGTAATGATATTTCATGTTTTATTTACTTCATGCAAAAATTCACAGAATCACAGAATCACAGAACTGTAGGGGCTGGAAGGGACCTCCGAGGGATCATCGGGTCTAAACCCCCTGCCAATGACTAGTAATGCACGAATTCTCCATGTCCAGTAACAAAAAATTAGAGGAAAATATTGAAATAGGGAAGGCAAATGTTAGTAGACAAGCAAAACATGAAAAGAATTGTCATGTTCTGTTAGTAGTTTACTTGCTGATATCTGAGTGTGTAAGTCTTTGTTTCCATTAATCTGATAGAAGAATTGCTTGAAATGATTGCAAGGTCACATCTTATTAGGGCAATCAAATGCTAAAATTCTATAATATTAATGTAATGTGATAGTAAATAGATAATACCATAGAGAGTTGCTAACTTGTTATGATGGACTATTTTTACTCCTCTTTTGCAAAGTGAATGGAAGGTGACAAGGGGACAAGAATGAGTAGGTTGCTGAATGCTTTGTATGTCCTTGAATGCCCTTTCCCATGAATTTTGGTCAAAAATCCCACCAAATTCACAGTGAGGTGTTCTGCAGTTATTCTGTTCTCTTTAATTCAGGAAACTGAATCAGCCCCTTAATCATCTGCACTTTTATCAGGAAAAAAATGGCTGTAAAAGTACAGGTATAACTTATCTTTTTTATATTTTTTAATTTATTTATTTTCAATTTTTGTGCAATAATTCCATTAATTCCATTTAATTCAGAACAGAGAATAGGGACAGGGGTTGCCTGAAATTTCAGGTAAGTGGTAGCTGTCCATACTTAATATAAGTAATGAAAGTTAGTTGTCTGTGCTTATACTTCATGGTTAGAAGTTTCTTGCTAGCTTGCAATCAAGTTCTTTCTCATGACCTTTGGAGTAACACAAAATCTCACAAGAGGTGAGCTTTGAGGTGTCATGTGGGCAACTAAACAGAAGGTTTAAATCTTTCATTTTTTCCTCCTCTAAAACCTTATCCTGAGCATTTCGGGTAACTTAAGTTTTGTAATTTAGTCAACAGCTCTGAAGGGCTGTGTCTGCACCACCCCAGTGCCCCAGAAGCTGTGACTTCCCACAGCTAGCATGGACATCTTCAGCTGCTTCCTCAAGAAAAAAGCTCCTGGTTCAACTGATGGAAATGACCTCTCCAAAGCTAAATGTAACCTAAAAAAGAGGAGGGGATTTTGATTCTCAGCAGGAGGTTGGATCTTCTCAGTGTTCCCAGGCTTTAAGCCTCATCATGCAAGAGAAAGCTCTGTTAAAGTATGAAAAGCCATATGTGAACATTTTCAGTAATGTTTTCCATCGCATTCAGGCTGCATGAGGCCAGAGGGTGGAACCTGATTCCCTAGAAACCAAGTGACAGTTTGAAGATATGGGATGGGACTACACTTTCTTTTGTCGCCTGAGCTTCTGATGTCTACAACGTAACACTGTGGGCTCAGGGTGAGCAGATTCACTCCAGTCACGGAATCACAGAACATTGGGAGTTGGAAAGGACCTCAGAAGATCATCTAGTCCAATCCCATGCCAGAGCAGAATCACCCAGACTAGATCAACAAGAACACATCCAAGCAGGTTTTGAATGTCTCCAGAGAAAGAGACTCCACAACTTCTCTGGGGAGCCTGTTCCAGTGTGTCCCAGGGTTCTGTCACCCTCACATTGAAGAAATGTCTCCTTATATTCACATGGAAATTCCTCTGCTCCTGCTTGCACCCATTGCCCCTTGTCCTATCACTGGCCATCACTGAGAAGAGCCTGGCTCTGTCCTCCTGACTCTTGTCCTTGACATATTTATAAACATTAATAAGGTCACCCCTCAGTCTCCTCTTCTCCAAGCTAAAGAGGCCCAGGTCCCTCAGCTGTTCCACTCCCTTCATCACCTTGGTGGCCCTGCACTGGGCCCTTCCAAGGAGTTCTATGTCCTTCTTGAGCTGAGGGGCCCAGAACTGGACACAATATTCCAGGTGGGGTCTCACCAGGGCAGAGTAGAGTGGGAGAAGGACCTCTCTTGACCTACCAACCACACCCCTTCTAATACACCCCAGGACGCCATTTGCCTTCTTAGCCATGAGGACACAGCAATGACTCATGGTCATCCTGCCATCCCCAAAGACCCCCAGGTCCTTCTTGCCTACGCTGCTCTCCAACAGGCCAATCCCCAACCTATACTTGTCCCTGGGGTTGTTCTTCCCTAGAAGCCAGACCCTACACTGGCCCTTGTTAAATCTCACTAAACTTCTCCCCGCCCAGCATTCCAGCCTGTCTCAGTCTTGCTGAATGACAGGACAACCCTACGGGGTGTCAGCCAACCCTCCCAGTTTTGTATTGTCAGCAAACTTGCTGCCTGGACACTCTATTCCTTCATCCAGGTCATTGATGAATATATTGAATAGTACAGGTGCTAGTACCAAGCCCTGAGGGGCTCCACTAGATACAGGCCTCCAGCCAGACTCTGTCCCATTGATCCAAACTTGCTTGCTTCTTCCCTTCAACCAACTGTCAATTCACCTCACTATTCGACCTTCCAGACCACTAGTTCTTTGAAATCAGACTATTATCCTAAAGAAGTAACTGAATATCCCAAAGGACTGACAGCAGTATTGAATTAAGTGGTAAAAAATACCTTTTACTGCTGGAAGATGATTTGACTCCCTGGCAGGTGATGGGTTTTTCACAGTTTTTAAGGGCTGAACATTAAGTTACTCAGGCTGAACTAGTGTGCAAAAAAAGAGTTCATTAAGTGCCCTAATGTCCCCAAAGGTTAAAGTAATTTAAGCATTTATCTTCCATTGTACTTTAAAATGTCTTTCTTTGGGGAATTCCCCACACCACCACCCCCATTCAAAAACAGTTTTACCATGCAAAGATATGTAAGAAACTACAACATTGAAGAATGCAATCTGTTTATTTAGTAATGCAGTTTTAAAAGACCACATAAACCAGGGCACATTCCTATTAATTCACTCCCATTTCACTTATTCCCGATTCCATCTCCCCTAAGTACATCAGCAAAAGTATGCATGCACACAAACACAAATCTTGAAAAATTAGGGATAAAACATGAGAGCTTTAAATAATTGATTTTTGTAAAGTGTTATTTCTTCCTTATATTCTCTTCACTCTCTCAGTTTCTCTGGTTTTTTCCCCTGTCTTTTTTAATGCTCATTTTAAAGCCCTGGAAGACTTTTTTACAAAGATCATATTCAAACCGGCAATATTAACTTTTAATGTTTATCTTAATGTAACATTTCAAACCCTGGAAAAATCTTTTTATTCCAAGATGACATTATCGACAGTTTACAAAATGATTACGATGATTGCTTGGAGGTCTTGGCTTAGGAAATCTAGGCTTGACACACATTACTTTTATGGAAAAATAAATTTATCTCAATTGGCTTTTAATGTCATCTGAAGAAAGGAACTATTTAAAATTAGCTGCCAGACACAGAAATAATCTTAGCTGAAGTAGAACATATTTCATAGAGACATGCAGTGGCTGACCTGGCTTTTGGATAGTGTATTTTAGCACATCTTATTACCACCTGGAATATATTTCAGACAGAAAGCCTACAGATTCTTCTCATGCATTCAGTGCCATGACCTCATATTCTCAAAATGTTTACAGAAAACAAGTTGCATTGTGCCGCTGACTTTTGTGGGGCTCTTTGGAGAGCTTTACAGTATCAATACAACAAATTAACTGAAGTAACATCTGTGCTAATTACGGGCAAGTTTAAAGCTCTGAGGCTTGTGTTTAGTTTTTCAACATGCCCCTGGACTCGGCTAATTACCACATGCTGTCACAGTGAGAGAAGCCAGGTCATGTTATCAAGACCTTTGTTGTCCGATGGCAAAGAAAATAATGGGAGGAAAATACTCAGTGCCTGAAATAGAAGTTGTGGGTATGAGACGCCAAGTCCAGCCCCTTTCCCTCCTGAGTGCCAGCCTGGTCCCAGAAGCAGAAGAGTGTATTCAGACCTTACAATTAAGCCTTGGGCATTTGAAAACTCTCTGAGACTTAATTTTTAAGCAGTTTTTATAAGTGTCCCCTCCTGGAATGAAGGATCTTAGAACTTGTTTGTGTGCATGAAACATACTTAATTTTATTCAGTTCACTCTGTTCCAGATAAGGGATTCGAACATTTCTTTCTACAAGTGGGGCCCCTGAACTGTCACTGCTGGCAGTGAAACAGACATCTCCTGTTTGAAGGCACTCTGACAGTTTCCATCCCCATCAGCCAGCCCCTCCACTCACTCATGGTGAAAGAAGTGGGGTGAAAGAAGTGAAACCAGTGGCACTATTCCAAAGTAAGACCTCCTTCAGGTCAGAGCCAAGTTCCAGGGAACTCAACAAAGTCAAGGATGTGTGTGGGAAACTATGAAGTGTAGCATTTGGCCTAACACAAAAAAAAAAAAAAAACCCAACTAAGACACCATCAGCATCAGGGTGAAGCTGCACAACTTGAACACACTATTCTTTATCCTAATATTTTTGCTGAATGCTAATAATTTACTAAGTATTCCCGAGCATTGCCTGGCTTTCCAGTTTTCTAAGAGCAAAATAAAACTTGCCATCGCTGCAATACATCGAAATCCCATGCCCAGGAAAGACAGAGAGAGATGCTCCGCCTTCATTTTGACACATCATCCGTGGCATGCACAAATCACAGGCTTTGAATTTCCACAATCACATGGCCCGTTATCAGCCATACAGATCGTCGGGCGTGCTTGAAATGAAACTGCTTCGTTCCACCCAGGAGCTCAATAATATCCCTAATAAATCAGAATTCCTTCTATGGTTTCTTACACTCCTCCCAGAGATTCGTTCTGCAGAAGGCATCCATACTGGCTTTTTTTGCCTCTCTGAACCCAAAGAATTATACTGCTCTGGTAGGGGGGAGGGGTGTTGGAGCGAGGGGGGAAGAGAAGGAAAAATTTATGGGTTATGAATATTGACGGAGAAGATATTCTTTGTTTATTGAACTCTTGTTTACATAAAAGCTCGTCACAGGCCACCCCCTAAGTCTAGAGGTCCTAAACCAGTGTCAGTGAGCTGTCTGGGTATTTTTTCCCACGTATTGCGCTGCTATTCTGCCGACAATAGAGACCCATTAACGTTTGGCCCTTCAAGTTAGTGCAGCCCAAGCCTCAGTGGCAGGATGTCTGCCCAATATGTAAAATAATGGAGTGAATGGATTCCTGGGAAACAATGATAACAAGACCTGGCTGAGCTAACTGTGACAGCATGTGGTAATTTTCCAGCCCGCTGACCCTATGAAGAGAGCTTGGAGCACAAAGCTCAGGCTGTGGGGCAGGTTGGTCTGAAAGGCTGCAAACAAGTGCAGGCTATCTGATGATGTCATATACGTGATTTGACAGATGGGGCAGGGTTTTTGTTTGTTTTGTTTTTGCTTTGCTTTGCTTTAGCCATGAGCTTAACTGGTTAAATTTTTTTCCAACGTATTTACACATCACAGTTACGATGCCAGAAGACAACAGCCGCTTTAAAACCACGCCCCAGAAAGCATCACCGTGTGTTAGGTTTAAGAAACAGCCTTATTCACCAGTGGAAAATGGTATTGCTTACACAGCAAATGCTCTGGGAATGGCGGGAGAAAGTTGCTGCAGAATGATGCATCATCTCTGTATTCAGCCCTGGGACTGTGTTTGGAACCTAGCACCCCGCTGAATCCCAATACACACTTTGAATAGCATAAAGAAGTATTGTTATTGCCTTGGGTCTAGTCATTACATCAGAGGAACAGACAACCAGAGATATCTAACCGGGTTACTGCTTCAGATTTTGTGTCTGGGGATAGAATGGGTTAAAACGAGTTTGTGTGTGGGTACTACAGAGCTTGTGTGTGGCTCAAGGAGATGCAGTTCTAAGCACGCTGTAAATGCGCCTAAGTAGGAGCACATGCTACAACAGCTGCATACCACCAAGAGAGCGTCTGAGAGCTCACAGAAAGGTCTGCTGGGGAAAAGATGATGCAGCGTAATTAGTCATGAATCATCATCAACACGGCTCCTTGCAAATTTATAGCAGAATAAACATTAAAAGGCAATTCCAATTCTGTGTTTGCATTTGAAATAACAATACAGGTATAGAACGCACTTCTGAAACTTTTACCACCTATAAAAGCTGTAGAAAGGTGGACCAACCTTTATACCCCAAGGAGAAGATGCTATGCAGGAATTTTGAACATATTCCCATTGCATCTTTCTTTCTCACTTTCACAACTTTTTGGCTGTGCCCAAAACAATGATAAGAGGCAGAAAGGTTCATGAGACCCACACATTGACTATGGTGGAATTTTCTCCAAGCCTGACACAGCCAAAGTTAAGATAAACACAGGCAGTATTTTTAAATTACTAAGCACAGCCTGACTAAACAAACTAGAAGGCCAAATTTTGAGAAGTGTTTTTTCCAACTTGCTTTCATCATTATTTTTCAAGCAGAGAAACTGTTGGGTGGAATAACTTCTATCACAGCTTGAAATTATCGTTATCAATGATGTGTATTATGTTGCCACCTTTTCAGCAGCCGAGGATTCAGTTCCTATTGTATTAAGCACTGTACAAACACACAGTGGCAGGCAGTCTCTGACCCAATGAGTTTTCAGTGTAAGAGGCAAATTCAATACAGAGACTGGCAAAAAGTCTCTCCATACGCTCATTAAATCCCTCTCATCCACGGTATGATGGGAAGCGCCGTGATTTTTTCAGAATGGGGAAAAAGACTTTGACCATCACTTGAACTGCAGCTTGATTCTATTGCTGAGAAATTACTTTCTGTCTCCTTTTCATTACATTCTACCAGAAATGTGAAGCAGCACGTTTGTGACATTGAAACTTCAGTGACTGGAGAGGAGACAAGACTGCAATACATATCTTGTCTGTAACAACAGTTTCTAGGCTGTAAAAAAAAATACATCCAAATCTCTGTGAGCTTTGCCTTTTCATTACTCCTTGCTCTACAGGAAGAAAGTTTCCAAGTTATGGGAGGTGTTTAATACTTAAAATCAAGACTTTTCTGCCCAGGAGGACTGTGCTGATCACAGAACTAGAGAAATTCTGAAATAGATTATTTTCATATTTTTTACATTTCTTTGTCAGCACTAGTGAGAACCTTGGGGGAGGACAAGCAGCATCAAGGGTTCAGCAGCCTCAACTGTTTCCAGTGTCAGGGCCCGTAAATGCATCCCAGAGACATCCAGAAAGACCTGGAACAAAATAAGACAGCATGACTCATTGACAGGAATTCATCATTTTCAGGTGAAGAACTCTGAAGTGTTGAAAAAGACTTATAAATTGGGTTACCACTTGGGGAGGAGTAACCCAACTGTACAGCTGGAGAAGTCAGTGAAAACTGACCACTCACAATAGGCCTCCCTTCAACCCTGATGGAGTAGCAGTAATAAACACCAGCTGAGGAAGCTGGCATATTTTTTTGTTTGTTTTCCTTTGGGTTTTTTTTGTTTTCTTTTTGTTTTTAAATTGGTTGAATGCAGCGGTGCTGAGTTACTGACAGGCTGACTCCTGTGGTTCCAAAGAGTGTTTATCAATGCAGTGATAGGCGCTTTATATATATATATATATATATATGTCTATATATATATATAAAAATATATATATGTATTATGTATATAAATATATATATATTTAAAAAATAGGATTTGTTTACATTTTTTTGTTTAGTTATGGTTTTTATATATAAAAATCATAGTAATAGAGACTGCAGCCTGCACATCATTCAGACAAGGAGGAAATTGCACATCTTGGCTTACTGGACATGGAATTTTTCACCATTAAAACATTTGCCATGGGGCAGAAAATGACTCATCAAATCACAATTGGTAACTCTTTAATTTAAAAAAAACCCACCCAACAATTATTAATGTCTTCATTTTTGAGCAAGTAAATGCATCAAGTGCTTAATTTTTAATTCGGTTAGAGAATTGTCTGCAGCATTATTATGAATTATACATACTAAGTAATTTTTAATGTTAATTATTAAAGTAACCTATAACAAGCTATAATTAAATACAGTAAATTTTATCTATTTTATTATGACAAACAAAAAGTTACTGGTTTTAAACTATGAAGAATAAAGACAAAATTCAGCAATTTAACACGCTGTAGAGGCATCTTTGCTTTAAAGCAGGCCCACTGAACCTCCATTAGTTATAGAAAACCTTAGTCCCAGCTTGTCTAATTGGATTTAGTATAACAAATCAATAATTTTTCACTAGAGGATGAGTACTGGTTCCTGCAGATTCTCTATTGCTCCTGCATGTATATGTTACCAGAGGGTAAGTCTGAAGCGTTGTTCCAATTTTTTACATGCACCTATATTAGTTCTGCTTCATAAGCACAGACATGCACAAGCATTTGCCTGTGTGTGTATAGGTATTCTGTTTACATCTCAAAATTGGCCATTCCTTAACTTCTGTGCTATGCAGCAGTGGTGGGGTCCTCAGCAGTCCATGACTTTGACAGTAGCATCTCTTCAGCAGAGACAGGACACTTTTAGGACATATTTTAGAAGTTCTGTGGATTCCTTCTCTGCACCTGCAACTTCTCCAAGCTGCTGACTTTAATGCATGTACAATCCCTAGACCATACCTTGTTCCCTTGTCAAGAATACCATCAGCGAAAGTCAGCGCGTGGTGAGATGCAGAGATGAAGGTAAAGAGACCATTTAACACATACACAACCTCTTCCAGAAATGCCTGGAGACTTCTTTACACTTTGAGATCTCATGAACATAGATGGAAATCAGAGAAAAATGCCAGTGTAGCCAGCTCTGTTATCAGCTACAGCAAAAATCTGCCAAATCCACTACAGTACCGACTGTAGGAGATACATGTCCAGAGCATTCCTTACAGCACCTCAGGGTTTGGAAACTGGAAGAAATGGGCTTGAGTATCCAAAAAATGTGGATGATAATAGACCCAGTGGGACAGTGTAGTAGTACTTACCCAGGTGAAGATCTGACGTTGGACACCCACAGTGGGCCAATGCCATTGCAGAATTTTAGTCAGAAAGCAATGCAACATCATTTTACACTTGTGCTACTGTAGCAATGTGAAATTTAAAATAACATTCTTCATTTCTGTGTATCATAAGGATTTTAAGGGTTTTTTTTCTTTTTTTGGGATTGTTTGTTGGGTTTTGGGTTTTGGTGGGATTTTTTTCTGATAAGCAACACAAAATGAGTGTAACAGTAAATAAATGCTATGCCCACTTGATGGAGTTTTTGAGAAGGAGGATGAAGAGACATGGAAGAAGGACAAGAGAGCAGACACAGAGAGATGCTGTCTTCTTCCTGTGCTGAAGTAACCCATTCTGCCCCCGACTGACCTCTGTATTAACAACTTCCTCATCATTAATCTGGAGTTTGCATGGTATTGCCTACCTGTACCACAGCATACAAGTGCAGACTAAGGAAAAAAATTCACCCCTCTGTAACTACAGCGCCGTGATTCTGATCCTGACAGCCAAGGTGGCTTAGACCCAGGTCTGGATCAGACTCGTCTGTTTACAAGGAAAAGTTTGAATGTGAGATCTCTTTTTGGAAGGATTTGCAGGGTATTCATTATCAGGAGGCTCATGCTTACATAGCAATACAGCTATGTTTCTAATATAGAGTTCTCAAAATCCAAGTTGAAATGATTGCCTAATTTTCAATCTGTAAAGGAAAAGAAAAAGGATATATGGCCTTGTTTATGCACAAAATTGGTTTTAAGTCAATTAAACTGGTGAAACCCCCTATGTGAACACATTTAAATTGGTTTACATCTGGCTTGTATTAATTTAACTTCATTCAGTTTTCACCAAATCAATGCAAATGTCTAATTAGCTTAATGGCTCTTGCTCTTCCAGAACAGTAGTCTTTCATTCTCAACAACAGGGAACTGTTTTCATTTCTACAAATTCCAAAGGAAGTGTTGAGCTTTTGTACAATTACTTTTACTATTTTTCTATTCTTTCCTTTGATAATGCAAGGGCTGGTTCTGTGCATTAAGTAGTTGAAAGTGACAGGCTATGAGTGAGGGCAGGTGCAAGATAACCCCAAGAAGCTTTTCTGCATTTTTAAGGACTCGTACAAAGGAATGCTCAGAGATAAATACAGAGCAGGTCACTCATGCCAGATTCTGGGTATTTTCCAGGTGTTAATTTCTCCATCTAATCTCCAACATTTGTTTCTTGTCAAGCAACCCATGTTGCCCTTTCCCAGGCATTCGTTCTTTTCATTAATTGATGTTGGGCTTAGCTATTTCTTTTCCTGCCAATTAAAGTATTTCTTGCTTCAGAATAACGAAGTGACTCATGGTTTTGTCTAGGCTGATAACCACTTCTCCTTTGAGATCCTTCCAGCAGAGCTATGAGGTGTTTGCTTTGTTATCATGCATTCATTCCCCAAACTGTTGGCATTTAGGAGCAAACTAATGGGAGAACAAATCCTGAGAAGTGCTGTAAACCTCATGGAATGTAATCACAGTCAGCAGCATCACCCAGTGCTCTGCACTTCACAGGATCCAGCCTTGGACTTTACTTTTACATTTCTTTTTAAAAGAGAAGAAAACATCTTTCACGCAGAAGCAACAGATTGCAGATAATAACTCTGCTCTGAACTCCCAGCGTGTTTGTTTTCTGAAACACACTGTTCCTTAGAGAAAGACAGGAACAACACGAAAAAATTCATTTTAGGACTTTTTTTATGTAATGGATCAAATGCTGCGAGAAAAGGGGCTGAAGGCAGCGAGTTCATCCCCAGGCCTTGGGAACATCACACACTTACAAACACCAACGAAACAGTTTCCAGCTTTACCAAAAGCAGTCATTATGTGAAACCCTTTTCCATAAATCATTCTACAGCTATTTTCAATAGCAATTCAATATAAACCTACTTTTCCAACCAGGCATATCCGTGGTATGAAACACCGAAGAAAACCATGAAAGCTGCTTTTGTTAATTCACTGGGGAAATATAAATAACTGGGATAGTAGTCAGTTGCCTTTGACATGGGAGAACTGCTGGAGAAATTAAGATGCCAAAGGATAGTCTGAAATACTCAGTAAATTGCATACTGCAAGCGTTGATGGGAACCACTCATCCATTGTTTGAAATGATTGGCAAATGAGGGAGCACTTTATGGCCAATATTGGCCTTGCCCATCATGGCTGTAGGTTCCTGAAAATTAATGCATTTTGCTGAGCTGCCTGTGCTGTTGCAACCAGGAAAGCTCAAAAACAAAATCCTGTTTCCACTATGGAAAATACAATTAAGTTTCAATTGGAAATAGATACAGCCTTAGGAAAACATTGAGCAGTGTGGGTGACAGGACTTCTCTTAAGAGATTTGATTAATCAACCCTTTTTGAGAACATTTTTCCCTTACGTAGTTCCCCTATTTGATATCCTCTCCCAAACACCTATTAGATAACATGCCATAGCGTACCTTAGAAGAAAGAGAGGAATAAGCAAAGAAAACTTCAGGCAGTTGATAACAAGTAAGATCAATTCAGAATTATTTTTAAATTTTGCATGTGTATGTTCATGCATCTAACATCTACCCAGCATGTTTAATTACAATTATATATATGTTGGGGTTTAAAATATGTCTATACATCTATGCATAAACAAGTAATAGTTACAAAATGGTCCCTCAAGACCATGGCTGTTCACCACCACTAATTTTCCTTTTCAGAAGTAGAACATGCCGGGCAGTGTTGGTGTCTGATGCTAGCACATCTTGTTGCTGCATGCCAGACAATACCTCTCATTTCTTTCCCCAGAGGAGCGCAGGTGTCGTCCCTCCTACAAAAGTAATACCCAGAATATACATTAAATAAATTATTAACTTAAATATCAGATTTGTGATTGCATAGCTTGTGCCACTGTGCCGCTTCATCAGTCTCTCCAGGTTTTTGTGTGCACGTGGTTGAAGTCAGACAGCTGAAGCATGTCCATCCACTTGTCCTGTGTCTGTTTGACTTTCTGTTACAGGGAGGTAAATGCAAACATACACAATCACTTACCCTGCTACCACAGAAAGGGAGAACGAGGATACAAACTGCATTCCATAAAACTACCTACCTTTTTGCATTTTATTTCTCAAATTATTCATTGAAGATGTCAGTCTTCAGGGCGACCTACACAAATCAACAGAGATCTGTTAAAATTAACAAAGCAAAGAAAAAGAAAGCTTTGATCGAGGCCAGAGGCTGCTCTTGCTCTCGTAATAAGTTCTTTTTAGGTTGGATTTTTGTCAATGTAAGGTTTAGAACAGCCCACATTTGCCATTCTAGGCTGAAGATCCAGAAGGTAAATACCCTCTGAACAGTACGTTACTGCTTGATGACCTTTCTGCACGTTCCAAGCAAGCTCAGCATTGGTTTACCTTTGTCAGAATTGCATGATTATTTTCTGATATGTCTTACAACACTGATGCCAGCAAAGGATAACGTGATAGGAGTGACAGTGCTTTGAAATTTTATCCAAGCCTGATTAAAAGCTACTGTAATTCAAACTTTCTTTCTTCTCTTTCATGATACAATTTAAATTGGGTAACACTTATTCCTTCTTGTTGGTTGAGTGAAAAATGACATCTCCTTCAAAGAGAAAATGGCAAAAATAGATGGGGAAAAAAAACCCCACTCATTTTGTAGGTACGAAAACCAATTTACCGAAACCCTGAGTCTTTAAAGAAGGTATAATCGTCACAGATGGCCCACTTAAGGCTGTTAATGTATAAAGTCTTGCCTGCTGTGCATTACAAGGCTATAATTTTCATCTTGGGGTTCCTATGACTAAACAGCTCAACCCAGATCTTTCAGTTTATGACATCAGAGAAATCCTCAGTGAAATTACAACCTTGGGAATACCCTGCAGATGCTTTTATTTCTACTTATAAGCTACTTATATATCATTGCAGAGCAAGTAAAAACTAAGCAATAAAATAGTGTAATACTTATTTAATATATGAGAACTGTTTCTTCAGCTTACATAGTTCACATGAGTATCAGTAGTTTAAAAGAATGTGATGTTACCTTTTGTGGGGGTATTTTCCAGCCACCTGAGCTCTTTCAGCAGAACAAAATTCATGTCCCCTGTGCAATTCATGTCCAGCTGTCCAAGAAGGACATGAACCTGTTGGAACATGTCCAGAGGAGGCCACAAAAATGATCAAAGGGCTGAAGCACCTCTCCTGTGAAGACAGGCTGAGAGAGTCAGAGTTGTTCAGCGTGCAGAAGAGAAGGCTCCAGGGAAACCGAATAGCAGCCTTCCAGCAGGAAGGTGACTATAAGAAAGCTGGGGAAGAACTGTTCCCAAGAGCACGGAGCAATAGGATGAGGGGTGGTGGTTTTAAACTAGAAAAGGTGAGATTTAGGTTGGATATTAGGGAAAAAGTTCTTCAATGCGGGGGTGGCAGATCACTGGCAGATCACAGGTTGCCCAGAGAAGTGGTGGAGGCCCCATCCCTGGAGACGTTCAAGGTCAGGCTTGGTGGGGCTCTGAGCAACTTGATCTAGTGAAGATGTCCCTGCTCACTGTATGGGGGTTGGAAAAAATGACCTTTAATGGCCCCTTCCAACCTAACACATTCTATCATTCTATGATGCTGTGATTCTATGACTGAGCAACCTACTTTGGGCTACCTCTGCACTGAGCCAACTGCTCACCAGTTTTTCCTGTGCAACACGTACTACAAGGTAAGGAGAGCACCATGCTCAGGAAGACCTTCCTCAACAGTAACTCATGCTTCTTGCCTGGCAGATGCAAGCTTTACCTCTGGTGCAGGACTTTCAGTAGACTCTTTTTCCAATGCACACCTCCCCCATCGCCCCAATGCTCTTGTTCTGCTTGCTGCAGTGAGATGTTCAGGCACTTTTCAGCCAAGTTGCTAAATAACTAAAGACCTCTGGTCTGGTCAGATATGGTCAGCTCCTGCAGATGTTTAATTTCTGGCCCTGTCTTGATCATAGAATCATTTAGGCTGGAAATGATGCTTAAGGTCATCAAGTCCAACTGTAATCCTCTCCTCCTAAACTGTGCCTATGCAATGCATGCCAAAGACTTTCCCTCTTCTAAGCTGATTCTCTGCTTGAAAAAGCTGAGCAGAGATTCTATTCATCACCCATCCTCATCCTGCCTTCTTCCTCTCTGCTACAAGAGCCAGATCCCAGCTGAGGCAGACTCTGAAGAGGAATTACAGAATATGAGGCAAATTGCAATTTCTGTCTACAGAAACTTCAGTTCTGTCTTTTATGGTTTTGAAACCAATCAATTAGGAAACAGTTAGAAATTCATTAACCCCAAATTACCCAGATTTTCATAAACACAAGATTTTTTTCCTAAGTACTGACTTAGCTGTTATGAAAAAGAATTTTGCAGTATGTATGTGGGTGGTCTGCAACTCATTGTTTTGTGACTACTTGACGTTTATTCATCTGATTACACAACCAGTGTCTTCAGTCATATGAGGATGCTAACACTCCTCAGTTACAGAATCACAGAATCATAGGGGTTGGAAGGGATCATCGGGTCCAACCCCCTGCCAAAGCAGCTCCCCAGCTTATATTGCACAGATAGGCGTCCAGACGGGTCTTGAATCTCTCCAGAGAAGGAGACTCCACACCCCCCTGGGCAGCCTGTCCCAGGGCTCCCTCACCCTGACTGTGTAAAAGTTCTTCCTATGCTCCAACTTGCAGCCATTGCCCCTTGTCCTGTCTCCACAGACCATTGAAAAGAGGCTGGCCATTTCCCCCTGCATCCCATACTTAAGATATTTATAAACATTAAGGTCCCCCCTTAGTCTTCTCAAGGTTGAGCAGTCCCAACTTACTCAGCCTTTCCTTGCAGGGGAGATGCTCCAGGCCCTTAATCATCTTCGTAGCCCTTCTCTAGACTCCCTCAAGGAGGTCTCTGTCTTTTTTCTACCAGGGAGCCCAGAACTGGACACAATACTCCAGGTGGGGCCTGACCAAGGCAGAGTAGAGGGAGAGGATCACCTCCTGTGACCTGCTGGACACACTCCTCCAGATGCACCCCAGGATCCCATTGGCTCTCTTAGCCACCAGGGCACGCTGCTGGCTCATGGCCACCCTGTCATCTACCAGGACCCCCAGGTCCTTCTCCACAGAGCTCCTCTCCAGCAGGTCATCGCCCAGCCTGTACTGATACAGTGGGTATTCCTTCCCAGGTGCAAGACTCTACACTTGCTTTTGTTGAATGTCATCTGGTTTCTCCTTGCCCAGCTCTCCAGCCTGTCCGGGTCTCACTGGATGGCAGCGCAGTGTTCCTGCATGTCAGCCACCCCTCCCAGCTTTGTATCATCGGGTACTTGCTGAGGGTCGATGCTATTCCCTCATCAAGGTCGTCAATGAAGATATTAAACAGGACTGGACCCAACACCAAGCCCTGGGGAACACCGCTAGTCACAGGCCACCAGTCAGATTCTGCTCCACAAATCACAACCCTCTGAGCCCGGTTCGACAGCCAGTTCTCAACCCACCTCACTGTCCACTCATCTACCCCATGCTCTCTCAGCTTTGCTATCAGGATAGGTAGATGACGTCCACTGCTCTCTCTCCATCCACCCAGTCGGTGATGAGATCATAGAAGGCTATGAGATTGGTCGAGCACGATTTCCCCTTGGTGAATCCATGCTGACTACTCCTCATGACCTTCTTCTCTTCCAGTTGCTTGCAGATGGCATCCAGAACAAGCTGTTCCATAACCGTTCCAGGGACAGAAGTAAAGCTGACTGGCCTGTAGTTGCTAGGATCCTCCTTCTTGACCTTTTTAAAGACTGGAGTGATACTGACTATCCTCCAATCCTTAGGCACTTCTCCAGTTCTCCAAGACCTGTTGAAGATGATAGAGAGCAGCTCCCCAATCACTTCCACCAGCTCCCTCAGGACACGTGGATGAAACCCATCTGGGCCCATGGATTTGTGTGCATTAATCCCTTTGAGCCACTCCTGGACCTCCCCTACCTCAACCAGAGGGAAATTCTTCATTCCCCAAACACTCCTACTTTCATCCAGGATCTGTGGGGCCTGAGGGGCCTTTGAAGTGAAGATGGAGGCAAAGAAAGCATCCAGTATCTCCACCTTATCATCACCCGTTACCAGGACACCCACCTCATTCAGCAGGGGACCAACATTATCCCTGGTCATCCTCTTACCATTCACACATCTGAAAAAACCCTTTTTATTACCCTTTATGTCCCTTGCCAGCTTCATTTCCAAGAGGGCTTTAGCCTTCCTAGTTGTGTCCCTACAGGCCCTGACAACATCCCTATATTCTTCCCAGGTGATCAGACCCTGTTTCCACAATTCATAAACCTTTTGCTTCCCTGTGAGTTTACTCATTGGCTCCTTGTTTATCCACGCAGGTCTTTTGCCTTTCTTTCCCAATTTCTTACTCAAAGGGATGCACCTATCCTGTGCCCGGAAGAAGTGCTGTTTAAACGTTAGCCAGCTCTCACAGGCTCCCTTTCCTTCTAACAGTGTAGCCCATGGGATAGCTCCTAATAGAAGTTCAATGACCAGAATCTTTAAAGAAGAAAAGTTTTTATCATAACTAAGCACCTGCAGCACACACATTCTCTGCAAGTCATCTTCTGGATAGCGCTGTACTTGATGATCAAAGTTTCCAGCAATTCTTCTGTGTGTGATGTTATGTGCAGTATAGTGTGGTATAAAGAAGAGCATGAGACCTACAGACCATCATCCACAGATGTCAGCATTTTTTATTACTTTTTAAAGTTACAATAATTGCTTTAATGGTTTGAGATTTAAAATGTTCGAAATTTTCCTTCTTTAATGCCCATTAAGGAATAAAAGAGAAAAAAAAAATAGAGCATGTGGTTGCTACAGCCTAGAATTGTCAAAGATTGCAAGAGTTTGGTCCCTTTTTTTTAATTTTATGAGGTGTCATGCCTCCAGTAACCTGCTAAAAATCTGTAGCCCAAAGAAGTCATAAGTATCACAGTTTTCTGTCCAGACTGAGCGTTCATGACCAGAACAACGTCCTCCTTAGGTCACACTATGTTGTTTAACCCTGGTTGAACTAGTAATCTTCCAAAATTGCTAAATTTTATTTAAAAATAATTGTTACAACTGAGTGTATAGATAATATCAAAACACCATACAAATGATCAGTAAAGTCTTCACATTACTTTCATGATGTAATGCTGTAAGGTCTGATTTCAATACAATTTCAAAAAGGGTAATTATTTAGTATAAAAAGGCAAACTCTGCTTCTTATTTTTTAAATGTTTGTAAATGTTTTCATTTCTACTTTTGATGTTCTGCTTCATGTTTCCATTATCTATGAGAAGTAGAGTACTGAAAAACAGAAAACTTGTTTTCACAGGATTCTATCTGCAGTGAAATCTCCCAAGAAAACCCAACATCTAGGGTTGATTCAAAAAAGAAGAGAGGTTTGGGGAGATAGGAGAGACATTCAAAGAAGAAACTTGCCATCTTTTGAGTACTTCCCTGAATCACATCACCACATGTTCAGAGGCTTGCCTGTCACCTGTTATCAGCATTTGAATTATTTCTGCTTCATCTTACCTCTGCTTCCATTCCACTGTCCTTTTTTCAAGGCATAGAAATCAGGCCTTTGGTGTTATTTGATATGAAAAGAGATTGAAACTGGTTTTGTTCCACAATAGTGTCTTATTTTTCCTTTATTAGTTTTCTTTTATCTCATCAGTTTTGCATATATTGGGACTTTGTTACACTAGTGAGTACACCAAAGGATGTTGTCAGTGTTTCCATTATCATTCATGAATCATGATTGTCAAGGGTAATATTTCAACAGTTGTAAATCTCATCTTGCTGAAATGAAACAGCCTGGGTTTGAACCTCCTCTTTTCCTTCTAAAATTGGATTTAACCCATTAAATCTCTTTTCTTGCTAGTTTTTTGAATGTTAAGTGGCATATAAGTAGGCTGTCTCCTCAGGAAGCACTTGTCTGGAATCACCTCAATCACTTCACTGACCAAGAAAGGAAAGAGCCAGCAAAATATTACTGAAATGTTTTATTAATCTTGAAACTGGGCTCATGAACACAAGCAGAAAAATGTTAACCCCATTCTGAGAGGCCATCCTCTTCAGTAACCGTTGCCTTTACTTCAGAATTGAAGATGTAGGTCCTCTCCTCTGACTCACCTGGTTTCAAGCTCCATGTCACTAATGCCATCAGGCTTCCCATGCTCTCCACTGACCTCCTGCCTCTCCTGTCCTTCTCACTCTCCCAATCAACCAACCCTGGCTGTTTGCCGTAGTCTAAACACAGATGGTGTTTGGAATCCAAGGCTTCATAAAAAGTCATCAAAACTCTAACTGATGTCTCCATCACCAGGTCTATCCCTCTGTTTCAAGTGCCAATGCAGAGGACACATTCTGATGCTTTTATACAACTCTTCTTTCCTTTTCTTTATTTATTTCTTTTAAGCTATTTCCTGCCCAACTCCTAATCATGCAGTGCTCCTGCAAAACTTCGTCAGGCAGCATGCTCTCTGCAGTGTAAGAGATGCACAGGTTCTGTGTGGCCTCCTGATTGGGAGGGAGAGGCAGTGTCTAAAAACTAAGGATATTCCATTTTAGCACTTGGTCCAGACTTTTTTCTGGCATGAGTTTTCACCAGAAAGAGTTTGCATTATTTTCTCCAATCATTCTGATCCTCTTCCTCTTCGCAGTACCAAGATGTGGATTAGAGATCCCAAACCTCCCTCATCAATGTACCTCAAGAACCATTTTATGACCCTCATATAACACTTTACATGACTGTTTAATTTCCCATTTAAAACAAATTAACTGTTGCATGCTCTAATCAGCACACAAAGGATCCCAGATCTGGTCTGGAAGTATGTGGAGGTTACTGAGAGGTTGTCCAGATTGATGGCTGCACTGAGTGTATGACCTTAGGATGAACTTTGACTAAACTTTACTCTTTGTGCACTTGGCAGTCTGTATTTGGAAAGCATCAATTGTCTACATTCAACGTATTAAATGTAAGGCTTTCCACAGGCTTGGACCTTCTTTGTTTTTACAGAAGCCAAAAGCTTCATCAACCTTATTTGTATCAGTTATATAAATTATTCCATAACTGTTTCAGTCTGATATAATGTGCATTTATTTCACTAAAAGACTGTGTCAACCAGTATGCACTTTCTCACCATTTCTTCTTCCAGACCTTGTATTCTCACCTTCATCACCATGGCAAGGTTGATAAGCAATAATTATGTGTTGGATAGTAAATCTCCATGGTAGTTTTGAAAGATTTCTTTATACTTAAGGTCCATTTAAATCCCACTTGTCTCAGGAACCAAGAATTCCGTTAGTATATTTTTATTTGGATTTTATACATGCATTGTAGACACGTGTGTGTACATACATAACAATAAGGAAAGATTTTCAGATCATGGGGGCATGCTTTCACAAAAAGCACTTGGACACACAATGGATGATATCATAAGACAGCAGAGAATTATTGCCACAAAAAGACAAAACAGAGATCAGAGCGGACACTTGTTTTGACTGGGGAAATTACTTTTACTAAGAAATACCTTTAAAAAAAATCAGGTTATTAGTTGTCCAAAAAATACAGATTGAAAATAAGTATATTTTCAAAAAGACCTAGCCTCCCAACCAAACCAGAAACCTCACTCTGTTGTCGATATGCTAATTGTCTACTAAAGCCTATTTTTGCTGACAGCGAAACAGGGCTACAAAATCCTGCACTTGGAAACAAAAAAGACTTTTATGCAGAAGTTTAGCTTCTGATGTTAATTTTTTTAACAGCATACAATTATTATTTTTTTAATTATAGATTTAAAACTTTGCCATGAAAATATTTAACCAATTTTCCCCTGAACTACTCCTAAATCAAGCAAGCAGGTCCTGCTTTGCTATTGATGTATGGCCATTATTGTTACTCTATTTAAGAGCCTTAGCAGGAAGAAAAATGTAAGGATTGTTCTAATCCTCAGGATTAACATCATGATTTATCTACCTTGCATAGATATTTACTGCACAATTATGTACAGTTGTACATACACAAAGGAGTCAAAAATCAGTTAACTTGCATTCTGTTTCAAAGACAAGAAAGCAATGCAGCTGTTGCCAAGTTTTAATCAGGATTAAGAAGCTGGACTAATTGTCTTAAGTTTTTTTAGCCAATATTTAGAACAGAGAAGTAATAATTGAACATGCATGACTTAAAAATAAGTATCCTCACAAACCAACCATCATAGGTTTCTAGGTATCAGCTTTTTTAAGAGCCTTTTGAAATCAGACCAAGAAACCATAACGCAGCAACACCATCAGGACACAGGGATGGATGATGACCAACAGCAAAGACTGGTGGTAAGAGAGGTCAGATCACAC
The DNA here is from genome assembly GCF_964237585.1 of Gallinula chloropus. Lineage (NCBI taxonomy): Eukaryota > Metazoa > Chordata > Aves > Gruiformes > Rallidae > Gallinula > Gallinula chloropus. The sequence continues at coordinate 4,966,230 of NC_140089.1, read as the reverse complement.
TTAAGCAACCTCAACATTCAGATCCATCGGGAATCACTGCGGTTCCAAGCCAAGGCAAACTGAAGAGCAGGTTTATGGCCTGGGTGCAGCAGTGACCCAACAGTGGGGGGCTGATATTTGTACTGGGTGGGTCAGAATCACAGACCATTTCTCACTTGACTGGGACTACAGGCTGCAGCCAGCATGTAAAATCCACAAGGTCAGGACTGCAAACAGGTTTTTAAAGACTGGTCCTGCTTCTATATATATATATGGTTCAATATAAAAAAGTGTTAAAAATCACTCATCAATAAATAAGTGCAAGAAATAAAATTAAACAACGTCTACTAATGCATGCATTTCATCTTGCAAATTTCCTTTTTCCTTAGCTTACTAGACTTACTCTTCGTGACTGGTCTGAATGCATCAGCAAATCTTTCTTTGCTTTGAGGAATGAGGCTAATTAAAACTGTTTTGAAAAATGAGCCCAATTAAAAGCAAGGAAATATTTAAAACATCTTTGCAGTGATAATAATAGTTTGTCAGGCTTAAAGTGAATCCTTACAAAATGTGTTCTGGCCAAAAAAGGTTTCACCAATGTTTTTTTGGGCATAAGAGGTATTAATAGAGTTATCCCAAAAGTGAGGTTGTTACCCAGTGTGCAGCATGTCAATATACACCCAGAGCAGAGGGACTGATGTACTCATGTCTGTGCAGAGTCGGGTGCTGGGTGGTAATTCCTCACTAGTCCCCTACACACAGAATTTGCCACTTTTTTATCTTGTCTCAGAGCTGGAAAAACCTGCCTAAATTTACACTAATCAGTTAGTAATTACTGCATCATCTACTATTGGTCAAGCATATTCAAATTAGCATTCATGCTTCTTGAAGATGTGGGTGGGAAGGGGTCGTTTGCATAGGCCTTGAATTGGGTGAGTGGTTGATCTCCCCCACCACCTTTACATTTCCCCCAGTCTCTGTTGCCTTCAGGCCCCTCTGGCCATGCCCCAGCTCTGTCAGCTGCTGGGTCTGATGTTTCCTTTGTATCACCCTCTCAGCTCTTCTCCAGGGACACTTTCTAGCAAACTTGCTCCTTATCAGTCCTTTGGATCTTCTTCAAAAGCAGAGTTGTTAGCAAAGCAAGTTAGTACACTTAAGCCAAAACTAAACAGTGTCTAAGCACTAACCCAAGCACATTTTTGTCCCTGTTTTCTACATTATAGTTATCACTAGAGCTATATTTGTAGAGAAAGGGGGCTGTGTGATCACGAGTAACTTACGTACGATCAGCCTTTCTTTCATTCAGAAGAACACAAGGTGACCTAAAATCTGAGTTACTACAAATAAACTCCTCATCTCACGATACTAGACGGCGTCTCAAGACCAGAGTTCTGACCACTTCAATATGCTATGTGGACACAAAAGAATGGCAAGCTCAGCTGCCAGCTGGAGGACCTTTCTGTCAGAACGTCGCCTTCACCACAGAAGCCCTATTTCCCCTGATGAACTGTTACAAAAAACCCCACTGACTTTACTGACTTGGTCTAAGGCACGACCCAAACACCCAACCTCATTTCCTGGGGTTCTGCAAGCTCAATTAATCTCTTTTCTATTTTTTTTTTTTTTTTTTTGTCTGTCTGGTCGGTCTATTTTTAGATTTACATCTCTAATGAGCTATTCTGCCCTCATCTCCCTATACTAAGCAAAATCTAAATTTTACCTGTTTCTAAAACTGTCTCTGCACCAGTGGCCCCACGACTAAGTTGTCATTCCTTCTAATTACGCTCCCATGTAAATCTGCCAGAGGTGACCAGAAAATTGGATGTGGTTTGCCCTCATTAACTTCCCAGATTGCCTTCTGGAAGAACAACCTGCACATTTCCACCATTCTCTACAAATACAAGGAAAAAAAAAAGTCTTTTCAATCATGAAAGAAGGAATCATATGGAAATGTTAAAAATCTCTCTTAAATAATTGCTCAAGGAAGACTGTGGTACTCAATAAAGGTGATAGAAAATTACATCCATGGAGAAAAAAAAAAATTGAATTTGGCTGTTTCTAATAAAGATAAACTTTGGGATTAGTACAGACTGGCACCTGTCATCTAGGTAGCAAAAAGCCCTTCCAACGTGCACTCGCAAGTGGAAGCTGCATAGTGGGAAAAGTGCAATGAGCTTGAAAGAGAGTAAAGATTAAGAGTGGCATGACACAACATAGAGTGATTAACCAAAGCTCATGCTGGGCTATCTGGAAAGTGTCCTTTTGGGTTTTGTTTGTGGACAAAGAAGACAAAGTGGCTTTGTCACGTGGCGATGGGCTATGAGGCACACGGAGGGTATCATCAGGTAACACAGAACCCTCGGTGAGATAATGTAAAAGGAAAAGCCATTCATTGGTTTGTCTGCTCTGTATGAGATGTACAGAGTATATAAATGTCAAGACTGACAACACCTTAGTGGGGTTTTTGTTTTTCTTTTAAGTGGAGAAGCTTAAGGTGGTTTACAACTAAACCTCACTGATTAACAGTGGATTAACTATCATAGTTAATTATAGTATTAACTATTACATTCATTACCTTCGTATTATAATAGATAGTTGTATTGACATTATTTGTCCATAATCATTGTTTGTATACATCCCAAGGAGAAGAACAAAACAGGAGGTGGCACAGGACAGGTGTACTCTTGGAAGTAAACATCCTCCTCTTCATTTACAAAAATGGCATCCGGATTACACAACACAGGTCTGGTGTTCCTGCAATAAGTGCATGATGATTTCAGTTCATAATATCTTTAATTGAAGTATATGTCCTATCCCTCAGTCATCAGTAGACACCAGTGTATAGTTTCCTGACTGGCTTTCTTACATGCTGGCCACCTTATCAAGACACTAGTTGATCAATTTCTGCAAGACACCTTTTTTCTGTCCATAAAAATTACAGTTGCAATGGCATTAACAATACATATTTGTAGTTCAGTTGCACAAGAATATCAAGCCCATAGCAGCAGAACTGCAAACTGCCCAGAGGAGTTTCAAGACTGAACAAATTTTGGTGTTCTCATGGCCACAGGATTTCTTTTGGACAATGGCTGCCTACTCAGTTCTCATGTAAACTGGTCATTCCACTCTGAAGATTTTGGCACTTTTTCCAGTCCCCAAAAAGGGGCACATTCCTCAAAAACTTAGGACCAAACTTCTGGCACAGAGTTACAGCTCGTTAGAGCTCACCTTCAGAGAAATTCCCTATTGTAAATGAATGAGGACACAAAAGATTTTATATTCCCACCACACGTGACATTAGCTTTTCAATCAGTTGCTCCTCCATTGATTAGTTAAACAGACCAATGAATGTCAAGCAACCACCAACGCTTGTGATATTTCTTCAAGGTAAATGACATACATGTGCAATCTCTTTGCTTTGGCTATGCAGCCATTCAGGAATTTGTCTCCTCTGAAAACATGGATGCCTCTTAGGTGAGGCTCTTTACCAACTCAAGCATATTCTTCAGGTGGCCCCACTTAACCATCCACCTGAGTTGTGGAGTCATTTCACTTCCATATTGCATGCTCACAATACTTTTCCTGCTCACAATACAATTCCCTTAAAAATCCCTTTATCTCTTTGTGGCTGCTTTTCGAAACCTTTCTACATGAAACTTTACTGCTACAAAACATTTATTTCCATCCCACTGCTTCTGGCCAGGGAAGTATTCAAATGACACCAAACTCAATATATAACGATCTTTGAGACTTTCTTATCATTAATAAGAGCTGAATGTTGCTTGTTCTTTTTAAATTCTTCTGATGGGCAGCAAGTTTCTCTCTCAATAGATCCATGAAGCTTGCTGTCACAGTCTGCTTTAGAAAGGAGCTTTCCCATGGGCACCTTGAGTCTGTAAGACTGCTTCTTGAATTTCTCCTTAGAACTTCACCTTCCTGGTGAGCACATCCCTACATAAGGTCTCTGCCCCCTCTCAGATCAGAGGTAAATACTCTTGCAGGTCAATGCGATTGTAACTTCACAGGTTGTAAGTCTACTTGCTTGTGTAAGATGGAGAGAGGATTCTCCTCTGAAGACACTTGAATCTTACTTATTTTCAAACCAAAATGAGCAGTATTACCAAGTCATGTGGTTTTCGGCCCTGGCCACATCATTTCTTGAGGCATACAAGAGTTAACTCTCCTTTTTTACAGCCTCTTTTAAAGTATAAATTCCCTCTCACTGCACTATAACCGCTCCTTGCAGACTGGTGCCACTGATGAAACATAATTTAATTTCAAAAAATTATTTGGCAGAGTAGCCATAATATGATGTAAAAGCTTCAAATTGATGTTTGTTTTAAATATCACAGGGTACTTTTTATATGCTAATGAAAGAGCAAATGTCTCTGAGAGGGAAGAACATGTTTGAGGTTTAAAATATAAATGAGAAAAATCTTCAGCCTGGGTAATACAAAGATCCACTTCAGTGTAAGCATACTCATTGTTCATTTCCTAGCACACCTGGGGCTGGGGGGGGAGAGGGGGAGGGCTGATTTCACAGAGTACTCAAATGTGATGTAATTAGGGAGAGTCTCTTGCTCTCATGCTTTATCTGTAAGGTTCCTTTTTATCCCATCCCTGTAAAACAATCTGTTAGTAAGCTGCAGGCATGATGCTAACCTGCTATTTTAACACTAGGTCTTTGACTTGCTGGTACTCAGGATCTGGAATTTAGGACCATCGCTCTTAGCCATCACAGGGATGCAGAGTTTGTACTTTCCTTCTCCAAAAGCAGATGCACAGTGCTGCACCCCTTCGCATTACCACTCGCACCAGCATCCTGCCTACTGAACAGTGCTTGAGCATAAGAATCACTTGTGGACTTCCCCACAGTGTGTCATTGAGTCTGAGAAGATTGGAAATGCAGTCCCTAATTAGAGTCTGTTTCAAACCTTGTTTTGTGCCGATATATTCTCACAGAGGTTTCAAACCCCACCCCCAGATCAGGCTGCAAGTTTGTAGGCATTGCTTTTTCCTAAAGAATTTAAAAGCATTATTGGTCTGCCTGGCTGTGTCTATGTGTAAGCTTTAAATTTTCTTTATAGCAGTTTCTCACTTGACTTGAAATGTCTCAGGTAATCTACCACATTGATACCTAAAAGCCGTGTCAGATTGGTCCCCTTGCTACCCGTATCCCAAAGGTTGGACCTTGCAGGTAGGTCACTACATTACCTAAAAATGACTGCTCATTTAATGTAATAGAAATTTGCTACTGGAATAATAGTTGCTGTTTCTAGACATTAGGTATGTCACCTCTTGAATGGAGAGGTTAGCTCATCTACATTCTAGGTAAGTGCGACAATTTCATCACACAACCTGCTGTTTATGCTCCACAAGGTTAAGCTTCCTTTTAAATAAATGTCCATGAATTTGGTGATTCAGGTAAAAAAAAAAAAAAAATCTCACAGAATCTCAGAATCATAGAACTGTAAGTGTTGGAAGAGACCTCTGGAGATCATCTAGTCCAACCTAGCAGGAAAGATTGATGGAAAGATGGATGGATGGACAGAGACAGAGAGAGATAGAGAGACAGATGATATATATATTGAAACGTTTTGCTTTAAAAAATCATTTCTCTACAGTATAGTTGCAAACTTAAGGGCAGGGTGGAAAGACTAGACATTGCCATTTGAGAAAGAGGTTATGGTGGTGACATCAGGACAATTTTCACTCTTAAAAAATCATTGTATTAAACTATTGTATTGGACTATTCATTTGTCTAAATATGAATGGAGTGTTAGAAAAAAATTGTGTTGTTGGTTGGCTTTTACTTGCCAGGAAGAATAATGGATTGATCCATAATGATTTTTAACTCTGAGGCAGCTTTCTTTCTTCATAATATATATCAAAGAATATCATTGTATGCTTTCTACATCCAGACCAGAAATTTAGAGCTGAAATGTAAGCTGACTATTGGGAATAATTCCAGTTCTCTCCTGGAGACCTAAAGAAAACTACTGCTCTAGAAGCATCTTGTTTGCTGTTTTCTTTTTAGCATCACTGCTGAGATTACCTTTCTTATTTCAATTACATTCTAAAAAAATGGTCCATGAACCAGCTTTAGAGTTAAGGTTTGAGAACATGCAAACATAAAATATGTAATCTGTCTTTGATTTGATTGTTGTGCTTTGAAATCATGGCTGTTGTGCAAAACTGACAGTTTTAATGGAAAAATTACTTTTGAAAGCTGCCTTTGCAAACATATTGAATAATTGTCTGAATTGAGACTGTTTCATTACCTGAATATTCAGGATCACAGGATCAATCATAGAATGCTTTGGGTTGGAAGGGACCTCAAAGCACATCTAGTTCCCACCCCCTGCCATGGGCAGGGACAACCTCACTAGACCAGGCTGCCCAAAGGCCCATCCAACCTGGCCTTAAGTGATCCCAGGGATGGGGCTTTCACAACTTCTTTGGGCAACCTGTTCCATGGCCTACCCATCCTCAGAGTAAAGAATTTCTTCCTAACATCTAATCTAACCCCACCCTCTTTCAGCTTGAAGCCATTGCTTCTTGTCCTGTCCCTCCACTTACAGATCAACAGTCTCACTTTCCTGAAGGACCTCTTTAAGTATTGGAAGGCTGCAATTACGTCTCCCCAGAGCCTTCTCTTCTCCAGACTGAGCAAGCCCAACTCTCTCAGCATGATCATCTTTGTGGCCTCCTCTGGACTTGTTCCAACAGCCCTATCTTTCCTGTACTGGCAACTCCAGAGCTGGACACAGCACTGCAAGTGGGTTCTCACAAGAACAGCAAGAAACCTCTGCTTTACCTCATTCTTCATGCTATTTTCCTTTTCTTTTGCGTGACAAACAGTGGTGATAGAACAAACCTTGTTTTACAGCAAAATCTGCACCAGAAATCTGTGTTATACAAACTGCTTCCCGGCGGAAATGACCACTCAAAAACACCTCATTATTTTGGTCCTGAGGAGGGTACTTAAAGAAGACCTTGGACCTACACGTTATTTCCTCCTAAATGATACATACAGAAGACCCTTAAGGACATTGGATTAAAAATGCTGCTTGTCCTCCTTCCTTGTTTCCCCTCTCTCATCCTCAAATTAAATAAAAATGTGAGAAACTCCAGGTGCTGCTTTTCTGGGTTCTCCTAGAGGGCTCACTAGAGGCTTCAAAGATGCAGCCTGTGAGCATTCAAAGGACAGAGAGGGATTAAATTTAACAAAGACTTAACATCTTTACACCTAAATGTCCCTAAGGTGTTCATATCAATTAAACATTAACAACAACAACAAAAAAAAACCCCACACAACCTCCCTCAAAAAAAAACCAAAAAACAGCAAACCAAAAAGTTTTAAATGGAGTAGTAAAGATAATTCTTTCTGTCAAGTAGCCAGGCTCTATGTGTACTCCTGATATGACAGTGCTATGAATTTTTCAGTCAGCAGAGAAATTTTCTACCATGAAGATATAGCTAAGACATAGATGTGGAATTTATAGCCCTAATAAAATCCCAGACAAAATACCTTCTTTTAAAACTCTTCCCAGAGACACCTCTTATGTATCACTAAGAAAAAGGAAAAGTAACAGATCAAATATATTTCTTTCCCTTTGCAAGTCATCCTTAAGACAGATTTCTCTGTAGCAGAACCTTACTAATAATCCAGGTTTATGCAGGCACATGCTTTATTTTCTACAGAAAAGTATGGTTGTCTCTCTCCAGCTCTTAGAAAAGATTTCACAGTGGATGACACAGCATATTACTAGTCAATTTTTTTTTCCTATATTTTCTACAGTCCTTTTCCAATCTTGCTACACACTGGAAGAAAATAAATGTAAAATTCATTTAGACAAAATGCATTTTGTGATTCTTTAATTGTATCAGTTTATTTACCCACTGGTAAATGACATTCAATCATTTGACCTGCATGCATAGATGCAAGTTAGTGACATTTCCCTGGGACGCAGGTAATAAATAGGCCTGAGTGAGGGCAGTGGTCAAATGGAGATGGCATCATAGACCCTGGCTTTGCACAGTGTTATATTCAACTTCATCCAGGTGCAGCTGTCAGGTAAACTTGGGTGAAAACTCAACATACTCTGATCAGCTCAATCACAAACTCTAACTTCAAGCTTATACTGAACCCCACTAACTAGCAATCACATATGAACAGGAACACTTCCCCACACCCTTCATTTGGACGTTAACTTCATTTTTCAACATCAATTTAACTTTTTATTCTGACAGAGGTTTGCTTACACTTATTTCTTTTAATGTGTTTTCTGGTAGCTGCTTTGTACCTACTAATTTAAATTGAAGTAATCAAATCTCATTATTGTCCACATCAAACATACTCATGTGTGATGGATTTTTCTGCTCAGTGTGAGTACTCATACAATACAGCACTGCTTCCTGCAGAATATTGGAACAGGTGCAGAACTAACTCGTTACAGTCCTTTATTTTGAGACTATTTCTATGAAAAATTTTTAAAGAAACTCTGAACTGTGTATTTTTCAAAAATGAAAGATTGCTGATTTAATATTTGTTTGTAAGATGCAGGAAAAAAATACCTTGCCTGTTTCCCTATAGGTAGAAAGAACATCACCAAAACTGTTAATTTATGGCTTATCTTTGTCATTTTTGTGTATTTTCAGTGTTGAAACTGAGGGAATAGGATTTCATTGGCCAGGTGAGCAAAGGCAAGTTTTTCACAAGTCTAGACTTGAACTGTCCCATAAGCAATGGGAACAGGTGATTTGTCATGGACTGGTACCACCATGACACATACAGTCTCTTCTCTGGGTCTGGAAATCGGCTGCGATGGGACAGTTTTGTCCTTGTAGGACAAACCCTGTCATTTCTTATGGGAGAGGCTGGTTTCTTTTTAGGCATATCAAGGCAGACCTGGAAGGAGAAAAGCATCACCCTGTCCCAACAAAGACAGCCTGAATATTTAGAAGAAATGAAGAACACAGTATTTAAGATATTATCTTTAAACTTTCACACAGAATCACAAGGTTGGAAAAGACCTTTAAGATCAACAAGTCCAACCATTCCCATCCTAAGCTAAACCATATCCCTAAGTACCTCATCTACTCTTTTTTTAAACACATCCAGGGATGGTGACTCAACCACCTCTGAGTCTTTATCAGCATTGAAATATCTAGGTTTCCTGCATCTTCTGAATCCAATATCTGAGCAAAAAGTACATATCCTGCTTGAGAGGTCAAACTCCATTAGCAACATAAGTCTCTTCTGGCTTCCAGGCTAGACTCAGCCCACGTATGTTTAAACACTTCATCAGGGCATGGTGTCAGGACCCTGAACGTTTTTCACAAGAAATGATGAGCTCTTCTAGAAAGCAGCTCAGCTCACCTAAGAGTTGTTTTCCACTACAATATAGATTACTTATTTAGCTGATCTAGCAGGCTAAAACTGCTTGTTATTCATCTAGTCCTTATGGTAAATGAATTAATAAAACAGGTTTTCACACTAAAAGTCACTCTGACAATCTGTCTAATTCAATACATTTTCTCCAATTACAGGAAGGAATTAAACATTAATATTCAGCTCCTTTTTGGTAGTCTGGGTGAAGAAGTTCAAGCGAGCTTGTAGAGAAACTAAGATGTTATACCAAGAAATTAGGGTCTCTCTGTATCCCACTTCGTATTAGTGAAGATTCTTTGTTAATTATCTCAAAGACAACCTGCTAGGTAGTACCTAATTTAATGTTTTACTGAGATATTTCCAAGTTACAAATTTATTCAGTGATTCTAAATGGACTGGAATAGCATGTAGACCATGGTATTTCAAACATGACTCATCGAATTCTAGCATTTTAGTTACTGCAACAATTTTAACAGTGTTTAGTATCTCACTGATTAATACATTGAGCCACATAAATAATTACAGCTTTAAGGAAATAGGTTGACAATGGCATGGTAGAGCCAGTTTTGACATCAAGATTCAGTGTCATTGCAGTGATAAAGTCCCTAACTCAAAGATGTTTCTACCCATGAGTTCAACTCGTAAGACCTACAGAGCACTCAGCCTTGGAGGATTCATTACCAAAACCATACAGAAATCCCATGAAATACTAGCAAGTTCTCATGATTCTTCCATTCCAGGTAAGTAACTCTCTCTGCTAACACTCTATAATGTCCAACCATGCCAAACCATGATCTTCTAAATGAACTAAAACAGCTGAATATGTGGTTGGGTTTCATTTTTGTCGGTAGACTGGACTCATCCTCCCACCAGCACTGACAGACCCATCAAGAGTGGCAAGAATAGTCATCTCATGTTGAGAACAGTAGGATGACCACACATCTTACACTGCTGGAGGCAACCAGAAACAAAAAAAATGACTAATATTCCTGCTCCTCTGCTCCATGCATCCTGACATCCTACCCCTTACCTATGAGGATTAGACCTTCGGAAAGCCAAAGGAGTTAATCAGTTTTTCTATAAATCTGTCTGTGTCCCAGTAGCATTTATTCCTAGCATGGAGTGAAAGGGGATTTTCCTAGGAGCAAAGTGACAGGTGGCAGGTTCAGCCTCCACACACCATCTCTCTCAGGGAAACTGGTTCTCACAAACAACAGATGGATGGCACAATGGGTAAATGCCCAGAACTCAAGTTGCTTTATTATCAAAAAAGGGGGTTTTGACTTAACTTCATAGCAGTATCACGGGTTAACTGAGCCAGTGGGGAAAATCTCATGGTGGTGCTGGTGGAGAAAATAGGGTATATTATTAGATCTGGTAGTCATTGCGAACAGCAGACCTGGGGGAAGTGAAGGGATATCTCCTTCTCTGGAGATATTCAAGACCTGTTTGGATGTCTACCTGTGCAACCTGTCCTAAGGAACCTGCTTTGTCAGGGGGGTTGGACCCAATGATCTCTTGAGGTCCCTTCCAACCCCTGTGATTCTGGGATTCTGGGATATTAATACAGAAAGAGGCAGGACAAAAGCGCTGGAGCTTATTGAGCTCTTCTCCACATAAACCATATTTTCGAGAGTCAGATACAGAAATAGATGTATCATGTGAGCTCCAAACCAAGCTGTTGAATGAAAGAGTTAAGGGAAGGGCAAACAATGTTCGAACATACTTGTGGACTCCAAGAAAAAGTGGGAACTCCTGAGAAGGCAGGGAAGAGGTTGGGGTTTGTATTTTTCTTAAGTAACGTTGGCCTGGCATTTGTCTGCCTGCATCATCATCTATAGTACCTCCCTTTTGCTGCCACATAGACGTCCATTCACCAATTTGATTAACCTGACTAACACATGTCCATGCTGTAATGGAATTAGGAACATTTCAATGAGATTTGCTCTGCAGTGTTGTATGGTTGTCCACTTCTCCCCTAGTAGTTCATAAGATTGGTGAAGCTGCAAGATCAGATTATTTTTAAGCTTCCAAATGCAATGTACCCAGTTCCTGGATGCTAAGATTGTGGCACAACTAAGGTGCTGAAAGAGTGTTTTACACCCCATCACCACCAATGCTTTTGTGAATAAGAGAAGGGAAGTACATGTGGTATCACATCTCTAATTCTGCAGTCTGCCCATTTGACTGGAGACACACAGGGTATGTATGCTAAAAGTCTAAACTATAAAAAGGGGTAGATCCTTCCAGTGTGTTGGGTAGATATGCCCTCAATTTAAGTGAAAGGTCATCCAGGTAACGGGTCACATGACTTAAAAAAAGATTAAAATATTACACTGGTTCACAAACAGGCATTTTTTCAGGCTTCTGAAGCTTTTATCCTTCAAGAGTTGCTATCATCTGCTTGATTTTGTCTTGGAGAGATAATCTTCACAGCTATGAAGGAGTAGAGGGACAAATAAAATCAATATCTAGATTTGATGTTCACCAGGTAACTACACTGAAGACTTCCTACAGAAGTCACCATGTATATGGTATAAATAGAGAGAATAGACACTGTATTCTCATGTTATAACTGCAAACCTACTTGTTTGATTAGGACAACCAGGCACAGACAATCCTGAATTTGGGCTCAGCCCAGTACCTGGTATCCTGGTCCATTCCCAGAAATTTCTTATTTCCAGCACCAGCTCCATAGCAGGGTAGGCAATCCCCTTAAAACTTTGTGACATTTAAAGACAACAATGCAAAGGTAGAAAATGAGCTATATGCTCTCCAGAGGCTGTTATATCTCTGGTTGCAACTTATTGAGCATTCCAGCCATTTCCTTTGACTTGGACAGATGTAAAATTGTATTTTTAAAAAAACCCTAATTTAAGGTGATCAACAACCTATCCAGGACCATTGCAGATGTATTCCTGTGGATACTGACATACCATCCTGTATCCTTGGAGGCTGTGAAAACAGGTAAGGTTGATACAAGATACATATCTTTTATTTGGGTCTGTTTTGCTTCATTCAGAATTGCAGCAGAGATGGCAGACTGTGTTTTGGATGAAACATCATGGGATGGGGCAAAGAGCAACAGGTGTGCAGGATGGCTAGGGAAGGATCAGGAGGGCTCGAAGCAGGAGAGCAAAGGAGCTAAGGAAGGGACAGACATTTCAAGACAGGAGAATAATGGAATAATGGAATAGGCATTACAAGAGAGGAGAAAAAATGTGTGGAATAATGACTCTTGAGCTGGGTTCTGTTCTCCCTTACAGCTAAGCAGTTGTACTGCAGTACAACGCTGCATTCAATGGGCCAGCATGGCAGCAGTCAGGGCAGAATTGTTCTCACCAAGTGCAAAGAGGGCGGCCAGAATCAGGAGAGTAACTCTGGATGAGATAATCCAGAGCTGCATTTATTGTATATGTTGGAAGTAAAGTAAGAAAAGTCTGATCTCTATGCTAGAAAACAAACAAACAAACAAGCAAACAAAACCCCACAAGAACAACACTCCCCCCAAAAAGGATAATACACTAATTCTCCCAGTCCTGCTGAGCTTGTTGTGGTGACTTATTTTGCAGGGTAAAACACCCATGTGAAAACTTGATTGTCAGTACATAAAAGTCCTCAAAAATTAATCAGGCAATGTGGGTAGAGAGGAAGGATGATATTCAAACAACTACCACTTAATTGGACAATGGCTATTCACAAAACAAAAATCTTTAGGAAATCCACAGGGAGGGAAAATCCCATATATATATATACATAATTTTACAAGGAAGTGAGCTTCATTTGTTCAGTGAAAATGGAGATTGAGTGAATAACACCTGCAGCTAGTCGTAGTATCAGTATGAGCACTACACCACAAATATTGATCTCCCTGACAAAGTGGCTCTTTCAGAAAGTTGAATAAAATGTTTTCAGCAGATGCTCTCAGGTCCCTTCATTTCTCAGCTGCAGCTTTGTCTCAAAGTGGGGAATGTGTGACAAGAATGAAAGGAATGTGAACAGCTTCAAAACAAGCAGGAAGCCATAGAGGTGAGGAAGAAAAAGAAAAGGATCTGGGAAGGCACAAAAAGTATAGGAGAGGAGCGTAAACTGGGTGTAGGTGAGAAGAAAGAGCATATGCTTTGGCAAGAAAGAAAAAACAAAAAAGGGGGGGAGAAAAGAGAAGGCAGCACATCTGTCTCTTAGAAAGATTGGAAACCACAGAGAATGAAAAACTCGGAAAGAACCAAAGAGGAACCGAGTGATATAGGAGTAAATATAGGTGCATATATGGAAATGCCAGACCATGAGAAATCATTGAAAGAAATTAAAGTGGAAAGAGAAGAGCATTCAAAAAACCCAAAAAAAGCTAAAGAAAAAAAAAAAAAAAAAAACAAAACATGAAATAACAGAAGGGGTGTACTTAAAGCAGAAAGCTGTAGTAAATTATTAAAATTAAGCATATTTTTATGAACTGACGAAACAATTCCCGTGAAAAGGAATTGTTATTTTGGGATAACTTCCTAGAAAAGTGGGTGCTAAAACTTGACATAAAAAGCCCATAAATATGTAAATTTTTGAAGACAATCATAGAATCACAGGATCTCCTGAGTTGGAAGGGACCCATAAGGACCATTGAGTCCAACTCCTGGCTCCACACAGGGCCAGCCATGTCAGAGCTGGCACTGAGGGCATCATCCAGACGCTTCTTGATGTCAGTCCATCTTGGTGCTGCAGCTTCCTTTGGGAGCCTGTGCCAGTGCCACCCTCTCAGTATAGAACCTCTTCCTAACATCCAACAGAACCTGCCACATCTCAGCCCTTTACAGCCTCAAGTCCTGCATCCTCACTTGCAAAATCTTAAGCGTATTACTGTGAGAGGCTGCTGCTCTGCACTGCTGTGCATCCCATGTCTTAAGTGTTTCCAAGAAACACACAGGAATCCCATATGGCACTGTTTGGATTGCACAGATGTCAACTGCCTATGAAACGGACATCACCCAGAGCCTGCAGCAGGACGGAGGCACACATGCCATGCTGCTCTATGGGTGTTATTAGTGATAAACTTATCCTTATGTGTCACCATGCTCCTCTCATAGTTTAGGGAGTCTCTCACTGTTAGTAGAGACATCTACACAAGAAAATGAAAAGCAAAGGGAATTAATTTTTAAACTTTAATAAAATAACCCAGAAACCTTTACACTTATCTTTCTTGACTAACAAATCAGAAGATATGTGCTGGTAGGGAGAGAGATGCTTTGTGTTTCTGAGGGTAATGTGTGCAGAGTAACTGTGGGCCACAAATTCTACAATGGTAATATTGTAATATAATTAACTGGATTTATGTTGCAGCTGCTACTGGGTAATTCCTTTACTGATTCTATAGCTTTTGAGATCTTCATTGCACAAGTATTTGCCACTAAATGTCCTTCTAAAACATGCAGAGAAAGTCTGAGAAGGTTGGCCATGTTTCAGAGTGACTGCATTGTCTGTTTTGGAACTGACACAGACAAATGGATCACTACTCTTTTTCTTGCCCATGGTTTGTCCTTTTGGAGAAGAGCTATTCCATTGCAGTTAAGATACATTTTAAAAAAAAAAAAATCATGCTCTTTCTGAGTGTTTTCTCAGACTGGTACACCAACACCAACTACAAGAAATAGCAATATCCTGCTGTGAGCTTGTTGCAAGGCCTGGCACCCAGTCAATCATGTTTCCCATGGCAAAATGGCAGGAAAAAAGCAAAACTGCAGCTGTGAGCTGCCAAATTACAGACCCATTAATTTAATGCCCAAGTTTCACCTGTAGTATTGTGTCCAGTTCTGGGCTCCCTGCTATAAAAAAGACAGGGATCTCCTGGAGAGAGTCCAGAGGAGGCTACGAAGGTGATTAAAGGCCTGGAGCATCTCCCCTATGAGGAAAGGCTGAGTGAGCTGGGGCTGTTCAGCCTGGAGAAAAGAAGACTGAGAGGGGATCTGAACAATGTTTATAAATGCCTCAAGTGTGGGACACAGATGGAAATGGCCAGACTCTTCTCATTGTCTGTGGGGACAGGAAAAGGAGCGATGGGCTCAAGTTGGAGCACAGGAAGTTCCACACCAATATGCAGAAGAACTTTTCCCCAGTGAAGGAGCCCTGGGACAGGCTGCCCAGGGGGTGTGGAGTCTCCTTCTCTGGAGATATTCAAGACCCATCTGGACGCCAACCTGTGCACTGTGAGCTGGGGAGCTGCTTTGGCAGGGGGTTGGACCCAATGATCTCTTGAGGTCCATCCCAACCCCTGCAATTCTGTGATTCTGTGTTTCATGTGTAAGAAGCTAACCTAGCACATCCTCCTGCAAAACTTCCTAGGTGTCAACCTTTCAGTAAACACATGGGCATTTGTCTTTATAGTTTGCTCTAGTTTCAGAGGTGGAGGATGTATTTTCAGGCAGTTTTGCAGGAGTGCTGCATGGCTTGGGAGCTTTTCCAGATCTCTTTCTGGTGAACAGCTTAAACCAGCCAAATTGCAAAGGGAACTGCATATGCTATTTCCCATGTAGCATACCACCTAGTGCTTGTGTAGCCAAAAAGTATTGGGTTTGTTAAAAACCAAAATGCATTCTTTCTTGGCACTTGAAAGGAGCCTCTGTCTCCCATCTCCCATTATTATTTTTATGCTGTCAGAGTCCAGAGGTGATACTTAACTCTCCTTTCTTGAGGATGGGTGTTGTACCTGAGCTGCCACAGGCAGAGCAAAGCTGCGATGGAGGGTGATGGGTGCTGCTTCAGCCCTCCTTACATGGACCAAGGGGGAAACCTCAGCTTTGACCTGGGGATGAGAATGTGACAATGGGTGATGGGATCACTGCCACTCCTGCAGCTCAGTAACCTTCTGCTGAGTTGACCATGGCTTGCTTAAGGGCAGAGGTTTCGTGTACAGCTACTGTAATTGTAATTGAGGCTGGGGGTTATGAATATGTTGATCACCATGACTAGTATCTGAATATAGCAGGTGGAAAAGCACTGATTTTGGAAAAGAAAGTCCTTACAGATCTTGGTTTTTAGTGTCAGAGTCATGCTGTGTAGCATAACGTGTCAGCCCTGCAATGGTTCATTACCCAGCATCAGAAAGAGATTCAAATTTGGAGGGACAGAAAGACAGAGCAGGTCGTCAGACTCAGCTCAAACACATTAATAGTTTGAGAAAAGATATGACTACTTGTCATGCACTCAGCAGCCTTTTCCTACCATGGGGTTTGGAATCAGGTCCTGACCACTTCTCTGCCTGAGACTGTTTTTATTGTATTTTGCTGAGTGATTAAAAAGAAGAAAAGTTAAAAGAAACATCAGGCCCTGCTTTGAAATATCCCTTTTCAAGGAATGATTTCCTCTCTTCCTAAAGTAATGTTTGATGAGGAATAAAATGCTAGAGAGTTACTTACAAAGCCTTTTACAAACCACAGGGAAATAGCTATTCAGTGTTAACGAGAGGAAAGAAATTGAATGCTTTGTGCAAGCTTTGGATGTGATAATGTGGAAATCCTCTCCCTGACAAGGAGGTCTTCAGGAGCAGGAGGTCTGTGCACCAAGGTGTTTGCAGGTCTGCTTGTAGGGACATCGCCACCCCATCCAATGCAGTAGTCCTGCATCTCAGGGCATCACACAACAATGCTGAGGCATTATCATCTGGCGAGGTGCAATCCCTGCTCACTGCAGCTAACTTTCTTTGAGCTGTAACTCGTTCACCTGGCTTCCTTGAACACCTGCTTTAGAAACAGGAGTTTTTCATAGCTGTCAGAATCTACTTGCCTTGAAATCCACACTGCTACTTACTGCAGTAGATCTGCTCAATCCGCATGCAGCTCTTCCTCCACCATAACCTGCAGAGCCCTTCTGGGCATCTCTCCAAGATCTTACTATAATTTTCTGATGTAGAGTAAGACAGAAAGTAAGTATTTAAAAAAAAAAAATCCTACAGCAAAAAAGTACAGGTTAGGTGTGACTCACTGGTAACAGGAGTGGCAGACTGGAAAGGACTACAGCCAAGACATGGGAAAAGGAAGAATGCATCAATTCCATAAGAATGCTTTATTTCTATAATTCAGAAATGAAACCTTTCGCCTTCCACTTAGAAATTAGTATTTTCATTAATGAGCTAACATGAATAGCATAGCACAACAAAAAGAAAATTTGTATTTAGACTGAATTACATACAGGGGGCTGCCCAAAGGAGGTTTTTCTGCCTTTTCTGTGTCACCAACTATCTGAAAAGGCCCCTTCTGTTCCAGCTCCACAATTTTTCTACCCCCCTGGCCATATATCAGTGTACCGGTGAGCCAAAACCACCACATTTTGCCCCACTTTACTGCAGGCTTCTCTCCATGGATGCCAAGGTACTGGCAACTTCATCCCCCTTGGAAGCCAGCTGCAAGTTTAATTCTGTTTCAGCCAACAGCCCTGAATTGTACCGTGTTCCTTCATAGCTAGAATTGATTATGACATCCGTGGTTTCACTGGTTCTTCCTGCGAGCTGTCCCTCAGCCAGCATCCCTTATACTGCAGGGTGACTGTGACCTAGGCCATCAGGGGTACTCTGGATGTACTCTGAAGAGTGAAGGACAAAGAGGAAACAAAGCTGGCACCAAAAGTTTTACAAACATGTCTGAAGAACTTGCAGATCTTTTTCCATGAAACACAGAGCTGGCAAGCATTGATTGTCTGAGAGTTTCTCTCTACAGACTTCCCTGACTTGTCTGGAGTTGAAATTCTTTTTAAAAAAAGCTCAGATGGGAAAAAAATTCTCTCTTTTTTCATCAAATGGAGCCTAAAGTATTTTTTGTGGTTGTTGTGTTATTTTGTTTGCTCTTTTTTTTTCCATTTAGGTGGGTTTTTTTGCTTTCACCAAAGCATCGCGCAGATCCATACTCCAGGAGCCGTTCTTGGGGAGGGAGCACAGATTGTGCCTCCCACCCAGACCTTTGTACCCTGCACTGTTTGGTCTGGTGCAGCCGAGGCATCCTGGGATGTTTCTGCAGCAGTAGAAAGGCCTTTTTTGAACACAGGGATCAGGCAAGTCTGAGCTTGGGCTGTTTGTTAGCTGCTACAAAGCCTTCTGAACAGCTGCTGAGCCAGGGCCAGACAGGCCTCAGCAATTACAGGGGTGGTGGTGTGTACGACCTCACTAGGTAGTGATGACAGCTCTGAAAGCATCACCAATAGCATGTCACCCGCAGGATGTCTGATTTCATAGAATCATAGAATCATAGAATCATAGAATTGTAGGGGTTGGAAGGGACCTCAAAAGATCATCAGGTCCAACCCCCCTGCCAAAGCAGGCTCCCTAGGACACACTTGTGACTACAACCAAAACTGCAGAGGTTTTTGCCTGACTCCCAGTTTGGTGTCTCAGATGATAATGTCAGCTCCTATGTTGTAGACATACTTCCCCTGTGATTTCGTGTTGCTCTGGCTGGGTTTTGCCATTACCATCCTCCCTGAGAAACTTTCTCAATGTCAGAAAATAATTTAAATAGTAAGTGTTAGTTAGAATAACATCATAAAGTGGGTCCATGGTGGTCAGACTCTGCATCAAGGCTGATTCCCTCTCCATGGCTTTTCTTGTGTCACTATCAGATCAAATACATTATCATAAAAAGAATTTGATTAAGCTTTTTCTTTCAGAAAAGGCACAGAGGAAATAAAAGAGAGGGAGAAAGAGAGAGAGAGAACGAGAGATAAAAAAGAGAGAAAGAAAGTGCAAAAGAGGGATAGACCAAGGAAAGGAGGGAAGGGGAAGAGGAAGAGGAAGGAAAGGAGAAGGGGAAAGGGAAAGGGAAAGGGAAAGGGAAAGGGAAAGGGAAAGGGAAAGGGAAAGGGAAAGGGAAAGGGAAAGGGAAAGGGAAAGGGAAAGGGAAAGGGAAAGGGAAAGGGAAAAGAGAGAGGAGAGGAAAAGAGAGGGGAGATGAAGGGAGAAAGAAAAGGAAAAAGGAAAGGAAAAAGAACTACATGTTCCCTGAATTCCCTTGCTGAAGGCTCTTGAAGGCGGGGAATGTGGTAGCCCAGCTCAGCCATCATCCCATCACCTCAACAGCAGCTACACTCTGCCATGTAGGTCAGTTGGCACCCGCTCTAACAAGGAGCCTCTCCCCATGGGTGGTCTCAGCTCTACTGCCACTTCTACCTTTGTAGCACTTTGATACAGAAACACGAATGCTCCTTTTCTTACCATGCGTTACTTTAGATTCCAAACTTGCCTGACAGGATCAGCACAGGAACCCCCACCTCCTAAAACATTTGGGGTCTTGCAAAGCCAAACACGCTCTTCTCTTTTCTTTTTCTTTTTCCACTTCCATTTTCAAAAGCAGTTGATTTCAGGGCTAATATTACCCTTTGGCCATTTACCAGGCAGACTGTATATTGTATTCAAGATTTGCAGCATTGTTGCCCTCCTGGTACCACCATGGTATGCTGTGCCAGCAATAATATTTACCATCTTGTCAGCCAGTCAGTGGCAACAGGCGTAGTGAAGCGGGTCGTTTGTTATTCAGTACAAATCACAGTCATTGGGAAATCAAGCTGGGAGATGCTTATTTACTGAACTTTTATTATCCAAATGTGCACAGGGTTTTAGGAAGAAATGTGTAAAACTTGTAAATTTGAATAGTGGGACTGAGATGGGGTGGGAAAGAGCTATTTTTATTGACTCCTTCAAATGAAGTCTCACCCAATTTGGTCTGTTTAAAAAGGAAGCAAATGTAATTTGCTTATTCACAATTTAAGGTCCTTTTTGTGCTATCAAGACAAAGGCAATAAGGAATCTGGGTCAGCTATGTTCTACCTCTATATTAGTAAACTTAGATTAATTCTGTATGGCTAACACAGTGATTATAGTATCGCAATACTGTTTTGAACCTGAGAAGAGAGACTTGTGGCATGACATCAGCAACAAATGCCACCAGAGAGAAAAACATCTTTCTTATCTTGTAGAAGATTAAGACCTACAAAGTCATATCAATGTATCTTCTTGAACTATATCCATTTCCTTTTTTCAGTAGACATAACCACAGCACAAGTATTCAAAGAACTGAGAAAGCTCCAAGAGGTCTGGAGGAATACACTGAAACTTCTGATGTTTCATCAATGACCTGAGAATAGAGGCCTTCATATTTGGAGTTTATTTCCCTATAGTTTGTTTTTTCTCTTTTTCATGGTGGGGATACTCACACCAACTGCAAAGCAGTTTACATTTACTTTAACATTAATGGGGCCAAACACTCTTTAAAAATAAAAAACCCCACACTTGATGCTACTGTTTTGTTTTTTTTTTTTAAACGTAAGAGCAAGCAATATGTATAGTTGGTTAAACAAAAAAATAGAACTAAATATTTTAGCCACCCCTTCTGACAGGGTTGCTTTACCATGCTTCAAAAATTTACCTTAGCCACTACCCCCATGTAAAGCTCCTCAGATAACATGGAGCTACTGATCTTCCCCAGCACTCTGGTTTCCAGCCACTGCACCACGATGCCCTCGTTCATCACCTGTTTTCATTTAAAGCCTCTGTGAGGCTTCTTTCAGCCCTGCTTGGGCAGCCATAGGGTTAGAGAGGTGACACAGTATCTCATGCCACTGGAAGACCCCTGGGATGTACACGTACAAAATGCTCCTTGCCCCCCTCCCAGAGATTTTTGCACACACATGTCCTCTGGTGACACAGAGTCCCTTCCTTCCTCCCCTCCTCCCCAGTATTTGAGGCACTAAAATGACACCTTTATAGTATCAGACACATCAGGGGACTCTGGGACATCTAACAACCCCCAGAAAAAATTAATACTGAGTGATGAGAAACTGATCCTTGGTGAGGTTTCACATCTCATCTCCAGCCTCCTTCCTCCCCAGCCAGGGTTACTTTCCTTACCCTTCCCAATCTGCTGCTGGTCACCCCTGCCCTGGCATTACCCTGCACACCCAAATCAGGGTTGAAGCTCTCCAGGAGCACCAAGAAGAAGCTGCCTTGCCTGCGAGGAGACACCTGGCATCGCACCACCGTGATTCCACCACTCAACCCCTGAGAGCAATCCCTGTATTGAATCCCAGGTTTCTGCTGCAAGGCTATACCCACAGGTCCATTTTGAACTCATGAATTTTACATAACATGAAAATGTGCTTCTGAAAATAGTCTCATGTTTCCAGTGATTATCAGTTTGCAGGGTGCTGTAGGCTTCAAATCCCCTGTAAACAGCTTCAACTACTCATCTCTTGTGAACACCAAGAGACCTTGGACAATCAGGGCTGCCCAAAAGGAATAAAAACATTACAGATCACAATTCTTCTTCTTTTTTATTTTTTCCCCCATGGATGTATTGAGGATGCACATACGGTGAGGGTGTGGGGAAGGGAGGAGCTTTACTATCACTGGAATGAAAGGGAGACAAGAACCACGAGTTTAACTAACCCATCTGCAAGTAAAAGGCTGCACCACTCACTTGTATAGGACAAGCATGAGGCAGGAGAGCATGCCTCTGTGTGCTGTGCAGCATCAGGAGTTGCTGGGTGACCCCCAGCACCAGGAATTCAGGGGACAATGCACTTTATCTCTTTTTTTCAATTTTGAAAAATAAAATAGGTATTGACACAAAATACAGTGTGGCACTGAAGTAATTTCAGAGTGGAGAGATCAGAGGAACGGAGCCTTTCATCTCAGTGACAGCGTTTTACTTCTTGTTGTGACTTACAGAGGGCAGGGGTGGGACAGCTCCCTGGGGCACCCATCTGCAGGAGGATGCTTGAAGCTCCCGCGCCCCAGCAACTCCTGCCCAGCCCCACATTCCAAAGCCAGCGGGCAGCTGCTGCTCTCAGCTGCATCAGCTGGTCCTACAGAAACTCCTGACAGCCCCAGTGATGTATGGGCCTGGAACTCGGGTTGGGGGGGAGGAAA
Organism: Gallinula chloropus; assembly: GCF_964237585.1. Lineage (NCBI taxonomy): Eukaryota > Metazoa > Chordata > Aves > Gruiformes > Rallidae > Gallinula > Gallinula chloropus. Next base: position 4,943,959 of record NC_140089.1, on the reverse strand, counting down.
TAAGCCAGCCTTTCAGGATGGAAACAAATCTGACAGGTCCAGTGGCGGCTGTCGGCTTGCTGATGTGCCTTGAGCGTTATTATCATTGTTGTTACCATCATTGTTCTTCTGCTCATAGATAATGTCATAATTTACAGTTGGGCACTGTGTATGCTGGATGATTGATGCCAGTTGGGGATGAATAACCCTTTCTATAGGGTTCATAATAGATCTTCAGTGAGAAACGGGGGTGGAGAGAGGGAAGAGTGGGGGAACTCCCTCATAAAGGGAGCCTTTGCTCCAGACACCATGATGAACTTCCTTGAGCCTGTGCACTGTGCTTCTGATGCCCCAGAACAATCACTTCATGGCAGGAGGAAGGAATATGCTGTCTGGGCAGCGGGAAGGGAGAGGGACCTGCCCACGTGGGCAGCGAAAGGGCGCTCAGCAGGTGAAGGACAGCTGTCCTGCACGAATGGAGAGGTTGTGACATGGGCTCCAATGCTGCCCTATTGATGGTACAGACACACCACTTCTCAGGCAAACAAGGACAGTGCCACTGGACACTCAATCAGTAATGATTTTTCAAAGACAGGACACAATGTCCTCCTCCCCCAGTCCTACTTAAAAAAAGCTACAACTACGTTCCCATTCTAGGAAGACCTTAATTTCAGTCAAAAACAATGTCTTCTAACAGGCTCCTGTGTAGAGCACATTTTCTATCCACCTGTCTAAAGTTATGTATGTGTCCTCCAGCAGCCCCACCAGCACTTTTGCGTTGGGCACTAATGGATCAAAAAAGCAGTCACTTGCAGCATCCCTATGCTGCAGCTCACCACAGCCCCGACATCTCATCATCCATTTAGAGGGCCACCTCAGCCCATGATGGCTGAACTACAGGGAGGGCTCATTTTATTGTTGATGCCTTTCACATCCACCTTTTCAAATTGTCAGCAGATTTGACTTTCTGTAAAATTAACATGATTAAATGTTGCATTTTTGTTGATGGATTCTGATGACACCATGAATTGCAAGGGCAAGCCCTGAAAGGTTTGCAAAATCCCTCCACAATCCAAGGGCAAAAGTTTTATTTTATAATTAGTAGAGGGTGAATTTCAGAGTGATCAGGACTTTGGATTCATTTACCCAATCAGTATATCTTCAGTTTCTGTAAAACTACATCTGTATTGCCTAAGTTGTCAAAAACTTGTTTGATTCAGCTTCAGATTAGATGTTAGGGAAAAAATTTTCACTGAAAGAGTTGTCAGGGCCTGGAACAGGCTGCCCAGGGAGGGGGTTGAGTCACCTTCCCTGGATGTGTTTAACAGATGGGTAGATGAGGTACACAGAGATATGGTTTAGCATAGGACAGGAACGGTCCGTATCGTTCCTGAGACAAGATTTCCTAGCTTGCTCTTGAAACCAAGTCATGGTTTGTATTTCAGCATATCCCAAGACAAAACTCAAGATTCTTGATCTTAACTCTCCTTTACTCTCAATTACGTTTTCCTGATGTTTAACCTTCTAGTGTTTTTTGTCCTGTGAATGCATAATTGCCTTCTAATTTACAGGAGACAAAAAAAGAAAAGAGTTTATTGCTCTTTTTTTCCAAGCTTTCTGGTACATTTGAAGAGTATTATCAACTTCCTCTTAGTCACCCCTTCATTAAATGAAGCTGATCCTCATTTCCTTAGGCCTTTCCTCCTAGCTCATGTTCTGCAGATCAGACTCACTACCATCCTCTCCAATTACATCCCAACGCCTCTTTCTCCCACACAACTCCGCAAATTACAGTTTCCAGCCAACCCTTAAATATTAAATGGCTGGTCCTCAGCTGAAGAAAATCAATCACAGAATCACAAGGTTGGAAAAGACCTTTAAGATCATCAAGTCCAACCATTCCTGTCCTATGCTAAACCATATTCCTGAGCACCTCATCTACCCCTCTGTTAAACACATCCAGGCATGGTGACTCAACCCCCTCCCTGGGCAGCCTGTTCCAGGCCCTGACAACTCTGCCAGGGAAGAACTTTTTCTTCATGTCTGATCTGACCCTGCCCTGGGGCAGCTGCAGGCCATGCCCCCTTGTCCTATCACCTGTTACCTGGCTGAAGAGACCATCACCCACCTCTCTACACCCTCCTTTCAGGTGGTTGTAGGCAGTGATAAGGTCTCCCCTCAGTATCCTCCAGGCCAACCATCCTCAGCTCCCTCAGCTGCTCTTGATATGATTTGCCCTCCAGTATTGCTACATAAATGGAATCAAGCTGACCTGAGCCAACAGTTACAGCAGTTAACATTTATAAAGTGGGTGCAGAGACATATATATACTTGAAAAGACTTTTGAATTAGAATTGAATTAAGAAAGGAGTTGGACTCTATGATCCTCATGGGTCCCTTCCAACTCAGAATATTCTATGAAAGGTAGGCATTACTTTTTTTCTTCTGCTGTTGCTAATCTTCACTACCATACTTAATCTCTAGAAGATTGAACCCAAATAAGCATTATTAGCCAAAGATGAACATAAATCATAAACCAAAAGTAAATCCTCATACACAGGCTTCATTTGGGTTAAGATTACTATGCATTCAATTTCTTGGCACACATGCAGCTGTGTTTTGCAATATTGGCTGTACCCATTCACATTAAACAATGCCTTAATGCCTTTTTTTTTCCCTCTTGTGCATGTCAGATGCCCATCAGCTCTAGTACTGAGGGAGAAAATCTTGCTTGGATAATTAAGAATGGCCAACAAGACTTCACAAATCAGGTCCAAAACTGACCTTGAAGTGCCAGAGATATTGATGCAGGATGCACGGGTAGAGCTGTATGACCCTTTGGTCACTATGGTTACTGGGCTCAAGCTGTCCTGGCTGTGTCCCCTCCCAGCCCCTTGCTGGTGGGGTGGGACAAGGAGCAGCAAAGCCCTTGGCTCTGTGTGAGTGCTGCTCAGCAGGAACAGAAACATCCCTGTGCTACCAGCACTGTTCCCAGCACAAACCCAAACCCTAGTCCCATTCAAGCTACTATGAAGAAAATTAGCTCTATCTCAGGTGAAATGAGGAAAATCATACAAAAGATAATTTGAGAACATTTTCTGGAATATTGAACATCAAATTATAACCTGGAGTACATATTTCTTTTTTTTTTTTAATTTTAAAATACTTTTATTAAACTCAAATTGCCTTGCAAAATAAAATTTTTAATGAGGTAATAGAATTACCACCCCAGGTTTTAACAGAAAATGGGATCTGTGTTGCTCGGTTTCTGGGACTTTTTTGGTTTATAATGGTTTAAAAGTCTTTCTAGTCTGAGAAAAGTATTTGTAAGAACCGTTCCACAGGATGCACATTTTTTTCAGCTCCCTTTGACTTCCAGATGCAAATCTGATAATTTTTAACATAAGATTTCTTTCTAACTCCTGTTATACTCATCTGATATGTTCATTGTCTGCAAAATGCATGACTTGCTCTTTGCAAGAAAGATATTGTTCAAGATAGCTGAAGTAAAAGGATTTCATTTTATTGCATTGTGTTGACTGCTCATTTTTCTGTCTTTCATTTCCTAAATATCCATGGTCTGTGAAGCAACCAGATGAGTCAGTTTAATCTTTGACATCCACAAAGTGTGTACTGTTTGTAGCCCAGTTGCATTACTTCATGCTCTTCCAAAAAATGTCTTGGGTGTAAGCTGAAGGACTTATACCAACTAAGATTAAACAAAGCCTGTGGGATGCTTGGGGAGAAGTGTCTGAGGTACATTCCACAGGACAGATCCTCACTGGTTTGTTTTGCAGTTGTCAGGGACAATGGATCATCTTTTTTCCTTTTTTGTTGTCAACATGCCAGAGGGATGGGATGTCATCCAGAGGGACCTGGACCAGATAGAGAGGTGGGCCCATGCAAACCTCATGAAGTTCAACAAGGACAGGGCAAGGTCCTTCACATGGGTTGGGACAATCCTCGCTACCAATACAGGATGGGGGATGATGAGATAGAAAGCAGCACTGAGGAAGAAGACTTGGGAGTACTCTTGGATGAAAAGCTGGGCATGAGCCACCAATGTGCATCTGCAGCCCAGAAGGCCAAGCACACCTGGGCTGCATCACAAGTCGTGTAACCAGCAGATAGAGAGAGGTGACTCTGCCCCTCTGCTCTGCTCTGGTGAGACCTCACCTGGAGTACTGTGTCCAGCTTTGGAGCCCTCAGTACAAAAAGGACATGGAGCTGTTGGAATGTGTCCAGAGGAGGCCACAAAAATGACCCAAGGGCTGGAGCACCTCTCCTGTGAAGACAGGCTGAGAAGAGTTGGGGTTGTGCAGCCTGGAGAAAAGAAGGCTCCAGGGGCACCCTATAGCAGCTTTCCAGTACCAGAAAGGTGCCTATGAGAAAGCTGGGCATGTAGCAATAAGATGAGGGGTAATGGCTACAAACTGGAAGAGGGTGGATTTAGACTGGATATAAGGAAGAAATTTGTCACTGTGAGGGTGGTGAGACACTGGCACAAGTTGCCAGTGTGGTGGAGGCCCCATCCCTGGAGATATTCCAGGTCAGGCTTGATGAAGCTCTGAGCGACCTGATCTAGTGAAGATGTCCCTCCTCACTGCAGGGGGTAGGAGTAGATGGCCTTTAAAGGTCCCTTCCAGCCTAACACATTCCGTGATTTTTTTCCATCATAACAAATAAGAAAACACCTATACAGGCTACACCAGGAAGTCATCCCCTTCATGATACACCCCTAAAAACCATTCCTTCTCTTCCTTCTTTCCTTAACAATGGAACAAGCTGGTGCTATTTTACCACTGTTAGTTTATGGGGGAGGAGCATTTTTTTCTGTGGATTGGGAACATGCAAGATGGAACCATCAGCCCAGCTCAATGCCTCCTCATACCCATCACCTGCACTCATCCTCCTCATAGAAAAGCCCAAACAAGGACATACCTGAATGCAGTATTTAATGAGGTGGGTACAAAATTAATTCCAGCTATGCCACCACAATTGTGAATGACTCACTAAGTCACCTCCAAAGCAAATTAACACTCAGCTAAAATCAAGACATGTCACAGTATGGATACAGGAGGACAGTTTCTTCTCCTGCCTTAAGCTGCAAGAGTTCCTGACATCATTGTTAATATGACATTAACACAGCTAGCCCCAAAGCCAATTATGCCAAGCTAAGCAAAGCAAGCTTTCCTTTCCAGACAACTCTCCACCATACTCTTGGGAGAAGCTGCACAAGACCTGTTCTCTGCCTGGTGTGCTCCACAAACATACGTGTGACAGACAAAACCGACGTACAGCATCACCACTGCTGAAGGAGCCTCTGAGCACCACCAGAGAGCAGATGCCAGAGAGAACAGGCTGGTTTGTGTATGGAGAGATGCTCCATCCTCTTCTCCTACCTTTCCTAGTCACATGCCACCCACTCCCCACCTGTCTGTGACAGCAGAGGTCCCCTTCCAGACATCACAGAGCCATATTTGTCCTCCTGCCTGATTCAATGATATGTACTAATGCTGAGTAGATGGATACAGATGTAGCTTAAGTGACAACTAATTAACATAGCTTAATATAAGAATTTGTGTGTTTTGAGAATAGACAGTATCTGCATGTTTTGGATTTTAGTAGAATATTGCTGTAGCTGTTTGAGCTGTTTTGTGAGAGCAGTTACCAAATTTAACTCTTACAGTGGAACAGCCTTGAAGATAAAGAAGTGAAGATGGGGAGTCATAAATAATGAGACCAATGACCAATTAAGAGATGGAGTGTGTCTTGCTTTCAGCTAAAAAGGGTTCCTAACTAGTTTGTGCAGGAGTGTGTATCAGAGACTATGGAGAAAATTGTAAAGAGCATGTGCTGAGAGAGAGGAAGACGTCCAGCCTTCATCCCTGAAGACCACCAGAAGACCCCCTCAGTGCCACTGAGCATGCTCTGTCTGGGAGGACTTAATGGAAATGACTTCCTGGAAACAATTTGCCCAACCCTGCCTTTTCTTTAAAATTATACTGAATATGCAGAGATAATCTGTATAAATATGAGAAATTTCACTTTAAACAGCACACACTGTAGGAAGAGAGATCCCCTGTGTGCCCAGCACTGCAATAAAGAATATCTGCTTAATTGTCACCAAGGCTGGTGAGTTTGGATTCCGGCTTTTCGAGGCATCAGCCAGAAGCTATTGATAGCTGTGACAGCAGTGGCCAGGTAAGTCTGTCCAACACAGAAATCTACAGTATCAGCAATATGGCCATAGGCCCATGGGAAGTGGACAAACACAGCTCCTTACGCAGAGCAGAAGCAGGTTTAAAATGGAGATGTATTGTCTAGAAACATGGCTGAGTTGGCCTTGCAGTTCTAAACTCTCAGCCCTCCCCCTGCAAAAGTCACATGAATCACAGAATCACAGAATCATAGGGGTTGAAGGGTCCTTGAGATATCATTGGGTCCAATCCCCCTGCCAGAGCAGGCTCCTTAGCTCATGTAGGCATCCAGATGAGTCTTGAATATCTCCAGAGAAGGAGACTCCACAACCCCTGGGCAGCCTGTCCCAGGGCTCCCTCACCCTCACCATGAAGAAGTTCTTCTGTATGTTGGTGCAGAACTTCCTGTGCTCCAACTTGAGGCCATCTCCCCTTGTCCTGTCCCCACAGACACTGAGAAGAGGCTGCCCGTTTCCCCCTGTGTCCCAGACTTGAGATAATTATAAACATTGTTCAGATCCCCCCTCAGTCTTCTTCTCTCCAGGCTGAACAGCCCCAGCTCACTCAGCCTTTCCTTGTAGAGGAGATGCTCCAGGCCCTTAATCATCTTGTAGCCCTCCACTGGCCTCTCTCCAGTCAACTATGATCTCACCAAGCCATGGCACACAAGCCCTGCCTGCTCAGAAACCACTCAAATTCAGCCTTCCCAGAGCAAGCAATTAGAGCATTTCTAATTACCAGAACTCACTCAGAGCAAGTGCCCTGCAGAGAAGCTCCTGAACACTTGCCCTCATCCATCTGACTGCACAAGGTGTGCGTGCAGAATTTGATCTTTCATTTCAGCTGGAAAGATGGTTCCCATTCATCGGCTCCTGAAGGTTTCCAATCCCTTTTCTGACAGGATGGCACACGTTGTTCCTCCATTTAAGAGGCATGTGTTACCATTGCAACTGTGCCAGCACTGCAATAGTGCCAGATCCTGTGAAACAGGCTTTAAAAAAAAAAAAAACAACCTAGAAAATTTAAGGAAAAAATATAAGTAAAGACCCACATTGCAGGTCTCTTGTGATAAGTTGATAAAGTTTTTCAAAAGCAACAGAGCATACTGAATAATAGATAGCCAAAGAGAGACTACAAAGCAGCAATCTATGTGAAGGGCTCTGTCATGTCACAAGCAGTGAAAGTACCACTCCAGATGGTTAAACAGAATAAATGCAGTTGCATGGATCAAAACCAAGGGCTAGGCTCCCATTCTTGTTTTACCTAGTGATGTTTTGCCCTCCCATCCAACCTCAGAAAAAAATAAATGGAAACAAATTTACCACAACATCACAACATTAAAAGAAAAACACAATCAGGAAAGAGGTTTTGTTCTGCCATCCTCTCTAGTTTTATCATTCACAAATCTTAGCTCTGGACCTCTTAGAATCATAGAATCATAGAATGGTCTGGGTTGGAAGGGACCCCAAGGATCACAGAGCTCCAACCCCCCTGCCACAGGCAGGGACACCAACCTCCATCTACACAAGGCTGCCCAGGGCCCCATCCAACCTGGTCTTGAACACTCTCAGGGATGGGGCACCCACCACCTCTCTGGGCAGCCCCTCACCACTCTCTCTGTAATATCTAATATCTAATCTAATATCTAAATTAAACCTTCCTTCCTTTAGCTTTAATCCATCCCCCCTTGTCCTGCCAGTGTCTACCCTTTTAAAAAGCTGATTCCCCTCCTGTTTCTCTGCTCCCTTCAGGGACTGGAAGGCTGCAATGAGGTCCCCCCACAGCCTTCTTTTCTCAGTTACTGTAGGTGAAGGAAAACACCTTGAGGACATTCTGGAACAAGACAGAAAACCTGAGTCACTGGACTGACCTCATGGTGCTCCTCAGCTTCAGGGTTTGATCTGCAGTAGGTAAAGCTCTCAATGTGCAGTAGCAGTCAGTAGTGGGCAGAAGGGGTTCCAGATGGGCATCTACCCAAACCTTCTGGTGGATCTCTGCTTGTGGCGATGAAATTCAAGAGGTAACAGCACCCAAAGCAACCAGTAAAAACCTAAGCCTCCACATGCCTAAGCACTCTCTTTTCTGCTAGGCATTGCAGGGCAACATGATTTATTGAAGGTGAACGAAGTATTTAAATAGGGTGGGAAAAGAAACTGCTGTACAAAACAGAGAGAGGTCAGTGATCACTTGCTGCTGCATAACACCCTCATCCTGCCCAAGGACTTGTTGGAGGAGCAGTCCAGAGCTCTTTCAGGGGTGTGTTACGTCCCAGGCAGGATTCATGGCAAACTGAATTTCTGGGGGACAAGAATGGCCACAACTTTCTTACAAATAAAGCATGGGTTGTGCTCCCAAAAGAATGTATCTTACTGAATCCAGGGTTCATGCACACAGGTAGGGATACAATCACTTGTATGTGAACCTTTAGAAAGGTTCACACAACACACACCTCAGGTACTCACCTGGTTTTTGTAAAGATTGGATGTGAAAACTGAAACCCAACAACTTCCCCAAAGTCCATTATTTTCATGTAACAGGCTGGTCATATTTGAGCTTTGAACTTTAGGTATCATTTTTCTCTAAGCTAGCAACCTAATCTGAGATGCAAGAGTGGCCAAAGCAGAACTATAAACCAGAGCTTCCCTTTGGCTTCTGAACCCTGCATCTGCAGTGGAAAAATCTCAGCATTTGGATTTTCAAAAGTACTTTGGACAAATTTTCATTCAAATCAGCAGAAAACGTGCCAGCCACAAAGACTGTGTTGGAAACTCAACCAAGTGCCACACCTTCATGAGCACGACTGGAAGAGCATTTTCAAATGTAGAAAAGGAAAAAAAATCTCTTATTCATCAAACAAATGCTGTGGGAAAAGACAGCATTTGGCGCAGAGTCCTTTCCTTAGGTACAATAAAACCCAGAATAAGCTGTTCTTACACAACGTTCTGCAGTCAGGTTCAAGGGATAAATGATGACAGAAATTAAACATTACAGTGGTGGAAATCTCCTGAAAAGTTACATTAGCAAAGACAGAGATAATGGGAAGAAAATCTATATATAGAGTGTAAGTCAGTGCTACCTTCCCACACTTCACATTTTGTTTCAAACCATCAAAATTAAACAAAACTAAGTCCATTCTTCATAACAGAAAGGGGGAAAAAATTACTAGGAGACTTAAATTTCAGGCCAGAAGGTACTTAAGTGGTTGGGGAGGCACTGTGGATGTTGAGATTAAATAATGGGATCAATGATGCTGGAAGCAAGAGAGTTGAGGGTAACAGCATTTAGGAGACATAGGACAGTGGCCACCCTGAATGCCAAGAGAAGCAGAGAGAGATCTGGAGGAACTGATATGGAAGAATCAATATGGGAGGGAGAAGATTTCAAGAGGAAACAAGGGAGGAAAGAACACGACTGGTGTGGGTGTGACAAGTGGGTGGGTAAAGGAACCTGAACCAGAGAGGAGTTTGGAAATCAAGTACAGCAGGGTCTGGAATTGGGAAGAGAAAGGGCAGTAAAACAAAGACAAGAGGCAGTGAGAGCCTTTCAGATCCTCCTTGCAGGGAGTTAATAAAACCCCAGGCAAAACAGGAGGGAGACACAGGGGTGGAGATGAGATTTTAAGCAGTAAGTCAGGGGTGGCAAAGAGCTTTTATGGATTGGAAATCTCTGAGCAGATAAGAGAGGAGATTGCCTAGAGAGAAGATAGGGCTGGAAGGAGAAAAGGTCAGCCTCACAGGAGAGAGAGAGCAACATCAGAAGGGAAGACATCACCCTGATGTCCCCCACAAAGCAAGGGCGAGGGCCAGGAATACTCAAAGCTGGTAAAAAAATCACAGCAGCACCAGTCCCTGCTCTTCTCCCCCACCACTTGGATGCTCCTCGGGGCCTCATGAGGGTTTGTCTTAATTCGTTTTATTTTCCAGCCCTAATCCCTTCTCCTCCCAGTCTGGTGGTGGCAGCAGTGACAAAGGCATAGTGAGTATTGTCCCCCGCCAGGCAGGAAAGGAGAAAGAGCCAGTGGAGCTCACATGGGGAAGGAGGGAGGGGGCACAAAAGATTTTGATTCTCAGGATATATCTCTGCCTCTTCTGAGCCACCCAGGGACAGCAAATATCACCACCCACTATTCTGAAGCAACTGGAGCCAGCCATGGTATAGGAGCAGAGATCTTGGCTGCATCCATCATGGGAGAGAGCACACAAAGAAGCAGCAAGTGGGCAATAACGGGCACAGAGCCAGTGCTGCTGCAGGAGAAGGGAGGTTCAGACTCCCATTGAAGCAAGGCATGAGGTTCTGCTGCTAAAGGTGGGGATGAGACAACTGCAGCTATTTCCAGCATACACTCACTTTGACTATAGCAAAGATGACTGCAGAAGGCTGCCACAGATGTGCAAGAAGCCCTCTGAGAATCTTGAGGCTTTTCATTCTGTGCTTGGAGAAATATCCTTACTGGACATCAGAACTGGAACCGTCTTCAGAGCAGGATGTCACTTCCACGTTTGTCTGTTGGGTCGGGATGCAGCAGAGGTTGTGCATTTAGAGGGTAACATAAAGTGACATGTTTTTAATAAGTGCTGATACTGTTTTAATGCTAGAAAGATGAAACCATGGGCATAGATATCCACATTCTTGAGCTGATATTAGAGTAAATGTAGGAATGTGATTGTTTTGAAATGTTATTCCCTTAGGATGTCTGTTCACATTTAGCAAAGCAAACCATAGATGTACTTAAACAGATGAGTAAAACATTAAAATTAAAAAACAGCCTACTTTTTCTCCAAATACTTTTTCAAATGGCACAGAGAACTTTACACAAGATAAAGGAGCCTCCACATTTAATTCCTGAAGGGAATGATATTTCCTCATCTCATCCTGCAGACTGGCCAGGTACCGATGACTCAACCTAGCTCTGAGACTTTCCGGGCTTACTAAGGCTGTGCCCAGACCTTGAGATGTCATTTCGCTGCTGGGGCATTGCAAAAAGAAAACCAATTATCTTGCTGGTTTGCTGCAGCTTAGAAGTAAAGGTTTAAAATTCCTTAGCATCATATTTACTGTGTTTAAATCCAAACCTGAAATGTCAGCTCATTTGCAGAAGTGGATTCTTTTTTGTGCTGTGATACTATTTCTCTCTGGTCCAGGTACCCTCACAGTTACCTGAGGGCTCAAAGACACTGAATTCCATAAAAGATTGAAATCTAATTCTAATTTCTGCAGAGCCAACAAGGAGTGACAAGCCTATCATACTGAGTTTACACCACCACCGAACCACAACTTCCAGAAGATCTGCTACACTCTTGGGGTGCTTCACTGTTCCTGCTGATTTCTCTCATGTACCTTTGCATTCTGCTTCCAGGGCAGATACGTGTATTAAGATCCCAAAGGAATATCTTCAACGGGAAGTTTTGGCCTAACAAAACCATATGAGAATATGATTATCTTCTGGAAATACGTGGGAGAAGAAAGACTGAAGAAAGCTGCATGAGGAAAAGGAAGTGTTTTCCATGGAAGATAATGGATACCAACCAAGCATGGGCAAACTTAGACCAGAATTGTGAAGATAATCACAGAAATGCTTTTTTTTCTGGATCTTGAAGGAATCATGGGGAAAACTAACAAACAAAAACCCAACTGACCCAAGGCCTAATAGATGTATTCATGGTACAACATCAACTTAAATGTGGCTCAGTATCAGAGTGATAGTAATTCCCTTCCCGTAAAAGGGTCTGCTCCTATCTGCTTACACTTCCCTGTGGATAAACATGCACTGCTGAAAACATGGAAATACAATTGCTACTGTTAAATATTGCAGAACCCCTGTCAAAAACCTGCCAGGATTAGTCGGATGGTTGTGATGAGCAGATAGATAAAAAAAAAAAATACATTCCCATCAACCCAAGCAAGTGATTTCATTCATAGAACGACTTCCATGTGAGACAAAGGCAGTGTATCCCCAAACACAGAATCATAGAATCATAGAATGGTCTGGGTTGGAAGGGACCCCATGGATCACAGAGTTCCAATCCCCATGCCACAGGCAGGGCCACCAACCTCCAGGCCTGGAGCTACACAAGGCTGCCCAGGGCCCCATCCAACCTGGCCTTGAACACCTCCAGGGACGGGGCATCCACCACCTCTCTGGGCAGCCTGTTCCAGCACCTCACCACTCTCTCTGGAAAAAACCTCCCCCTAATATTGAATCTAAACTTTCCCTTCCCTAGCTTTAGTCCATTCCCCCTTGTCCTGCCATTATCTACCCTTTAACAAGCTGATTCCCCTCCTGTTCCTCTGCTCCCTTCAGGTACTGGAAAGCTGCAATGAGGTCCCCCTGCAGCCTTCTCTTCTCCAGGCTGAACAAGCCCAGCTCCCCCAGCCTCTCTTCATATGGTAGGTGCTCCAGCCCTCTGGTCATCTTCATGTCCTCCTCTGAACACTCTCCAACAGTTCTACATCAATGGTCCTTCCCTTTCACCCTGGACATCCTTAGGCTGTGTTGATATTAGTAGAGAGCCTTACACACACCCTCACCACCACGCAGTGAGGGAGGAGGGGAAAAGACAGAAGATAGCTAGGGAAGATAACCAGAACACCTGTACTAAAAGCCCTACAGAAGTCCCTACAACGCTGCTGGAGTCACTAACAGATTGAAGCACTTTACAAAATCTGCAGCTCTTCAATAACTTTGAACAGCTCTGAAACGCTCGCGCTCCAAACCGCGGAGCCTGCCTCAGCCGCCTCAGACATGTAGCAGGCGCCTCATCGAAATGACAGCAATCAACTCCCCTCCAGTCCCAGGTGTGAAAAGTGCTCTGTATTTTTTCCCTTGCCACTTTTGTTATTCACCAAATGGGGGCTGGGAGTGGGTGGGGGGAAGTGGTCATAAGGATGCATGAAAAAACAAACCTCCTTTTTTTTTATTCCTATGTGATCAAACTAAAAAAAAAAAAACAACTTTGTGGATTTAAAATAACCCACAGCTGCCTTATGCAACATTGACTAACCTACCACAAACTTTTTTGCTTTTTTAAATCTCCACCAGTGAACAAAGATAAACAAACAATGGAGGGGGCTGAACAAGCTCCAGAGATTTTTCCTTTAGTAGCAAAAGTGTTTTACAGTCAGAAGCACACGTGAAGCAGGGTGCAGTGGCTGCTGAAAACACATTGACAGGTATGTTAAACTTAACTTTTTTCTTTCCTTTCTTTTCTTTTCCCATCACTTGCACCACACAGCAGAGAGCAGCACTGAATTGTCTAGGTCAAACATTCGTAGCTGGGAAGTTGTGTTAATGATGGAAATCTGGGTTTAACTACGAAAACAGAAGAATAGTGGTGGGTGGGAGGGGAAATATCAGAATAACCCAGGGGAACATGAAAATATATTCAACCTCAATCAAAAATATCAATTAAAAAAAAACAATCATTTAAAAAACAATCCCAAACTCTTACTGAAAGAAGGATGGGAACAAGATAGTTCGATTTCTGCTCTGAAAGGAGAAAAATCAAAGCAATAAGAAAACACGTGCCTTGCCACAGTTATCGATTTAATGGCAGATATTTTAGTTCCTTCAACAGTCCCTTAGCCTGGTGGCTTTTGTTTTTTAATTAAAACACCACTTCCTACTGTGCTGCTCGGTGCTGAAGGCTAAACATACCTTGCTGAGTGTATGTGTTCCTGTGCACACCGCTACAGCCAAGCTCCTCCTGCCTCTCCTGGAGGAAGAGGGATGTCATGTTGAAGCTTACTGTAATGCAGCAGCAGTGCAGTGCAGTGTGTAAGCAGTCTCACACTTAAAAGATGTGGGGGAAAAAATTAACAGAAATCGGCTGAAAGGGAGAAAAATGAGTGCCTGGAAGTCACAAATTTAAATATTAATATTAATAATTACTATTATTAATTATTAGTTATTGTGTTGTGATAGGTTAGTCAATGTTGCATTAGGTAACAGATTTTAATTACTAGTAATAGTAGTAATTAATATTAATATTAATTAATAATTATTAATATTATATAATAATGTGGTATTATATGTGATGTTATCTATGCTATATTTTGTAAAATTTATATTATATATTATTAATGTAATACAATATTATATTATTATTAGAGCTTCCAGATCTCTAATATTTATCCACTAAACAAACTATTTACATTGCTAACTCAGATTCATTGCCATTATTATTATTATTTTCCTTTTTTTCCCTTCCTCTCTCAGTCTCTGCCATTTCCAGCCAAAGTAATCAGATAAACTGGGTCGGCACAAATGAACAAGGTGAGCTGGCTGCAAACCAAATGGGCAAAACAACAGCGACTGAGAGAGCTTGGGAGGGCATAAACACCAGAGTTCAAATCTCTGGGGAACTGCCTCCTACAGCTCTAATCAGTTTTTAAACGTGCTTAGTCTTGTTTTTTACAAGTAGTACTTCACGCTAATTTTAGAACTGCATCTTGCATCAAATCACACAATATTCTAGTCACCAAATTGTCAAAACCTTAACATTTCTTCCCTGTTTCAAGTTAACCAAAGCACACCCCTTTTGATTGAGCAGTGACTAAGCAAGCACCAGTGCCCAGATTCCCTCACAAATCTTCCCTGTAAAAGATACACACACATTTATCAGTGGAACAGGGGTTAAAGGGAACCTGATGGCAGAACATGCTAATTCACTCGGAAGTACAAGTGTCGTAGACAGGATAGATCAGAGGGATGCACTTCACTCTTAAGAGAGAGGCAATAATATGTTTATTGATATAAACAAAAGGCTGTAACGGTGTTTGGTAATAAACGCGACAATAATTAAGATTCGATGGCAAGGTACTCTTGATTAGTCAGTGCATAGAGAACAGGGTCAGATGAATCTATCAGGGAGACCCTCCCGTTGAGTCACGAGGTTCAGAAAGAATCCCCTTGCTTTAAACTCCTGCTCAGAGAGGAGCCCAGGTGCGGCTGGATTCAGTCTTAGTCCCAGACTTGGTCAGCGGTTTATGTCTAAAGGATTATATATGCAATCAATCCTTTCTATTTCTTAGCTGAGATCACAAATGTTAGTGCACTTATTCTCAACTCACTTACCGAGGAGCTGTTGCAGATCTGTTGTGACCAGGATTCTCTCAACCTCGAGGAGTAACCTTGAGAGGTGTCCCTTTCAAGGGGAGACCCTGATGTGCAGCCCGCTGTCGTCTCAGGAGAGCTCAAGGGGCTCTTGGACTGCTAACTATTTATGGAGTAAGATGATTGGCTCATAGTCATATCTATGTACCCCCTGTATATGCCAGTGGACACTGACCAGTGTCCGGGTGGGCACATTAGCATAGATAACCCTTGGCTCTTGTGTTGTTATCTGTCTTCCTGAACTGTGAGACTGATGCAGAAATCACAATCAGCACCAATGGTTATCAATCAATCCACGTAAACAGGATAAACAGGAAAACCTGGGGGCAACGGGGGAAACATACCGTCACAACAATAAAAAAGGATGGGATGAAGCAGGACTGGAACAGGAATCCTGCAGAAAACAGCATAAAAGGAAAAAAAAATACAGGCAAAAGTAAGGAAATCACATTCCTCAGGAATCTCAAGAGTTTAAAAACAGCCCTGTGAAAAGGAGAACAGAAAAAACTCCCACGAGTGTGGGCGATGTTGCACCACAGTCCCATCCCTGCCCAAGGCAGGAGAGAGGAACCTCCTCTGCTCCCCATCCTCAGGGCCCAGCCCTCACCTAAGAGGTGACTCATCATGGGGAAAAATGAAGAATTCAATTTTAAGTTGCACTGAGCCTGTTGCTGCTACGGCTAAATCCAGCATCGATTAGCTTCTGCTCCACCAGTAGGTATATGGGCAAGTTTAAAAGCAAAACAAGGGCAGGACCCCTGTATGGACTGAAGAGCTCACCTTGAGGCAGGCAGCCTCGAACGCCTTGCCCTGTAAAAACTCCCTCTCCACACTTCCAGAGCTCTAATATTTATCCACTAAACAAACTATTTACATTGCTAACTCAGATTCATTGCCATCTTCTTTGTTCAGCAGCGGAAACTTAATTTTAAAACCCTTTTAATTGAATGACCTGCTAGAAGTATATTAAAGTGATTTCATTATTTTAAAATTTCCTAAAGGAAAGGTCATTTTCATAGTGATCATCTTTCACATGCGCCAGCAGCAGCCATTTTTCAGCATTCAGCTTCTCCCCTCCCTCCCTCCCTTGTGTTTAATTTTACACCAGGTAGCAGGCAGGCTAAAGAGAAATTTTAGCCTGGAGAAGAGGAGGCTGAGGGGAGACCTTATCACCACCTACACTGACCTGACAGGAGGTTGCAGAGAGGTGGGTGATGGTCTCTTCAGCCAGGGGACAGGAGATGGGACAAGGGGAAATGGCCTCAAGCTGCCCCAGGGCAGGATCAGTGCAGATGGGAGGGAAAACTTTTTCACTGAAAGAGTTTTTGGGATGTGAAACAGGCTGCCCAAAGAGAAGGGGTTGACTCATCATCCCTGGGTGTGTTTAAAAGACGGGTAGATGAGTTACTTAGGAATATGGTTCAGCACAGGACAGGAACGGTTGGAGTTGATGATCTTAAAGTTCTTTTCCAACCTTGTGATCCTGTGAAGCCAGAAAATCTAGTCAGGTAATTCTAAACTCAAGATTAAAGCAGAATTTAAAAGTTAATACTAGATAATTCCACAGTATTTCTTGCCTTCACTCCATGAAATCACATAAGATCCTCAAAACTGCCATGGAAAAGCAGGGGGAACTTTTGGGGAGAAGGTCTACGAACAGCTTCATGGAGGACATGGGTGGAAAGGCAAAGCTGTGGAATTATCAGTCATCGCTCTACAACCTCCTTTCAGGTCTCCCCCCTCAGCCTCCTCTTGGCAGTTGGCAGTCATTCAACACCCCCAGGTCCTTCTCTGCCTGACAGCTCTCCAGCCAGTCTCCTAGGAGCCTGCAGAGCTTTATGTTTTGTTGTGTTGTTTTCCTCTCCTCATCAGGCTGATCCCAAAAGTGGGGTAGGAGCAGAACAGCAAGTGCTCACATGAGGCAGAAAACTGGATTTCAGAACCAAAACTTGCAGGCACATCCTGCTCCCAATATAACCCAACTGAATGGGAAGCAGCTGGATCCTAAAAGATCGGCAGCATCCAGCTCCAGCCAAGAGGACGTGTTCTTTTACTTTCTGACACTGTGCCCTGTACACCCATAAAAAACCCCAAGCATTTTGGGGAGTCCCATAAATTCCACATTCACCAAAAAAACTCTTCTCTAATCTGACAGGTGGGAAGGACACAGGCATGGGTTGGTTATCTTGAACCACTGGAAGTAGCTTCCAAGTCTCCTGACTCCAAGAAAAGGGATGCTTTGTTCTCCTTTCAGCTTTCAAGTGAGACTGGATTGGGAAGTTTGTCTTCATGAGTGAAGCCACCTTTCCCCCCAGACACATCAGGGAAAGCAAACCCTGGTAAAGCAAAATGCTAACCCTCAAGTAACAGCACTCCAGAAAGGCCTCTATGCACTCAGTGGGAGAAGCAGAGGGCATTTCAGGATGGACTCCAGAACTAGTATAACAAATTACTCACTGTTTTTTAATGTAGACTTTGGAGAGAAACTGAATACCCCTCCAAAAGTCACCTCCCTATCTCTGCTGCATCCCTTTTGCAGATGACCAGTGTGTTGACACCCACTGACTTACTCCAACTTTGAAGTAGGAAATGAGCATCAACCCATTACCCAAAGTAGAAGCAGAGACAATAAAAACTGTTGGGCAGAACATGCTGGGCTACACACCCATTCTGCTGCAAAGGCTTGGGGACAGCAGGAGGCTGAGATGGCTTCTGAGATGCCAACCTACTTCCCACCATAGCTCCCTACCTTCCTACTAGCCACGACTTTAAGCTTACCCTAATAGCTGAAATGGGTCCATCACTTTCAGGAGAGGGTCCTACAGCTCAAATGCCTTGTATGCTTTAAATCCTCATCCCAAAATTTAAGGCTGGCTCACCCTAGGGGCTGTGGGGCACCCTCCCTCTCTGCCACAGGTCTGCCTTCGTAATCAAATGGGTCTCTGGTACCTTGTGATTCTGTGATACTGCTTTGGTTGTAGGTTAAAGGAGGCTGTTTCCTCAAGGGTGGGGGTCTTTTTTTACTATCTGCATGGTTTTGGCATCGTTCATCTGTACCCATCACACACAAGGGAAAGAAATCCACACATAATTGCACCTGATAGTCCAAAAAGAAACTTAAAAAACCAAACCCAAACATTACAAGATGTTACTGCTTCAAGTATATTCCTTCTTAGTGCTGCCACGATGAAATGCACGGAAGAGACCATGTAAAGTGCTTTTGAACACATCACGTGCCTCTTTTGTTTTAAGACAGCCAGTATAACCCCTCCACATGTGGTTTCCTACCAGGAAAGGTGATAGTCCATAAGAAAAGGGGGCAGTCGGAGAGGACAACCTACCTCCCACCATAGCTCCCTACCTTTTCCCGAGGAAAACTCACAAGTCCCTCCATGTGCCAAGGTTGACAGGCAGTTATTTTTTCCCCAGGGAGCTAAAACTGTTCCCAAATTTTAATGCTGGAACACTGAGAAGTGGAAACACTCATCTGAAGTCTGCAGGCAGCTCTTCATGGGTAAACTACTCTTTGTGCAAGGCATTAGCTGCATTTATACTAGAAAACTGTTTACTCCGCTGCACCCCAAACAGAGTGGGGATACCCGGGGATAAAGGGCCTGCTGGGTTATTTCTAGAAGGGATAAACCATTCAGGCTAGCACAGACCCTGAGAAAAACCCATTTACCACCTGTTCTTTGGCAAAATCTCTGGAGATTCTGCACAAGTGGGAAGTACCACACAAAACAGGAAGAAAAAACCAAGAAAAGCCACACCGGTAGACAATAAACATTTATTGATCTTTGGCTTTAGAAACTGTCCTATTTTTCAGATATGGGAGAGACTATATAAAATAATGGAAGGTGGGTTTGTTTTTTTTTCTTTTAAACCAAAAAGTACTGTAAAACAGTCTATCCTTTTACAGTGCACAGATGCGAAGCATGCAAAGTACAGGTAAGGGGTACTGCAACACCGTACGAGCATCGCGGCAGCAGACACTGGATGTCCCAACATCTGGATCAGTGCTTTACAGAGGCAAGCAAGTCGATGGGGCAGTTGATATACAGCAGGTATCACAGTTTCTCTCAGGTTCGCTGTGGTTTTTCACCGTTAGCTACTACCAGGCGCAAACTTTAGTTTCTGTAATGTGTGTGCACTACAAAAACGGAGTTAAACCGCAGGATTTCAGTGGGAGGAGCGAATGGGGAGTAAGAAAAAGTATAATCTTGCTTCACTTTGCAAAATGTACTGATGTTAAAGGAACTTAGGCGTGTTAGGCGACAAACCACTTCTTATTTTCACATTGGGAAAGCGCTGCCTTGGTACATGGTAACGTTGTGCAAGACAAAACCAGCTTTTTAAATGCTTGAAGTGTAAAAAAGAACCCCCGCCCAAAAAAAAAAACCCAAAGGAAAACCCAAACCCAACCAATGCAATTTCTTACACACAGTGTAAGGAAATGTTCAGCAAGTTTATGGGGCAGGTTTTTTTTTCCCCCAGCAGTGTACTAGGTACAGCACAGATCACTACAGCCACGTTTTAGAGCTAAAAGCTCAAAATGCTTTTATATAAGCCTTCCTCTGAGGAAGGCTTCCTTTGGTAGGTTTGAATCAGCAACACCATCTCAGCCCACAGCTGCTTTACCCTGACAATGCGTAAGGAACCCAGGAATCGGGCACCTGAGGTCTCCTCACTCTTTTAACTTCCCAGCTGAACCAGACTCAGATGCACCTCCAGCTCTTGCCGTTCTCGGAGGCGGGGAAGCAGCTGAAGGGTAAAGGCAGCTTCACTGTTCCAACACCCTCACAGCGTTGTGCAAGGTGTGTGTAACTTGTGCCCTCGGTCACAGCCAGCCACGTTACAACCCAGCTCTTCTGTTGTGCCCCCAAGCCCAGGCTCAAGCTCAAGCAGAGGTACTTACCTGGCTGAAGTCACCCTGCCTGGGGAGTGAGTGACACCCAGGGCACCACGACACGACTTTGTCAAACCCTTTCAGACATGTGCAAGCCCTCCCCACACCGTTACAAAACCAGAAAACTGAATGCCTCAGTGGCAGAGGGGTAGTGGGGATGTTGTGTTACCGGTCAGGGAGTGGGCAAAGCTGTTACGTTATCATCAAGGAGAACAGGAATGGAAATGATTTCTTCAAAAATCTTACTTGCCTCCAATGTGTAGTAACCCATAAACACAGGTGGACACTCCATATGTCAAAAAAAAAAAAAACCCAAAGACAGAAGGAAACCATAATTTTATAGCAATCCCCATTTTAAGGACTAGCAGTCCTGGCGTTTTGTTTCCAGAAGCTAACCCACCCTGTAGGAAAATAACTACAAGGGTACACACAAGAAAGTTAAAGCCTGTCCCCTAGAGACCACCCACATTGAGGCACTTCAGTCTACAGCGTAGAAAAAGAATGCAACATTACTGTAGATCGTTTATTATTTTTAGTAATTGTACCTAAGTAGTATCCACACCAAGGTAAAAGAAACAAACAAAAAAAAAAAAAAACAAAAAAAAAAGAAAAGAAGAAGAAGAAAGAAAAAACCCACAAAACCCCAACCCAAAAGTAGAGCAACTGCCCAGCTTCTCCAACACGACGCGCTCTTCTGTTCACAGATCCCCATAAATCTCTAAAGCATAAAGCAAACGAGACAATTTTTGATTCTGAAACAGCAGGTAACGAATGCCACACCGGTCAGGACAGGTCAGTATAATGCAACAACCATTGGACACCATCTTCACTGTGAAGCAACAACGGTCTTAACACTCGTAAAGCTGTAGCTATAAAAATCGTATTTTAACAGTGATTTAGCAAGTAAGAGGAAGCTAGGATTTACATAAATAACAAGAGTCTTTCCCATTTGGCAAATACTGAAAATGAAGGGAGGGGAGTCTTATTTTTTCTTAGGTTTGTTCTAGAGTAGGAAATGTTATGTGCTTTTCACCTAAAAAGACAAAAAAAAAAAGACTATTAACAGAACAACAACACTGAATTTGTGTGTTCCCAGCAAAGAGACATATTTAAAGTAAAATATTTACAACTTGGAGGATGTTCCCTGTGCAATTTGTAACGAGTCTACCTTATGAGAAAATTTAGGCTTAAATTATTTAATAGCATCTTTACATTAACATTTACTCACACGAATGAAAAGACTGAAACATTAGACAAAGTTTCCTGTAATTGCCATTACAGAATGTTTCCCCATATGCATTTCTCCTAGGAAAAAACAAAACCTTACATACAGAAAATGTGCAAGTTCGTTAACAGTGGGATGAAGGAATGACTGAAGAGAGGACAAATGAAAACTGCTTGTTGGCACGTCGTGACATGGGTGTGAACTGTACTAAGCAAAGGAAAAAGTTTTGGTGCATTTTTTCTTTGTCCTGCATTTCTCATAGAACTATAAATACACATTCCTGAAGCTTAGAACACACACAGGAAGCAGGGCAGCAGTGAACAGGGGAGGAAAGGGAACGAGGGTGACTTTAAGCACAAGAGGTTTTTAAGCCAGGTTTTAAAAATACTTGGCAGTGGCATTGTAAAATAAATAGAGAGGGACTACTACAAAGGAGTCCGTAAAGCACTAGGATCAAAGCTCTACTGATGTGTTTGCTCTGTAAATAGGATACACACGGATAGCACGTTACTGCTGCAAATCCAAACAGGGATCCCTGGCTGATGGTGTGATCGCACATCGAAGAAGTTTGCTATTTACAGGTGGATTTCACACTTGGATATAAAACTGCATACTCATTAATACTCTGGTGTGGTCATCAAGCGTTTCTTTTTTTTTTTTTTTTAAAAAAAAAGGAAAATAAATATAGTGTAGAAGTATTTGACTTCTAGTTGCAGGCACTGATATTGATTAACAAAAAATTAAAATGTGATCCATGGTATTGGGACTGAAAATAACCTCCATTTAAAATCAAAGCTACAAAAAACACATACACACTGGCATGCAAAGCAATGCCCAGTGCAGCGTTACTCTCCTGGCAGCCCACAGTGAGAGACACCGGGGAAAGTTAAGTGCAGCATATACAGATGTCAGTAAAAGCAGCCTTGAAGTAACAACGTGGCTTCGTGATCTCTCCCACAGAGGAGGAAAGCCTTTCCATCTAGAGTTAGGAGTGGAGACCAGGCACACCTTCCCTCTCAAGCGCATGTGCTGCCGAAGCCACACAGCAGGGCAGACCTTCCCAGAAGAGGTAGTGGCACAAAAATCAGACCAACTACTCCGCATCAGCTTGCTTGGCTTCCATATTTTGATGCCTAGATGCTAAATACCAGTGAGGTCAAAAATATTGCTCTTAATTTGACATTTGGGATTTAGGAGTTAGGCTGCAGATGCTGAAAATAACAGTCTTATTTACTCTTAATGGTAAACATTCACATTTAATGTCTGATTTAGGATACAAGTGACCTGCAGTTGCCTTCCTCTATTAGGATTTTTGCTCAGCCGTAATAGAAAGATTTCTCCAAGAGAACACACAATTTTCCTTGGCCTCTTTTCATTCAGAGTTTCCACTTTCACCACCCACTTGATTCTTCCATCTCTAAGTTGAAACAACCTGGTAACTCTGTCGTGACAAACCAGACAGTGGGGTTACGCTTCGGCGGGAGACAGCGGGTTCTGCTAACAAGTAATGCACAGATCATGTCCCACAGCAAAGCATGAAGCACAGCACATCAGAACTGTTCCAAACCTTCTCTAGAGCAACAAGGTCCAAAAGGAAAAACAAGAGGTTTTTGGGGATTAAAGAGGCATAAAAAGCCTTTTGCCTTGTAGACACCTGAAACAGCTCAAGGACTAGATACTTTAAACTTCCTATGTGGTAAATCCAAGACCTCTGTTACGATTTAGCTGTAGCTGCTGTGACAAAATGCAAAGCTTTTAATTGTTCCTGTGAGGTTACCAGAAGTTCCCATATGCACTAACCACTGTATACTCTGAGGATATGTTTCCTAACTGCTGTGTTCATGTACCTTGATGGTGTTTTTGTTGGTAGCTAAGTCTGACTTCACAACCCAGGTGAGCATGCATCTCTACTCACGCATCTTCCAGTCCCTGTGACTCAAAGAAGGGGAAGAACAACTACTGTACAAGTGATTTTTCTTAAGCATATCCTCCTGTATGAAGACACTCCCTGCACTGAAGTTACCTGCTTTTCCCATTGGTTCATACGCAAGAGAAGTCTGGAAGTGGGAAAACTGTGCAGCTAAAGATACCTCAAAACCTGACGAGCCCTCCAGCTTCAGAGAGTATTAAAAGAGGACAAGTGCTGCCTGAGAACATTGCCTGCAAAGCAGAAGATTAGGTTTGTTATAATCCATTATCCTTTTCCCAATCACAGAATCACATGGTTGGAAAAGACCTTTGAACAACATCAAGTCCAACCATTCCCATCCTAAGCTAAACCATATCCCCAAGTACTTCATCTACCTTTTTTTTTTTTTTAACACATCCAGGGAAGGTGACTCAATCACAGGGGCACCTTCTCTAAGCTCAGAAATAGCCCAAATGTTATGTCTGCACCTTCCTGAACTTGCTGGAAGACTTTGTTTTATCACTATCTTAATACTCAGTCTAAAGAGACTTCCATAATAAAAGTGCAGGGTTTAGGCAATCATTAATGAGTTTGTTCATATTTCAGCTAGAATTAAAAGTTATTCAAGCTATTTATAGGAAGCTATTCTTCAAAAAAAAGATTAATTTAAGCCAAAACAAAAAAAAAAAAAAACCCAAAAAATAAAAAAGAAAATCCTGAGCTAAATTAGACAGTTCTGTTCTAGGCAAAAAGCTATGGATGGGAAAAAGGAACCAAGCTAACAAGCCACATTACTGGAGCAAGAAAGGGAGATATGAATGGAGGAAGGAAGGGAGCAACCAAGAAACACTGAATCTCTGTCAAAGGCACCATTCCTTCTCAAGTGTTTCAGAAGTTAAGCATATAGTGGGCAAAAAAACAAGACAAAATGTTTAAGAATCCTGGATTAAAAACTATTACTCTCTCAGTCACATTTTACCTGCTTTGCCACATGTGTAAGATGCTTCCCCTCCACCCAGGTGCTGATAAAGGTCTCAACAGAAAGAAAAAAAAGAAAGCCTTTGCAGGCTGCTGTCTTAAAGTAACTTACTGAAGGAGAGAGCAGATACTCCTTTGAAGTTTACATAATATAGACCTAAGGCAGGGCTGCTACTTTACTTTAAAAGTCACTTTTGAGTGTCTCCAGGCAGCTCTAGGAAACGCTGCTCACGATCACAGCAATAGGCTCCCCCAAGTTTCAGTATCACCTCACGTTTATTGCTGTGTATTTGCCCCCTAGGCTCACATAAGGATTAAATGGATCCAAAGAAAGACCATCTCCTACTCAGATCAGACCACTGACCAGAAGGTCAGCCATCCAGTTCTGTGGAACAATGAAACAGCGATGCCCAGAAGCTTTGATTTCACTGATCTTAACATTAGCAACACACAGGTGCCCATTTTTTTCACTGTGATCAGTGTGACATCTGAAGAGTAAGACAGCATGAGCTCTTACCAAAGGCTCTGCAAAGCTCAGCTACACACACACAATGACCTTTGCTGAATGCAGTGTTACATAACTACAGCTCACTTTTACTTTGGAGCTTTCAGAATAAATACCCAGCCAAGAGAAGATCTGTTCCTTAACATTACTCTGAGGTCTTCTTCAGTATCCAAAGTTTACTCCTACCCATCAAATTGCAACACCAAGTTACATCTCCTACATAGTGAACTTGGTTGAAGCAGCTCACTATCAGAATCAAACTGCACTGTACTGGTTTATTTTCTTGAATAAAACATGAACATTGGAAACCTAACCATAATTTAAAAGCTGGCCTTGTTAATTCTATTAGTAATGATGTATCTTGAACTAACAGAAAGTGGGTACAGTATTTCTGGGCCTGTCACACCTTTGTCATTTCACTCCTACGAAAGGTATTCCCTAGGAACGTCGTGAGATCTGAAACTATGAAGCCAAATATTTTCCTTTAGGCCAATCCACAGA
Organism: Gallinula chloropus; assembly: GCF_964237585.1. Classification (NCBI taxonomy): domain Eukaryota; kingdom Metazoa; phylum Chordata; class Aves; order Gruiformes; family Rallidae; genus Gallinula; species Gallinula chloropus. Next base: position 4,918,644 of record NC_140089.1, on the reverse strand, counting down.
GCTAAGCCTTCATCCCCATGGGTTAGTAAGGGTTGGGGTGAAAAAAATTAGGAAGCCTGCAGCACCAGTAGCACTGAAATACTATATACTGCAATGAAACTGCTAGAGTCATGCAAGGTGTTCTCAGGCATCCCAAACGCATGCAGCAGGTACTAGCTGGTGTACACAAATCTCTCCCTAGTATCAGCGAATGCAAACTAATAAATAACTTACAAGGCATTCAACACAGTAAGACAGTTTTATCACCAGCTGGAATTCTTGATTTTTCTGCATCCATTGACAGCTCGTTTCCCCATATGGTAGGACTGCTACGTATTAAATATTTAGTTAAGCTTTTCCATTTATAAATTGCCTATTATATGCCAAAGCTGTACACAAGTTCCAAAAGAAAAAAAAAAAAAAGTAACATAAAAACAGCTAGTATTAGTTAAAAAAACCACTGACCTCTGCAAAGTGTAATATTAACTCTTCTAAAAAGCTACTGCATATAAATTCCCATTCCTGTTTTGCAATTACACAAAACTTCTGAAAAATTGTCATTCTACTTTGTTTTGCAATGCTTTTATACTTAGAATCTATCCCCTCAGTTAAGCAAAACTTGTGAAATTAATGCTTTGCTTCTGTTTACTATTAGCTGTTTTATTATACAGAAAAATCTGTTTCTGAAGCCAAAACATATTAGTTGTTACTATACAGCCACGTTAATTAGATTAGAGTGGCAAAAGGTGACGATCTGACAGAGCAGAAATTTCAAGATTAACAGTTTTAAGTAGATTGTTTCTTCCAAAAAGAGCATTAGGTTCTTTAGTATAGCTAAGTACCTTTGAAGAGGCACCAAAAACAAATAGCCCTTTCAACTGAACTTTCAAAAAAATTTAATTTTCATTTCAAAAGGGATCTTGAGATTACTAGATACACACACATCCGTCTCCCACGGCCCTGCAAGAGATACATTCAGTAATTTAAAATAAAGATTTCATATTTTATAACTTCATATATATTATATATTTAATATATAATATATATTTATATGTACATCACACAGATACATACACTCTCAGTCAGCAGGATTAAACCATTTTGTTTTGAAATGTTTGATTGGCGTCACTAATCTGCTATTATTTTGTGAATTCAATGGAATTTACCTATCACCTGAAAAGAAGAAATTTAAAAGATCCAAATGGAATCTGTGGATCGATATTAGCACCAATACAGATGGCCATTAATTCAAAATGACTGCAGGGACTGAAATATATTTTTTAATGACTCTCCTCTTGCTGCACAAGCATTCTTGCAAAATATTTAGGCAGCAACACCTGTCAGGTCCATAAATCTGTTCCTGTTAAATTTTATACAACTTTCCTTAACTGTAATATACAGTATTTTATGTTTTTTTGTCCTGTTGGATGATTTCATTTTTCATGGAGAAAAGTGATAGATAGCTATCCAACAGAATTTATGTTTTTTTTTTTTTTAAATCCCCTATCTCCTTCCATTGTATGGCTCAGTTTCAAGATTTAATCGATAGGCAGCCACTATCACTATAACCAGTACCCTTCTAACACAGTTCAGTCACTGACTGTTGATGCTTAAAACACAAAGTTTTGAGGTTGGCTTGCTGTTTATGGAAACCAAGATCCTCAGAGGTCATATCTTTCCAGCACGCTCACCATAACAACATCACACGATAACATCAGTCAGTCTCGATGCCACAATCCAATTAGTTACCTACCATTTGGGTAACAAAAACAACAAACCCAGTTGCAGATTTTAAACATTTGTAAGAATATTCACCCTGAGAACACAGAGGAAGTGTTTAAAAAAAATTCTGATATGTTTTTCTCTTCACACGTGGTTTTCTTCTTTTCTCTTCATCTCCTCCTGGGTACCTGGGTTTGTAACTAGCATTTGACCTCCCGTTTGCTGTGTCAGTTGACCTGTTCATGCCACAGTCAGGTACTGGTGATAGAAAAGCCCAAAAAGGCTTGTAGAAAAGAGGCAAGCAGCAATCCACCAAGTGAGGAAAGACAGGAGTCCTCGGAACAGGAGAGGAGTGAAAATATTCTTTAGGCTTCCCAAAGCCATTGTTATTTGTACTACAGTTACTTTCATCTTTCCATCAGCAGGTGGAGACTCGGAATTAACTGAACCGGGAAGCAGGCTGTTTTCTACTGGAGTGTCAGAATTCAGTTCTGGGTAGATGACCCAAGAATAATTGCCTGTTAAAAAGAGATGAGTAATAGAGTTGTAGAAATAGGTTAAAGTTTTGCTATTTCTATCGATCTATCTTAGACATATTGCTCACACCCATAGACACACCAAAAAAAAATTAAGTTTTCATGACTGTAAATACTGATTGTGTTCACTTGAACTGAATCACAGAATCAGTAACAGAATCACATGGTTGGAAAAGACCTTTGAAGATCATCGAGTCCAACCATTCCCATCCTAAGCTAAAACATATCCCTAAGTACCTCATCTACCCTTTTTTTGAACACATCCAGGGAAGGTGACTCAACCACCTCCCTGGGCAGCCTGTTCCAGGCCCTGACAACTCTTTCAGCAAAAATTTTTTTTCTAATATCCAATCTGAACCTGCCCTGGCACAGCTTTGTGCCATTGCCCCTTGTCCTATGTCCTGTCCCCTGGCTGAAGAGACCATTGCCCACCTCTCTACAACCTCCCTTCAGGTAGTTGTAGGCGGTGATAAGGTCTCCCCTCAGCCTCCTCTTCTCCAGGCTGAACACCCCCAGCTCCCTCAGCCTCTCCTCAGAGGATTTGCCCTCCAGCCCCTTCCCCAGCTTGGTTGCCCTTCTCTGCACTTGCTCTAGGACCTCAATGTCCTTTTTATGGTGAGGAGCCCAGAACTGGACACTGTACTTGAAGTGTGGCCTCACCAATGCTGAGTACAGGGGCACAATCTCTTGCTTCCTGAACAGATCAGCAATGTCAGAATTCATCTTACTTCCTGACATCCTTACGCCTACATGTGCCACAGTTGCCTTAGGGCCCCTGTCAGTGCTGGGTACGATTCATCTCACCAGATACAGACGTCTGCTGCAGAATGGGATGAATCACAGCCCAGTAAAGCCTATTTCCTTCTGTTAACATTTTGCAAAAAGAATGCCACGACTGCACGTCAGGCTGGGAAAGACGTCTCTTACAATGAAGAAAAGGAATAAAAAAAACCCCAACCAAACTCCATAACTCACAATTTCTGTTTAAAACGACCACTTAAGATTGAAAAGCTGAAATTTCCTTTAACAGATGGTTAAATCAACAATGTGTTGTTATACAACTCACTTTTAAAATGACAAATATTTCAACAGAAGTCATCAGCTTAATTTGGTGTATCACACAATTTCCCAGAAATAAGTCAAACCAATCAGCATATAATTGAAAGATGTCAAAAGCAGCAACAGAGGAGGGCAGCTTAAAAGCCACACATCAGCAAGACTTAAATAACAGGGATCTACACTGTATTTCTGTATTACAAGTACCTGTACATCCCAATTATCTTTAGCAAGCTGAAAATATAAAAGCCTGATGTTGAACAGAACACATTTTTGTTGATCCAATTTTGCCTACCTAGTGTTTTCAAGAGCAGAGTTGTGTGAAGGAGCATTACCAATGGTGCAACATACTGCAGTGCAATTACACAGAGATAATAGAATACTCGAGCCACCTGGGAAAACAGAAGAGTAATTCATGAGTTCTGGCTGATCAAAGCAAACCTTTATGAACAAGTCTAGGAAAAACAAGCCGTTTATTAAAAATAAAACCAAACCCCATTTGTGCATTAAAGCTGTTTTAAAAGTTTTCTAGCACATCTTGACATGTGACATATTGTCTTCAAAAGACCTAAGGAAAAAATTCCCTACAATGAACTCTAGTTTCAGGACGTTTACAAACCTGAGAGGAAGTGCTTGAAAGGAAATAATTACAAGCATCAGCTCTGTGAAAACAAACAGAATCAATTTTGCTTCTGCAAACTGCATGTCATTATTCAAAGATTTCTATTTCAACTCACCAGGTTCTAAGCTAAATATATGTTTAATTTTTCAAGCCCCCAGTGATTTACAAACTAAAATCCCTTTTCAAAAATGAAGTGGGGGTCCATAGTCCGAAGCCTCTTAAAACATAAACAAAAGCATAGTTAATACTGCAGTCCCTTTCCAAAAGCACAGTATTTTTAAGATTTTAAGCTTTTTTTTTTTCAAGATTTTTTCATTAGTAGTTGATCAGTAACAGCATTTAAATGGTCTTCATTTCAGGTTCACATTATGCTTCTCTGAAATTCACTCAGATCTATCCCTCCCCTTGTTCCCAATCTGTTCCATCTTTCTCAAGACTGCTACATTACATATTTTATATAAGCTATTGACCAAAACCACTAGATCAAATAATGAAGGAAAAAAAGTCATTAAATCAACAGCAAGCAAGCAAGGAAATAAAGCTAACTGGACTTTAGAAAAGAATAAAATACAGGGTAGCAAAAAAGATGCAGACAGACATGACATTTTTGGAAATACCTCTATAACCTCAAAGGGCTTCATGATAAGCAAGCATCAGAAAACTAACGTGAGAAGAATAAGCAGTAGGAGACTGACAGAAGGAAAAGCATGAGACAAAAGTATTTCAAGGTAACTGATGGAATGAGATAAAAATAACAAATTAAAAAGTAATAAGCACTGTAGGATGATGGGTAGGAAAGACTTTACTGGTTAAAAATCCAGAAGACAGTAAAGCAGACATGGCTGGCAAAAAGAGACAGGTCTTCATGGCTGAGTGAGCTGTGAGGGAGGTGTGCTGTAGGAGGTAGTATCAGAGACCTGATTTAGTGACCACAGCCTTCTTAAAGAGGAGATAAGTCGATACTGGATAAATGGAGTTAGGAAACACCACACAGAGAAGACACTGTTGTTTTATAGGTGGGATGAAAACTCCCAAAACTAGAAGCACACACTCGCAGCCATCAGCACAGTTCTGTCCCTACCAGTTGCTGCTACCTGTCCTTCCTCAACATTTTTTTCTGAAGCAAATTTCTAGCCACTTTGTAAATAAACACTGCACAGTCCACTGACAGCCTTCAGGTACAGAGGTGAAGCCAAGGACAGGATTACAGATAACAGTGACAATCCTAAGAGAGGAATCTTTGTCTTGCAGCATATACCTCAGTATTCCCTCAATGCACCCCAACTCAGCATGATCATCAGGCAGCACTGGCATGCAACACTGTTTTGCAGGTAGCACACAATGCCATTCTACAACAAGCTTAAAAATATCTACCTCCCCAGTTGGTATGCTTTATTACTTTTTTTTAAAAAGGAAAAAAAAAAACATTCAATACATTTTCCCTTAGTAACAAGATGGGTAAGACAGCTTTGTAACTGGGCTGGTGCACTTGAGAGAGGTCTGACAGAATTAACCAGCTTTCATTCTATCCCAAAATATAAATAACTTATCTTAAATTTTACTTCCATTTTAAAGTCAATAGTTCTGACTGGGTGACAGTATTTCACCATTCTACCTAAATTCAGCTTTTCTCTCTTCCTATGTTGTGGCTACAGATCACCACGCACCCCATGCACTCCCCAAGATCTATTCATACTGAAGAGAAACACACTGTGATCCCACATGTTTGTAGAGAACAATTAATGAAGGGAACTTTTGTAACAACATCTGGATAACTCAAGCTATCTGCATAATATGGATGATACCCCCTCTGCATAATTTGTTTGCAGAATTTATCTGCAATGGTGCTATTTTTATAGGAGATACTGTTTAGGAAGCTTCATCTAGATTTCACATCTGGTGCCACAGAAGACATAAGAAACTGGGGAAAAAAAGCACCTGTACAGACAGAGCACTCCAAACACGTAACCTCAGTGCCAGCATACTTACCATTTTCTGCAAGTCAACCATACTTATTCTGCCAGCTTCCTTTTTCATCTGATCCACACTCTTCTGGGCTAAATTCAGATAGGCCTGTAAATGATGACGCATCATAGCCAACCGTAAAGCACACAACAGGATGATAATCCACAACCTCATGGTGTCAAACGTTTCTTCTGACATTCTGTGGATGAAAATAAAACGAAATAAAATGGCAATGCTGTTTTCCAAAGGTCACCTACTGCTACAGAGCTATTTCTATGCATCACTTGCAAAGACTCCTGAAGCACGTTGTCAAAAATACCTAACGCACAACCTACAGTTACGAAGTTCATGTGCAAGTAATCGTCACTTTTGCCCTCTGTGTCTCTCTCTACTGCCCCATCTTAAGTAGCCTCATTAGAGCGCAACATCCAAATTAATATCCACTTGTCTGTGAACAAGAACAACTCTTCAATTCTGAGCAATGAAGAGAGGACAGAAAAAAGCAAGCCTGCTCAGATAATTACAGGTTTTGAGACACACGGCTCCAGACAGCAAATGTGTGTATCAGTTGCTTAGATACCCTGTTATAGCACAGGCCTCATTTTAAGTTAAGCTGAGGAACAAAATGGAAGCCCAAAGGATGTGTGTTTGCAATGTTTTATGTGTTAGGTTACTGGTCACAGAATCACTTTAGAAGTACATCTTAGACCTGAGAAGTAATAGAAGTACCAGCCAATAATACCTGCTTGCGGTCTGCTTGGATATTGTTGTGTATTATCTAGACTAACAGTGACAATGGCAGCGGCCTACGCTGCTTATGATTTCAGGCACCACACTTCCTCATCTTTCCTTTTGTGTTTTAAACTCCTTAGCTCTCAATTCCATATGCACTTCATCTAACACAGATCTTGAGACAAATCACACAGGCCAGTTCTCATGCCAACGTATCTCAAGTGTCTTTGGTGACACCGCTCGTCTCGTTCCCCAATACATTAGACAGAAGGTTCCAGAAGCTGACCATGAGGTGGTATTCCACCCGTAGGAAGGACAACCCATCACTGTGAAGGAGATGCCAGAAGACAGCAGCTCTTCAGGAACCACCGGTTTGCCATTCAATGCTCTGAACTAACTCTCATTCCCCCAAAACAACAGATACCCTTTAAAGCTCACTGTGACTTCCATAATACCTTTGACAGCAGACACCACTGAATGTTAAGCCCTTCACACTTCTGTGACCGTCACAGGGCACTACTCAGACTTACAGTTTTGTTCTCAATACCCCAGAAAGAATTCTGAAAGGGAATCTTACAAAGGGACGCTCTCTTTGCCCAAAGGTGGGTTCATAATGTAGTCCTTAGTGATTGGTTTTACCCACAGAAGAACCATAAATAAAGGTGCCAGGAAGTTTATATGTAGCAGTGTTCTGAAAGAAGAAAATAAAAAAGAGGGGGTGGGGAGGGGAGAGGGGGAGAGTTATTAAATACCAACCATTACCATACTGCTGAAATTGGTGGGTACAGATTCAAAAGGAGAAACCCAAATTTTACAATCATTGGGAGAACGGTAAATAAGAAAATTACTTCCCTATTTTATGGGCATGACTTACACTTCAACCAAACAGTGAGATCATACTGGTGGTGCTTTAAAAGAAAGCACCCTTTTCAATAAATCGAGTTTTTTGATATTGTAGCAATCTAACCAAAGGAGCTACCTACATTGTGCCACACTAAAAGGCAGTTGTTGAAAATTTCCATATCACAGTATAACAAACTGCACTATTATATAGCTTTAATCTAAAAAGTCAGCATCTCAGATGGATGATTATGGGATAAAGGCTGCTATATAACTTTATTTTTTCTTTATTAAAAATGTACTCAAATTAAATTCCACTAACTATACAGACTAGGGGAAACAGATCTCAGAGGTCAGATTTCCCAGTTTAACGAAGGAACCCTGACTAAATGAAACTTGGTACTTATGCTTAATTAAAGACATTCAGGAAAAAAAAACAAAAAGGCAAGCAAAACTATTCCATTTGAAAAGCTGCTGTACAAAACTGCACAGTTACTCTAGAAATACTCTTCTTTGAACACAAAACAGACAACAGAATTTAAAAAGAGGAGACAGTTTTATGGATTTCTCCTGAAAATTGACGTCCTTCATTCTAAACCATTTTTCATCACTGAAATGAAACGGAAATAGTTGAAGACTTCAGTGCTGCAGATGTGGTGCATTCGCTCCTACAATACTTCCTCACTAACAGAATCAGCCTGTCTATACTTTCCACACTATAGAAAACTGATGTAATCAAAAGTTATTCTAAAGAGCACAAGACCTCGCTGATTTCACACTACTAAGCTTCCCAAAACCATTAGAATGTTTGTATGTTTCAGAAGATGTCATCAGGCAAACATTTAAATCACTGGTTTCCAATGCAGAAATAAGCAAGTTACTCAGTGCTGCTCAGGAACACCACAGCCTCAAAAGAGCAGTTCAAAGCATTTCTGTCACTTCTGAAAGCGTTTCACCTGAGCATCCTAATGAGTTAACAGACTGGACTGTGCCCAAGGGTGGCAAGAATCCCTTTCTGTTTATCTGATTGTAGGGAGAAAGGCTGAAAGACTCTTGAAGAAGGCTCTGGAGAATGAGGGAACACGTACTGAAAAGGGTACAAATTGATTTGACTCCAATTTGACTCCAAATTGAACTGACTTCAGAATACAGCAGCGCTATCCTTCCCTCAGGAAAGGAAAAATAACATGATGCAGTTGTCAAAACTAAAAGGGACATCAGATTATTATTATTCTGTTTACAAAGCAAACAAAAAACCCAGCAGCCCTCCCCAAAAAACCCAAAACAAACAATATAAGCCAAGTAAATAAAAACCCAAAACATACATGGAGGATTCATATTGTTCATTTTGTATACACCAGTGAACAATTCTCTCTTGTTTTTCCTGTTCCCTCTAAGTTAAGTGTCCCATTCACTAACAGAAGGAGAAAAGGAGCTTGTCCTTTCCTTCCTTTTTTTTTTTTTAATTCTGGTTTGTTTGGGGTTTTTTTCCTTTCTAGTTTTAGGTTGGGGTTTTTATGGGAGGGGTGAGGGAATGGGGTGTTGGCTTTTACAGGAGCTTGGGGAGGTGGTGGTTTTGGGGTGGCTCTGGGACGTTGGTTTGGGTTTGCTTTGGGGTTTTAGTTGTTTGTTTCTTGGGATTTTTCCCTAGAAGTGGACCGTGTATTTGACTAAAGAGCAAGGCATTGCTTCCCTACACACAAATTAGAGAGCTTTGTATGAGTGGCATCCTCATTTACTACTCTGCTCTAGTCACTGTCAAACCTGTGGAGACAGTCAATAATGATCTACTCATTGGAAAAAAACCCTATCACGAAGGTCAAATACAGGTCTTTTCAGGCCAATTAGAACCTGTCACTTGGTAATTATTCTTTGTTTACAGTAACATTACCTATATTTACATTGCATTACCTATTTACATTGAGATATGACCAAGTTTTAAATTATTTAGTGGGGGGTTTTTTTATTGTTCCAGTCGAACAGTCAGGTATTGATAGACTTCTGAAAATTATTTGCTCAGCATTGCACAAAGTTATCTTCAACAACCAGTTCTGATAACCTCTAAACATTAAGTTATAGGAGACATTTTTCACAATGCCATTCTAATGGGTACTACCCTTTTAGTTCTTGATTAATAAAATTCTGTTTCAGAGATTCTATACCTCTGTCTAGGACCTCATGTCCACAGGTCAAGGAGAACATGGGAAAATCAAACTACTTACAGGAAAGGCATGAGAAATTTTAAAATATTGAGAACCATGAAAATGGGAAACTATGTGGTTTATTTAGCTGAAAAGACAGATTACAACGTGACTCAGTCACACTCTACGTACAGGAACTTCACAGCAGATATAAGCCAACAGCTTGCAGCTGTACCAGGATGCATTCAACTACAGTGAGTGAACACAACACAGAGTACTGGCTTACAAATTCACCAAGAGTAGAAGACCCACTTTAAAAGCAGATTACGTTTTTAAAAAATCTGGGCATATTGATAAGATTTTGTATGAGAAAATGCAATGGTTCTCTTAGGAAAGTGACCAGACTGAATGGTCAAAAAGGCCTGTGCTGCAGAATCTGTCACTAACATACATTAAACATCAAAGGTCAAGATCTATGAAAGAGATTTGGAGTTTCTCCCTCAACCAGAGGATGCTGAAGATATAAATTGGACAAAACATTTCACTAACAAAACCAAGGACAGCTGAAAATGAAAGTATCCCTGTGAACTGGTATTAGGACCTGACCCCTATTAAATATTCTGGGTCATCTTGTCTTTCTATCTTGCCCTAAATTTACTGAAGGCATGACCTGGAGCAGGGGCTGGAAGCCAAAAATGCCTATGGTTGGACCTCTACTTCCTGACAGTAATCTTAAATTCCAAAAATATATGATGGGGGAAAGGAAGCAGTAAGCAGAAACATTCATGGTGGAGCTCTTGCAGGAGGAAAGGAAAGCTCCTTTAACTGGGACTCTAATTACAAGGCAAAGAATGTAACAGACGGGCAGAGCACAGGTTGAGCAGAAAGAGGCAGGTGGCAAGTCTGCTCAGGATATGAAAAGCAGGCAGCAACAGAAGTCTTAGTCACTACCTCCTTGTTGGAATAGTTTGCTTTATTTATTTTCAGACATGAAAGATTTAGGACTGAGTAGCATATACCTATGTGCACATATTTTCTCTTACTGTGTTATTTTTTCTGTTGCTAAATTCAGAGCATCCAGATGCATTTGAGCCAGTCGCAAGCCAGGGAATGTCAAAAAAGCACCAATAAGTGAACACAGAACAGCCAGGAACAATTTGAAGGTTAGTTTAGACACAGGACCCCTAAAAGAAAAGAAAGGAAATAAGCATTTTCTTGGGGAGGAAGTTGGGGGGGGAGGGTTGGGGTATCAGAGACTACTTTCAACTCAACATTATCTAACATTTAATTAAAAAAAAAAGCAAACAGTATTCTATAGTTTTAGTCTGGAATACCAGCATTATTACAAACCAACCAGGAGTTACAGTAAAATAAAACAACTTTCTTTTTTTTTTCCTAGAAAGAACAGAAAAACCTAAGCTACTGCTTTTAAGATGTTATTAGTAGAAAGGAACAACCAAAAATATTATAATAATATAATTATAATAATAGCTAACAGAATTTATAAATGTCTTTAGAAGAGGAACAGATGCATCATAAGTTTACCTGGTCAAAGACAAAACAGATATTTACATTATATTAATTACATTCTACCTTTATCCATTAAAAAGCTATTACTGCTTTCTTTTTTTTTCTTTTCAGATTTATCTGAAACAGACACGTGGCCAGCTAACATGTTTCTTGCAAGTCATACAATTTGTTCTAATGAACTATGAAGAATATTTTAAATTACTGGGAAAATTACCCAGGATCAACTGAATTGTACTAAAGAAAAAGTGAAATAACTTAACATAGATTAAAGAGGAATGAAAGCAATTACAGTGATCTGCCATCGACTCAACTGCAGCTGTAAACAACCAAAACTGCACAAGTTGAAAAATAAAAGAACATTTAACACCAAAAAAAAAATTAATACAGTAGTTAGTAACAACTTTAGGAACAGCAGAGTGAAGAAAGGCTAAGAAACACATGGGATTCAGTTAAAGGGTTCCCATGAGTTTATTCATAAATGACACACTAATCTCTGTTGACAAAACTTCTGTTCCTCAAAAACAGACTCCACAGCTTTTCCATGACACCCAAGAACTTCCAAGCAAGCTCCCAGAGGGATGACATACCCTGTAATACCCTATAAATGCATTTTAGAGCATGAGCATAAGGAAGGAATTGTAACCAAAATCCATTTTGCAGTATGCAGAGGCTGTCTATGACAGCAATTGTACATTTACATCACAAGCTATGGCAGGTTCCTTTGACAACCTACACAAAACATGAATGTCCTGTAGCAAGCAGATGTTTGTGCATAACAGGAAAGCACTAGTACAACCTGGAAATGGAACTGAAAGCTAAAATCTACTCCTAATACCTGTGCTTTTGCACACTCTTGCATACCAGTGGAATGGCAAAAAATAGTTAATCACCTGTTTTTAAGCAATCCTTGCAGAGCTGAAGGGGGATTACCATCAAGAAAATGTTTATAGCTTTGATCTGCTTTTTATGAATTACAAACAAAAAGTCAGGGTAGAAAATAAGTCCAAGTTAAAAAAAATCCAATTGCAACTTAAGCTACTTGTGAGCACTGATAAATTATTTTCATTAGCCTTTCTCTTCACAGTATTAGAGAGATTAGAGAGCATATACAAGAGCAAAACATGCAAGACAAACACTTGCTAAGAAAATCCAAGTGGTTCAGTTTTAAATGTACACGTAAAGCAGACAACTGTTATTTCCAGAAACTTACTGGGATTCCAAACCTTGCTTTTCAAGAAACTGCATAGCACTTTCTGAGAAATTAGAGAAGCCTGCAAGAGACAAATATAACATGTATTTTAATACCATAGGAATGCAGAATCCTGTCTTTGCAATAAAACACTAGGTAAGAGGTCATCTTTTAAACAAAATTTCGTGTCTAGCATGTCTCTTTCATGTGCTGATTAGTATGGAATTAAACTTGATGATTACAAACTCTGATATCTGTACACTTTATGAACAGTAATAAAATTAACATTATCTTTTACACACATAACTACTCCCCCCTCAACCCCAATCCCCCAGTAAAGGATCTTCACCTTATTATAAAAGGCAAAGTGGGTTAAATCCAAAACTGTCAGGCAAATACAACTAAGAAAACAACCAACCTAGGCAAAGACTACACTTTTTTAAAAAAGAGCAGAGAAAATATACAGGATATCCTTCAGAATCTGCATTCAAAGGTAAAAATTCTTAGAAGCTTATGACTTCACATTTTAACACATGACATTCTTATAAACACCAACAAAACTGACAAATGTCTCAGGTCATGCAATCACCAAAGCTGCTGCAAACACTAAGAAAGGAGTTACCTGATTCCAGTCCAAACTCCAGGTAGTTTTCTGTCACAATGAGAATCGCCATCGCTTTCACAAAGAAGAAGAATCCGAAGGTGACACAGACTGATCTTTCACCCCCATCCTCTACTTTGAAATAATGGGTAGTCAATGAAAACAATACCTTACTACACAAGAAAAAGGTCAAGGAAAATTAAGTTTGTGGAATAACTATATTTAAGAACCACAAGGCTGTATTTTGGCCACCTGCACTAGGGCTGTTACACAACACACAAATATTTTTTTTAAAAAAAAGAACTTGTATGTGTTCAGCCAATTTCAGGTTACAGAATACAGTAAAGAATTTCAATTGCAAAATCAGTAGCCAGGAACACACTACTCTGGAGTGTAATTCTGATTTAGGCTTACTTATATAGTTAATTGCAGCAATACTATCGACCTAGGAGAATTTAACCAAAGTTTAAATGTAAATGATTACATAATCATAAGTGATGTCAAATGAAAAACCCAAGAATTGTACCTTGAATGTAAAATGCTTGAGCTAGAAGAAAAATATTCCATCAAACTCCATAACTCATTATTTAATATGCCTACGATTTCAGAATCCAAAATAGGACTTTTTGCTGCAGCAGGTGTGATGGCAGGGAAGTCAATAAACACATTTTTAACCACAGAGCAGCTACAGGCGTTCCTCTGGGATGCACAACCCCAAGGTAAACATACAGAGAGCAAGAAGGGGATGCTCCAGCAGGCAGCACTATCAACCATGGGACAACATTTCTCAGCTATGGGACTTTCTGCTGGCAGGGACTGACTAATTACATCACTGCCTACTAAACCAGAAACACATGAAAAGATTAAACTCCACTCTCACATCTCTGTGTTTCTCAGCTATCAAAACACTGTGAAACAACAGCACGTTTAGTACTCTCTACAAAAGAAAAATATATCCCATGCTCATCTTGGAAAAAAAGTAACTTAAAAGCACCTACCCAGTCTGCTACAATACATTAAGTCCTTTCACATAACACCAGTACCACAGACACAAACGTCTAAGGCATCACCTGCTCTGACACCAAGCTGCTTTTTAGATGTTTACTGAGTACTCTCCTTTTTAACACGTTTCTAAACATAATCACCTCCAAAGTTAAACACTAGATTAAGACAAATTTCTCATGATATGCTGTCAACTCTTATTACTATGAACATTATAACTGATTTTTTTTTCCAAGTGACACACAATATCCAGCCCCTACTTGAATAAAATAGAGATCACTTCAGACATTACCTGCTCTGAAACAACAAAAAGGAAAAAAGAAAATTTTTAGTGTGAACTACCCTTTTTTTTCTCCTCACTATGCAAGAACACATTCATATTTGCACATTTTTTAATATTGGAAATATTTTTTAGATGTAGATTGCATGAAAACATATTTTAGAGTATCTGTTCAATAAGAGACTTGAACAGTCACCAGTTAATCTCACAAGAAACCATATGATTAAGCAATATCTCACTTCATTAAGCACCATACATTTAACAACCTCATTGTATTTCATGTATATGCAGGATGACACTGCATGCACACAATCATGTGGCCTAAACACAGCACCTAATGGCTCTTAAGTTCACAGTAATCAAGTTAAGTTCCCTTCATACTTTACAAGAAGAACTGGTTTATCCCACTTAAATTAGCCTAAAAAAAAAAGATACACAATGGGTTCTACAGACTGCATTCTGGGAAGTGTTGTTTCTCTAACTGCACATTCTTAAAGCAAGTCTTTTCTTACAGCTAGTGACATCAATGACAAATTTTGACATACTGAATTAGTAAACAGTCATACAAGTTTTAAACTATTCTCAGCACCCCAGAAGTCTGATGTCGTAACACATGAATGAAGCTGTTTTCTTCTGAAAACTCTTTTCACCTGCCTGGGCTCCAGAGATCACAATGATCACATTATTAATACCTCTGTTAATAATAACTCTCTGCACAAACCCTCCTTCACCAAAAAGCTGTAATGCCCAGATTAAGTTAACCTGTTTATGGTGATGTTAACTCTAATATAAAACTTAGACTGTGCTTCCTGGGACTGCAGCCTTCTGCATTGCCTCTAGCCCCTACGACTGCACAGGATCACTCTACTCCATCCCCATCAGTCCAGGAACCACGCAGATCATTAACAAATCACTTACTGATATTAGGAAGCAGTGAGTGCACAAAATCAACTACTCTGTGGAGAAGCCTCCAACAAAAAAAAGGTCTATTCAATGCCACAGGAGAGGAAAAAAAAAGTTAATAAAAGTTGTACACAGTGACAGAAAACTAGTTCTGACCTTCTTTCCTCTGTATATTTAATAAATGACTGTTCACCTACCTAATACTGGGTAAGGAAATGTACTTACCATAGTAGTATCTCTTTCAAACTATCCAAAAATATGTAATTCTTTTGAAGTGACTAAGTTAAAAATCTAAAATTTATGCGTCACTGTTTTGACCACATATTAACAAAAGAAAAAAGAAGGAGGAAAAGAAACGGGAAGGGGGGGAAGGGGGGGAAGGGGGGGAAGGGGGGGAAGGGGGGGAAGGGGGGGAAGGGGGGGAAGGGGGGGAAGGGGGGGAAGGGGGGGAAGGGGGGGAAGGGGGGGAAGGGGGGGAAGGGGGGGAAGGGGGGGAAGGGGGGGAAGGGGGGGAAGAAAAAGGAAAAGGAGTTACACTTGTATACAGACTTCTTGCTTCCCAGAATTTATTTATGAAGATTTTGTCCTACATATCAGGCCAGTCTTGTCCAGGCTTTCCCAAAGTTGCATGTTATTAAAAGCACCACATGCATTTTATACTCTTCAGCTTCTCCTTCTCTCAGCCCAACTAACTGATAAAAATATAGTTTTCTCTCTAAAGTATATTATTACCCAAACCTCAAAACAGTGTTAGTCCCTTAGCCAATGCATGCCTAGGTACAAAAATGCCAAAGCTTCCAATTACCTGTTGACTGCTTGCTAAATAAAGTTCAGCTATTGGCACATGTTCTCAATGCTTTTAACACTGTTCTACCCGATTTCACTTCCCTTTCACTCAGGTAGGCTAGTGAGAAAACGACAGCTAATGTGCTTCTAACATGCAGGGAATACTAGAGCTGTTTCAGTGTCCTTTGGGTCCAAATGTGCAATTAGATCTTATGTGCTTCAGCCAGATTAGGGTAAAACTGGAAACATTGCTTTGGGCTCCATTCATATAAAGATGGCAGGTGAGAAAGAAACCATCAAAAAAAGCCCCTTATAGCTACTTGCCTCTTCACACTAGTGAGACTGAAAGGTTACACAGCCAGGCAGCTGAAGTCTTTTTTTTAATGTTGATTTCTGCATTTAGTTTTGCCCTGAACTGATGACCAAATGAAAGCAGTGGTTAGAACTGTATTTAAATACCACTGTAAGAGAGAATTACTGCAGAGGATTTTCCTCCAACAGGTAATTCACAACTGTCTCACCCAGAAGTTGCAATTGCTGTGGTATTATTTAAGTTGGCTGCATCTGAGATTTGAAAGGTGAGGCAAATGGAGCATTGCCATCGATAAATTTAAGAGCCCACTGTGGCTTTGACACCTGAAGCTTGTTCTTCCTTTAGTTCTTGTTACCTTCCCTCCATGGGAGGGGTGAGGGGGTCAAAGACATCGGCGTTCTGATTTCTTAAGCAGTAGCTGGCTGCCTCTCCTTCCCCCTGCCAAGATTAAACAGAAGTCCTGACTTCAACCAAAGAAATGAAGGCTGTGCAATGACACAGCTATCAATATCAATATAAGGTGCCCAAGAGCCAGGCACCAACTCTCCCGTCACCACCTCACCAACTCGAAAGAACACCTTTTGGACTGTGGATCTGTAGGAGCCCGTGGCCTAGAAGCAAGCTAAGGACTCTACTTTTCATAATACAAGTTGACTCCCTCTTGTAGCAAGTTCAGACTCATTGTAAGTAAAATTACAGGTATCATTTTTATGTCAGGCCACCCAGTCAAAGAATTCCCATCCTCTTCGTAAAGGCAGCACGTTTTAATAACTATCAGCTACAGACAAGCATTAAGCTTATACAGAACTGTTAGCCAAATATAACCAAACACTAGAGGTTAAGGGTTTTACACAACACTCTCTCCCTAACACAACAAAAAAAAAAAATCCCAAGCAAAAAAACCCCACACCACAGCAGGAATCTCTATGGAAGATCAGGCATTTATACAGGCAAATCAATTTTGAATATTCAAGTGCTGTATCGACTTTAACTGAGCATTTTCTCTGGCTGTCAGCTGTTGAGGGAGCAGAAATCCATTTTCTAACTCACCTTTCCACAACCTGCACTCTTCCAGGCCCTTATTCAATTCCACTGCTTTATCACCTCACATGTCTTTAAAAGGCGACTTCCCTCCCTAACGTGTATGTCTGCATTGGTATGTGGGAAGCAGTTAATTACCATGCAAGCATCCACGTTTTATACTGCCTTCTCCAGTAAAAAATACATATACAACAGCTGCTTCTTTTTATGGTTGGACATTGCCTGTTGCCTAAACACTCTGCTTTTGCCTCCCTTGGTTTCAGAGGAGAGTTCAGCTTCTCACAGAGCTCTGAAAACACACCACTTCAGCTCCTACAGCTGCCTGCATGTTCATTTTCTGTAAATTTCAAGAGTATCATGAGGGTATTTTAAGGTTATGAATTACAGAGTGTTTGCAGTAAATTAGTATATATATTACTTGTACTATTCTGCTCAGGACGTATCAGGTTACATTTGCTGAAAACAAAATGTGTGCTGTAGATGGCATGTTTCTCCAGAAGTTGTAAATATTTTCTGTACAGAAATCTGATTGCCAAACAGGGCAAAAACAAATCAGTTTAGAGCCACTACATACTACAGATAATCAATCACTACGTATATATTCACATTCATGTATTTTTTCCATAAATGCTTTGGTACTAATGTGAACAAGCTATTGATACCAGCATATACAAAGAGCATGTACAGCACATAAGAGTAGCCAAAAATGGCACTAGCTTACACGATCCGCTTCCCAAATGCTAAATATCTCTGTGTCCTGTCAATCAACAATGCAGGGCTTTACAAGAATCACAGAATCATAGAATGGTCTGGGTTGGAAGGGACCCCAAGGATCACAGAGTTCTAACCCCCCTGCCACAGGCAGGGACACCAACCTCCAGGCCTGGAGCTACACAAGGCTGCCCAGGGCCCCATCCAACCTGGCCTTGAACACCCCCAGGGATGGGACACCCACCACCTCTCTGGGCAGCCTGTTCCAGCACCTCACCACTCTCTCTGTAAAAAACTTCCCCCTAATATCTAATTTAAACCTTCCTTCCTTTAGTTTTAATCCATTCCCCCTTGTCCTGCCAGTGTCTACCATTCCTCTCCTGTTTCTCTACTCCCTTCAGGTACTGGAAGGCTGCAATGAGGTCCCCCCGCAGCCTTCTCTTCTCCAGGCCGAACAAGCCCAGCTCCCTCAGCCTCTCTTCATAGGCGAGCTGCTCCAGCCCTCTCATCATCTTTGTGGCCTCCTCTGGACTCGCTCCAACAGTTCCACATCTTTCTTGTGCTGGGGGCCCCAGATCTGGACACAGGACTCCCATGACGCAAACTATCTGGAACCGATTTCCGAGAACAGCAAAAGATACACTGCAAAAGCCAAGACCAGCAGACACCACACCACGCTGATATTCATTTCTTGTGAGGGCTTCACAATACTGTAATAGGCCTCTGTCACCACATACACAACTGTAGCTGCAACCGTGAAATCCACCAGCCACTGGTACTCCGGAAAATAATGCAACGCTGAAAAACACAGGTTTTCACAAGTTAAAGGTAAGAGATTTTAAAGCAGTTACTGGCATATACAGAATGGGGTGACAATTAAAAACAGTTTTCAGTAATGAAGGTCTAGATAGACCCACGTCATCCCGGTAAAGAGCAACAACAGCAGAAAAGCCACGTTTGTTTCCCACTCAACAACTCACACTTCACTCTTCACTTCTGTTATTCCACACTTGATTACCACTCAAATTTAGAAGGCTAGAAGATACTAGTCTTTTATCTCAGCTGTTACATATTAGCATCCTAAATTCAAAAAGCACACTTAATTTAGCTCTCAGCATCACAATAGAAAGTGATTCTCCAGTTGAAACTAGCTACACTTCCAGGTATGAGTTTCTACTCTCTGGTGAAGATTAAAAGATGACTGACGACTATTTAGAAATACTACACCCATTGCTTCCCCTTTATCTTTAAAAAAAAAAAAAAGCAAGACATTATTTTAAAATCTAAGATAATGATCATTTGTTCCTCAAGATTTTGTTAAAATATATCTGGTACAGCAATTAAATGTTGTGTAAATTCTACCATAAAAAGCTACCTGATGTAAAACACATAAAATTGGTCAAATTCAGTCAATTTCCAAGTTCTATACTTTTCCTAAAATAACCATCTGGTTAGATTTAATGAAAGTGGGTATGCATAACTTTTTTAAGACAGGTAAACCTTACACTGTATGGGTTTCATAAACACTTGGGGAGACATTGAAATTCTGTAATTTCAAGGAAATAGCATTAATTGAAACTTGTGAATGCTTTATTTACTTGTCCACTTCAAAAGACTCTTTTGAATAGATATTTTCTATATTGTTTCTGGTAACCCAAGCTGAGAAAAATCCTACATGGGACTCTGCTTTCTTTTTTTCCTCCTGCATTTATGCACAGAGCACACGTATAAAAGAATGCAGACAGGAAGAAAATACATATTATGCATATCCATATGTGAGTTTTCTGTAACAGAATGACTGGTTACAGTTACAGAATCGAAAATTACCATTGAAAAAACCCATCAACTTCCAAAACACTTAATGCTGCTTATTTCTGTATTGTCACTTTCAGGTTCTAAGCGTTTTACCTCAGGTACATGGTTGAAAGGTCCAGGTTTCAATGCAATAGCACACTTCCTATTTCTGATAGCAGAAAGTGTACATTCCAACACCTGCCAGTACTCATTTTCTTGTAGAAAGCTATGATCTCTCCTTCAAATGACTGTGATGTGATCTTTTTGGTGTTGTCTCATACTGCTATGGATGCCTAATGCAACAATAGATGTGCTTTATGCTGGATTTCCTTTTCCATAACACTGCTATTAAGATGTCACCCATGGAACACAAAGGAGACTTATCACTAATTCTTCCCTTCCCACTTAGCTTTATTATCAGTTGTTGTTCTACTCATTCATTGTCTCTAAAAAAAATAACTCCATCATTCATTGTAAACAATCACTTGATAGAAAGAATCGCAATATATTTAAAGTAATCATTGACTGCAGACATTTATTCTTACCAATAGTGTCCCTTTCAGTGACAGATTTTGTTTCCAGATGAAGATCAATGTCTTTTGGAATGGTTAAGGGTTTGTTCTCAATATGCCCATTATATTTTCTGCAAAAATAAATATACAATGCATACATGAATACAACAAAGTAATATATATATTTTTAAATATATAATAGAATTTCAAATTTGAGTACAGACCACTACTTTAACAAATGCTAGTATTTCTTACCTAGCTAGGCAGAAGCATTAATTCAAGAACAAATCTTGAAGAACAACCAGCTATGCCAGTGCTTTCTTACTTTACCTGGCAAGGCTCTGACAGACTTACTGTGTTATGGGTTTAAATGCCTTCTCCATGCTGTATCCTCAGCACTGTTAGGGCAAGATCTGGTGGCCAATATTTAGTTCAGACCATTGAATATCTCAGTTCAGGGAGCATCTGGACACTCTACTGTGTTCTCACACTATCAAAAGGCTGGTGATACATCAAAGGGAAGAGACTGTCTAAGGGATCTGAAGCTGCACAAGTCCATGGGATCTCACAAGATGCATCCATGGGTCCCAAGGGAACTAGCAGAGGAAGTGGCTCAGCCACTTTCCATCATATTTGAGAAGTCCTGACAGTGGGGTGAAGTTTTCCCTGCCCAACCCCTCTGCCAAAGCAGCTCCCTAGGACATATCACTCAGATAGGCGTCCAGATGGGTCTTGAATATCTCCAGAGAAGGAGACTCCACCACCTCCCTGGGCAGCCTGTCCCAGGGCTCTGTCACCCTCACTGGGAAAAAGTTCTTCCGCATGTTGGTGCGGAACTTCCTATGCTCCAACTTGCAGCCATTGCCCCTTGTCCTGTCTCCACAGACCACTGAAAAGGGGCTGGCCAATTCCCCCTGCATCCCCTGCTTAAGATATTTATAAACATGAATAAGGTCCCCCCTTAGTCTTCTTTTCTCCAGGCTGAACAGTCCCAGCTCACTCAGCCTTTCCTCATAGGGGAGAAGCTCCGGTCCTTTAATCATCTTCGTGGCCCTTCTCTGGACTCTCTCCAGGAGATCCCTGTCTGTTTTATACCAGGGAGCCCAGAACTGGACACAATACTCCAGGTGGGGCCTGAGTTGAGGGGGAGGACCACATCCTTCGACCTGCTGGCCAAATACTGCCATATTTTAGAACAGAAGCTCTGAAATTAGGAAAGGAGAGGTAGATTCTTCATAGAAGGATGAGTTATTGGGACAAAAGCATTGAAAAGAAATTCAATCAGTTGGTCATGAAGTTATTTTTAAGGAATGATGTCCTCCTAGCTCATATGTGGTATGCAAATACAAGGAGAAAGCATTAATTTTTTTTTTGGGGGGTGATATTTATTCAAGTGCTGAAGTCTAACAAAAAGCTCCAAGCACTGCCCAGACACTTGGGCACGTGCAAGCTTCCTGGAGTTTCTGTACCCCAGCTGTACTCTGATGTCTTCCTACTGACTGTAACCAGGAATACCATCAACTTGAGAGAGATGAGCATTTTGATAACTCTGCACTGTGCTGGGGTGGCCTCACCTCAAGTCCTGGGTGCAGTTTTGGGTACCACAAGACAAGACGGACATGAGAATATTGGAGAGTGTCCAGAGGAGGGCAATGAGGATGGGGAAGGGTCTGGAGAGGAAGGCTTATGAGGAGAGGCTAAAGGCCCTGAGTTCAGCCTGAAGAAGAGGAGGCTGAGGGGAGACCACAGCCTGTGGCTTCCTGAGGAGGGGGAAAAAAAGGGGCAGGCACTAATCTCCTCTCTTTGGGGACCAGTGACAGAACCCAAGGGAACAGCCTGAAGCTGTGACAGGGGAGGTTTAGGCTGGGTGTCAGGAAGAGATTCGGTACTGAGAAGGTGGTCAGGCACTGGCACAGGCTCCCCAGGGACATGGTCACAGCCCCGAGCTTGACTGAGGTCAAGAAGCACCTGGACAGTGATCTCAGTCCCATGCTCTGACTCAGCTGTGCCTGTGGGGAGCCAGGAGTTGCACTTGATTGTTATGGGTCCCTTCCAACTCAGGAGACTCTAGGAGTCTATGATACAATTTAACTACCCCAGGGGACCCACAATCCAAAAGATGCAGTCACAACATACCCAGATCACTGACAGCTTTAGTTCAAAGTAATTCACAGTAGCTAGGTACCTTTACATTAGCCTAACAATTTATTATACCATAAAAGACTCTGAAATAGAGTATCTAGCTAATATTCATGTGTTACAAAAACCTATGGCATAATACAGTGAATAAAGTACAGTGAATAAAAGTTCACAGTACAGCTGTTGCTAAAGCTAATTTTCAAGCTCCTTGGATCTCCTTTCATCATTTCTCTTTTAATCAGTTCAAACTGGAAAAGCATTTAAGTAAGGAGCAGGTACTGCACTGTGCAAGACTACAGGCTTGACACAGTAAATTCTGAAGAAAAGCAAATTGATGAATTGTTATTTCTCCTACACCATGTTTCACATCTCCTTGGCTCAGAGGAGCACTGCATTCTGTTTTGTACAACCAAAACCAGTACATCCACACCAACCCAACAGGAACAATTCATACTTCAAACCACAGTTCTCCTCCAGCAACTACCGCTTCTTTAGGGGACACAGGTGTATTTCTTCAATAAAATGTGTGTTACTCATTCTGCAAAAACAAAAAGGGGGTGGGGGGAAGAAAAAAAAAGCATAAAACAAGTAATTACCTATCTTTTTTGCTCTTTCCTCTTTGTTTCCCTGCAAGAATCCGTAGTTGTTCTTCAGTAGGATGCTGATACCACCTTAAACTAAAGAAAAAGAAAATCTCAAATAAAACAGTATCCTTATTGGCAATATAGAGTGCTTTTTTTTAAACAAAACAACAAAAAAATAATCTGCACATCGATACAGATCTATATTAATATTAAGACACTAGTCATTTGCAAGACCTAAGCAAAATACCCTTCTAAGTAGCAGCCCTACCTGCACTGAACAAATCACAGCTGAACTTCAGTTCTCTTCAGCACATCAGGTGCTTCAGACTCACACCTAGAAAGCTTTGCCACTTTGTCATTCAAGCAAAAACCCTTCATTTTTCAAAACAACAAATTTTCAAGTCATCACATACAGCAAACAAGATTGAACTCATATTGGAAAAAGTTCACTGGAATAATTATGCTATTGCAATTACCAATCAGAACCATATGCTAAATTACTTTATAAAGTATAATTATGCCTCTCAAAACACTGTAATTTTCCAGAATCTGGAACAGCTATTAACAAGTAACCATTACCAGACTTTTTTTCTTAGGCAGAGACCATAACATTGACATCCCTTTCCTAAACATCTCCTCAGTCCTCTCTTCAACTGCTACTAGAAAAAATGCTATTTAAAAAAAAAAAATCCCTAATTTACATACAGATGAACTGCAAAGTTTTTCCACTTCCACAAGTCAGTGCAGTATCCATTGTTCATCTATTTAAAAGGCAAGTAGTGACAAGGGAATCCTGAAGAGGAAAACCAGGGGTGGTTAAGTCTCTATGATGATGCATTTTACCTCAACCTCTGAGCATGTCAAGAACCTCAGTAGCTGAAACAAGGGCTTTACCACACTGATCTAGGGAAGGTTGCTGTCCAAATGCAGAAATTACATCACTCTAATATCCGTTCTGAAATGCTGAGGCAAATGAGCCCAAGTGTTAACTTGAACAGGCTTGGGAAATTCATGTGGAAGTACTTTTCTGGAATAGGAGGCCAGTAATTGGTGACATGGGTTAACACTGGGTAATAGAGATGATAATGGAATCCACAACCACCAGTTCTTCTCACATTAAGAAAACCTCACCAAGTAGGACCACTCAAATCCACATCAGCCAATTAGAGATGATGTTACATCCAATTTCAGAAAGACACTAAGGGAAATTTGGAAAATAAACATTAAACCCAAACAACCTCAAGCCACTTGAACACAATCGATTCATGTCTCTGCTCTGGAAAGGCTTCCTGTCCAGAGCTGAAGCCTGGTACATCCATCTTTATACTTGCAGAAGGTAATTATATATCACTGGCATAATGAAGCATTAAGCAGGCAGTTGCACAGAGCTCATGGGCATCATCTGAACTTAAACACTGGCCTAATGGGGTAGTAAGAGATCACACCAGCAGTATTACAACAATTACAGTCTGGCTCATAGAGTTTTCCACAAGCCTGTGTCAGTAGGTACTGCTACACTAAAGAATCAGCCAATGCTGGGATTTATTCAAGAGAAAAGAACTTCATTACCAGCCAGTCACACACCACAGAGATCCAGGACTTTCTTCTCTTGAAGAAATTCACTGATGGTTCAAAAAATGAAAGTGGCAAATTCTACATGCTCTTTGCATGAGCAAGGAGTTTTGAGGGGGAGAAGAATGGCTTATTTTTGTCTTTTTTTTCCTGGGTTGTTGGGATGGGGGGTTTTGAGTAGGAATTAAAGTTATTTCATTCATTTGTTTTTATTGTGTGCAGTCACAGCAGAGTAAAAAAAAAAGTTTGTAAACTTCAATGCAAAAGAGACTTTAAGATTGAATTTCACCCAGAAACTAGAGTAGTTCCCTTTTGTCCGAGAAGACAAACTACACTGGCAATACTAACTTCTTCCTATCTTCCACACAACCTGGTAAAATTGGGGAAAAACAGAAAAATAGTCTTCTGCTTTGTCATTCACCATCTCCCAGATCTGCATTTGGCATTCTGAGGGTACCACAGGGTAGTCCTGTAGCGATGAGAGTCAATGGTGTTGGAAATCTATCTTTTTGGAATCTTTGGTGGTAGAAATACACCTTTTGGGCATCTTTCCTGTGCAGATAGAGAAACAGATAGAGAATACAGCAGAACAGACAAAAATCTTGTTCTGTGTCACATAGGAACAGAAATCAAAACACTTAAACCACAATTTGATCTTAATCACACTACAGAATTATGCTGCAAGTGATTTCTTATTAAAAGTCATAGGATACCTGAGTTCAGGGGGGAGGGGTTAGTTAATATACCCTACATACCTTGTATTTAAATACCAAAATCAGGAGATCAGAACATTGCTTTATAAAGGCAGAGATCAAAGAGAAAAAAAAGTAGTATCTGCTTTGGCAGATATATGATAAAATATAATATATATGTTAAAAACCAAGATCCCACAACTCTGTGGCTTTGACATACCCAAGTTAGCCTGAATAGGAATAGCAGCACAGATATGCCCCAGTTAATCTGAATGAAAGTCATTAACAAATGCACAAAACAACATCCGTTTTCTCCTGTCTTCCTGAAGTGTCCTGAAAACTGAACAACCAAAGCAGCTGAGTAACCTAAAAGCAGCACTGGGGTAGAGGATGTCTCATGAGTTAAAAATGCAGAGGCCTATGCAGATATTTAGGCTGCAAATTACCTAACCTGAGTAAATATGAATATTCAAATTCCTCCCCAAGTTCTGAAAATAGCACTGACTGAAAAAATTATCCCTTCACAAACTTAATTTTCCAGCAGTCAATGACAGCTGTCTATTCTGTAAACAAACAATTTTATGTCTATCTATTCTAACAATTATTTCAAAACTTGAAATTGTCAATGTTTCTTTTTAGTGGACTTTGAAGGTACACATGCAAGCATCAGGAAACCAACCGGTCACTTAAGAGTTTCTGGCTTGCCCAGTGATATTTTTATCCTCCCTCCCATTTGGCAAGGGGTTTTCTTACAAACACTTCATGCCATCTTGCCTAGAAAGCCTTCCAGCCCTTTAGAAGAAACACACTTTAGCCAAGTAACCTAAGGAACAGTTTTGGGAACCAAAGACTGGATGAAGTACGTTGACAAAGGAAAAGGAGAAACAGGTGGTAACTTCTAGGAAAGCTGGGCTGCTTGTACCTGTACCATGTGCACAAAACCATCCTGCCCACACAGGTCTCTCAAGGAAATATTGTTGGCAAAGAGACAGCACTAAGGAAAACAGGTTAAATGTAAGAGTTTTCCAGTGAAACTAAGAAGAACAGCTTCTCTTTCTGCCACTAAAATTCTGATTCCTGTTCCAGTAATGCTTCTAACTTGCTTTTATTTCTGGAACATAGGATTATTTGGGGCTCTTTACACAATTCTTGCACCCAGGAGGTTGTTCACAACTGAAATTACAAGGCACTAAAATAGTTACCAGACAAACAGAAGAACACTGAAAAGCTACAATGAGATTTGGAAAGGCTGCAAGCACAAAAAGGCAATTAATATGACTCCTACTGACTTCAGTGCAAGCAGAATTCCATAATTACAAATGCAGAAATCCTGCTTTATGTATTTATCAACCTGCAGGTCTGCAGAGGCAAAAGGACAATACAGAAATATGTGAAGAGCAAACCTCTCCCTATCACCGGCACAAGGCATGCCTTAGGACAGGGGTACAGAAAGTGAAACCCTCAGAAGAGTGAAGAGCACAGGCAAAATGCTGAGCAGTTCTTCAGAAAGAGCAATTAAATACATTTTGAAAGAAGATGTTAAGTAAACCTTTTGAACAGGACATAAAAAGCAGAAAATGTAATTTGAAGACTCGCTGAAAAAAAAAAAACCCCACTATGGTAGCAACACACCTTAAAAAACAAATGGTATGCAGTTTCATGTTCATTAACACAGTTTTCTTTTTAAAGCATAAAAAAAAAAGCTGATCAATACCCTGCAAACACGGTCAATAATGAAACTTCACTCAACAATTCAGACTACAATTTCTGTTTGTGTTATTTGCCTGACAATTACTGCTTTCCAGTATACCTAACCAGGGACACCTATACATAATATTTACAGTCATTGTCCATTAGCAACTCTTTAGGTGATGAAATGGGGAAATTTAAAAAGAAAAACGTTGTTAATTTCAAGATGAAAAGGGAAAAAGGCAATAGAAAATTATATGAGACTAGTTAAGACTCCTGAGCAGCACATCATTATTCCAGGATACTCCTTCAGGAATCAGGGAGCAGATTCTCCAGTCTCAAAATTTTAACGATTTCAAAAGACAGCACACTGCCTTCTAATCATACAAAGTGTTTTTCTTCCCAAAAGGTAAAACATGGTGTCTGTGATTCCTTCAATATTTAAGACAGTGATTTATATTCAAAACAACCACTCATTTTCGTTGTTATTATGGATACAGCCACACAGGGAATGCTCCCCTTGCAACTCATTACTTCTGCTTGATCTGTTGTTACAAGGAAGTAGAGTATTGAAATTTATACTAATCCTGTCCTATGAAGTATTAAAAAAAAAAAACCCAGAATTTTTAATAAACACCTAAGCATTCTTTATATGCAAGGCTAATCAGCAGGTGGATTGTTAAGAACAGAGAGGCAGTGCAGAGAAAAAAGGATAAATCCTTCCATTCTTCAGTGTTGTGTATCCAGTTTAGCTTTTTAATATAAAGTATGCAGCCTGTGCCTTTAATAATGTAAGGACAGCTCCCAAGGCCAAGGGTATCCTGGGCTCCATCAGAAGAGGGGTGGCCAGCAGAGACAGGGAGGGGATTGTCCCTCTCTACTCTGCCCTCATGAGGTCCCATCTGGACTCCTGTGTCCAGAGCTGGGGCCCCCAGTACAAGAAAGATGTGGGGCTGTGGGAGAGGGTTCAGAGGAGCCACAAAGATGATTAGAGGCTTGGAACACCTCCCCTATGAAGACAGGCTGGGGGAGCTGGGCTGGTTCAGCCTGGAGAAGAGAAGGCTGCGGGGGGACCTCACTGCAGCCTTCCAGTACCTGAAGGGAGCAGAGAAACAGGAGGGGAATCAACTTTTTAAAAGCGTAGAAAATGGCAGGACAAGGGGGAATGGATTAAAACTAAAGGAAGGAAGGTTTAAATTAGATATTAGGGGGAAGCTCTTCACAGAGAGCGTGCTGAGGTGCTGGAACAGGCTGCCCAGAGAGGTAGTGGATTCCCCGTCCCTGGGGATGTTCACGGCCAGGTTGGATGGGGCCCTGGGCAACCTTGTGTAGATCCAGGCCTGGAGTTTGGTGGCCCTGCCTGTAGTAGGGGGGTGGAGCTCTGTGATCCTTGGGGTCCATTCCTAACCCATGCCATTCTATGATTCTATGACTGAACAATGACTAACTGTATGACAAATAAAATTGACAGCAACAAAAAGAGTCTGTTATTTTACAGCAACGTTGTCTTCACATCTTCAGCCTGTAAGTCAGGTGTCACAATGCTACAGTAACAAGTTTAAGAACAGATTAATTTTTCAATAAAACAGACTAAATGAGTATGTTTGCTCTGATGCATAATTGCATTACCATATTCACACGACATGCAGCAACTGCTTCTTATCTTACCTGCCACTACAGAGAAGCCAACGAGCAAGAGAATAGTGAGGTATGATCTTCTGTATGACACTAGCCATTACCATGGTAACCACCAACTGTACGCCTATCACACCCTGTAGAGGAAGAAGTTAATAACAAGTTAGCATGTGTGTTGAAGTACCCTTAAAAGTAATTTTAAAATCCATTATGGTCGGGATAAAACTTTTTTGGTTCTTTTTAAACTGGAAGGGGGTGAAAAATACTGTATCAGTTTTCAGTAAATCCCATGGAACTTCCTTTAATCTGTTACATACTTCATCAAAGGGGAAAGGCGTTGCCAGGTCATGAGGTTGGTAGCACATGTCCCATCTCCAGACCATAAAACCACATGCAGATATGGCATTTCACAAGACTTTATGCCTTAAAATTACACCACCGATTACAACACTGGGTTTTGTGCCTCCTCAGTTCTGACATGATTTAACCACACAACCTCCCTGGAATTAAGTCACTGACAACATCAGGGTGGTGAAATTTCAGCCTTTGATTAGTTTGCTCCTTGCTGAGCTGCAGGCACAGGTGGGGAGCTCTGAAGAGGAAGGAGGACACGGGGGCATCACAACAGCTTCACTTCAACGTAGCACCCTTGGTCAGGATTTGGCACTTCAGCAGAGCCAGGAGAAACCTCACTCCCAGTCACTCATCAAGCTTTAATTACAACTATTGAGTGGTGGTGGTTGTGGGTTTTTTTGCTGGGCTTTTTGGTTGGTTTTTTTTTTGTTTTTTTTTTTTTTTACATAAAGCAACTTTAAATGTCTGAAGCTAAACAACAATGAATGAAACGGTGCATTTTATCACTCACTTCTATCCTGCTCATGAAATTCTACCAGCTAATACCAACATCCTGTTAAAGACCAGCATGAAGTGTTTCCTCTATTTACAGGCAAGATTTTCAAGCTTAAAACATCACAGGGAATGGTAAGAAGAAAAAGTATCAGAGATGCCAGGGAAATTTACCACAACACGCAGGTGAAAAGGCTATCACAATCAACCAAATAAGTTATTTCCACTATTTTAAACTATTTTTTTAGAATACTTTCTCATGGAAAGGAGTATAGGCATTCTTCCACACATTCAGCACAGAAAATGCCACATTTCAGTTTTCAGGAGTTTTATATAAAACTCCATATTCACTTTCACTCTCATATAGGAACTTTTGGTTACTGCTAGTTACTAATGATATTTGGAAGATAAAATATTTCCATCTGTAGCTGTAGAAGTTGGGAATTACACTTCACAAGCTTTCTACTAATGCCACGTGCTACAGAAGGTCGGGAGGCAGAAGTATTTCTACATGTGGAAGCTGAACGCAGTTAATCACTGACAAATAAAGCACAGATCAGCTCACACACTGTTAACAACATTCTCTCCAATTGAAGAAGTAAGATTTGTCCCACAAGAACACCTCACCAGCAGCACAGCAGGCAGCACAGCCACTGCTCAAACACATCCTCTCCCCCTAGCATCCCTCTTCTCCTGGAGGAAATCTAACCACACGTTATTTACGCCAGAAGTTTCCCTCAATGTTATCTAATTAAGTTTCTCTCAAGATACTCTGGGAAAGAGCAATTCTTACAGGATGGTGAAACAGCAGAGGTTGGGAGGGACCCCTGGAGCTCAGCAAGTCCACCCTTCCCCAGCTAAGAAGAGTCAACTCTGCAGTAGGTTACTCCAAGCCATATGGTCAGTCAGGTTCTGAATACCTCCACGGACACAGACTCCACAGTCTCTTGGGGCAAACTGTGTTTGACCGTCCTCACCTTCAGTATTTCTTTCTTCCCTATGTTTAAATGGAATATTGTGCCCACTGCCTCTTGTCCTTTTACTGGGCACCACTGGGAGGGGCTTGCTCCACCTTCTTTATTCCTCCCCATCAGATATTTATGCATAAGGATAAGAAACAAAGTCCCATCAAGTACTCAAAGTTTATTAGAAGTGAACTGGAGATCCATCCAATTAGCAATATTCAGAGGATGGGCAGCTCCCCTTGGCTCTGACAACACTTACCACATTAACAGATGAAACCTTCTCAAGCTCAACAGTCCCAAATTTCTCAACCTCCCCTTTTATGACAGATGGTCCAGTCTCTTCACCATCTTTGGACTCTCCCCAGTAAACACATGTTTCTTTTGTACTGGGGAACTCAAAACCAGATGCAGCACCCCAGTGTCTCACCAGTGCTGAGCAGAAGCAACCACCCATGTCAACGTACTGATGATTCTCAGCATAATTCAGTCCAGACTGCTGTTGGACATCCTTGCCACTCAGGCTCTCTGCTGGCTTATGGTCAACTTAAGGACCTTCAGGAACCCCAGGTCCTCTTCTGCCAAACTGTTTCCCAGCTGGCCAGCACCCAGCACATGCCTGGGCTCATTCCTGTTCAGAAATATTGACGTGTCCCTTTGCTGATCCACATGAGGTTCCTGATGACCAGTTTCTCCAGCCTGTGGAGGTCCCTCTGAATGGCAACACAACTACCTGACACAGCAGCCACTCCCAAATTTTGTATCACTCTCAAGCTTGCTGAGGGTGCATCTTCTTCCACCTTCCAGGTCACTGATGACTACATACACTAAACCAACACTGGCACCAGCATCAACTCCTGGGGCACCAGCACTTTGTGCCACTGACACCACTTTGTCACCCTCTGATGGTCAATGTGGTCACCAAAGCTGCTCTATCTCTGCCCTTCTCAGTTGGGCAGGGAGAGAAGAGATAATGAAATGCTTGTGGGTTGAGATAAGGACAGGGAGAGATCACTCACAGGCAAAACAGACCTCCCTTAGGAAAAAAAAAATCCCATCTATTACTAATCAAAACCAAGAAATGAGAAATAAACCCAAACCTTAAACCCCTCCCACACCCCTCTTTTTTTCCCCAAGCTCAACTCCACTCCCCATTTCTCTCCCTCTCCCCCCAGCAGCACAGGGGCATAGGGGTTGGGATGCAGCCCCCACCACTACCAAAACTTTGCCATGCAAACCCAAAACACCTTCTAAGTACACAGAAGATCTCCTGGATGGCTTACACCCTACTGTGTGTCCCTCAGATGACAACGAGGTAACTGAAGTCCCTATAGGACCAGCACCTGGAAACATGAGGATTCTTCCCATTATCTGAAGAAGGCCTTATGTTCTACCTCCTCATGATTAAGGCTAAAACAGACACCTGCAACATTACCCATGTTCCTCTGCCCTACAGTCCTCACTCATAAGCACTCAGACACTTTGTGATCCATCCCACAGCAGACCTCCATGCATCCCCACTGCTCTCCCCCTGCTCACCATGCCACCCAGTCCTTCTAAAGGGCCTGCATCCATCCATCTACGCCAGCACTCCAACAGTATGAGCTATCCCATCACACCTTTGTTACCCCAATGAAACTGTAGCTCTGCAACTTCCTACAGACACCTCCCTTCCCATTTTCTCCCCACGCTGCATGCATCACTGTGCAGGCAGGCCAGAGATGCACCCAAGTGTGCCAGTTTCCTGGAGGAGGTGTAGCAATCCTGCCCCATAATGCTGGCCTCATTACCTGTCTACAGCATTTCCTTGTTTGTGTTTAGATACTTGTGCAGGCTCCCTCCTGCCCTGTGTTGCTGTTTCCAGGGACTCCTCATCACCCTGTACCCTTTGCTTAACAACCCAGCCCACCGCCTTTTCCTCTTGGTTTATGAGTCATCATGTCCTTCTCTCAAGTTCTCCATACCAGTTTGGCCAGCCTGCTGACACAGATGCTCTTGTCCCTCCTGGTCAAGTGGATGCTGTCCCTTCCTAGCAGTCCTTGAACCTCACAGAAGGTCCGATGGTCATACAACTCAAATCCCTGCTGTCAAAACTTGCTGTGCAACCAGCTGTCAGCCAACAGCATTCCACCACTCTTCACCAACCTTCCCCCTCCCCATCAGCAATATCCCCTTTGGTCTTAAATACTGTGCTAAGGAAAGCTCTTCTCCTGTCAATTATTTTTTTTAAATAAATCAGAAATTGTGTCAGTACTGCCAACAATATGTTACAGGTGATGTCCTGCATCATCTTCAATCTCCCTCAATCACGTTTAACTTAAAGAGCATAAATTACCTTGCAACATTGGTAAAGACTTTCAGCATCTTATCACCCATCTCATAACAGTGTCTATTATCATTTAGAACTACCTGTTACATTTTATAACTTTAAATAACACCCCTGGGTTTTCTTTCCAAATGCCATTAGCTTTCATGAGTACTCAAGCCTCTCTCTGCTAACCCCTCCTCCCTCCCTGAAATTTTTGCTGGTGCTTTATATTAGTGACATCAATCCTTTCAGGTACCTCTCACATACTTTTAAATCTTCCCATTACTGCTGGTATCAGTTTAAATTCAAAACCATTCATTTCAGGAACATGTATGATGATTTGGTGTTGGTTGCCACCAGTACCTTGCACCCCCTACTTGCTGTACTCTGAATTAGAGGACGTGGAGTTTAGAATTTAGCCAGAAATCCACATCTTAAAACAAATCTAGCCCTGCTACCCAGAGTACAATAGGTGTTTGAGGAAGAAGATGTGAAAAGCAAAGTCCACAATCACATGGGGGTTTTTAAGGTCTGAGGTGAACAAAACCTGGAACCCATCAACTCACGTGATCCGCGATAAAGTTAATTGAGCACACAACCATTAACAGGCCTGACCCAAAAGTAACAGAAGCATTATTTATACCTTTTAGAGACAAAGAACTGCAGCAGAAACTAAGTAAAATGAGTGGAGTTCCAGAACACCTCGTGGAAAATGAATTTACCTGAACCTGTCTCATAAGACCTGTGTCGCCCTCTGATTTCACACACATCCGCGTCCGTACCGTGCTTCTGCATCACAGCCTGGAACTGGAAATCCAAACCCAAGACATGGGAGAGAAAAAATCTACCTCCCTGGTCAGAGACGTGTCTGTCAAGCTGTGTAAGGCTGAGCAGCACTCAGCCAAAGGCAGCTATGTGAGGCAGTTGAGCCAGCTTCTCTGCAAGACGGAGGTTGGCAACCCACCCCACGGTCAGAGAGGAGCTGGAAATAGCACAGTCGTGTAGCGACTACACTGCTGAATAAACTGCAGCCTGGCTGTGCTTCTGAGGAAGGTCTTTGGCTGGAGGTGTCTTCAAAGTCTGGAGCACTGTGCTCAGTTCCAGGACCTCCAGCAGGTATGGTATTCTCACTGTTGCTTCTGCAGCACAGCACATGTTTTACAGGAGAGCTTTTAATACAACACAGCAGAGAACACGTAAGGGGTCTACAGGAGAAGTGCTACCAGACACATGAGGGGAAAAAAAAAGGATTGCCAGGTGTCTCAAATTTGTGAAAAAGAGAAAAAAAATAAACAAAAAAAAATGGAGACAGGTCCAAAGGCAACAGTGCAAGGTTAAATAAAGTATAACCTAGACTTTGGTTTTCACAGCCTGTAACTTTCATACTAAACACTGGGACACACTGCTGCTGATAATTGAGAGAACACAAAGAACAAGTAATTAAGATAAAGTTACAATGCTCTTATCTACAACTTAAACATTCTTACAATGCACCGAGAGCTATGTCAGAACATAACAAAAACAAAAAAAAACCCTACCCAAATGAATTTTTAAAAGTATTTCTGCCTAAAGGACGTTTTTCTTTCCATCATGATTTTACCAACCACACAGAGGAAAGATATCCAAGGTTAATACTTTTAAGCCAAGACACCACTCCCATCTCCACATTTTGACCTTGCCCAAGGTTATTCTCTCACACCCACACTAACAGGTCGGGTTTTTTCCCCTTCTTTTTTTCCCCCCCCTCACCACATACCACAATATTACAATTAATTCACACCTAGCTTTACAGAGGACTTGGAAACTACTTGTTCTCTAACAACCACCTTCTTGAGGTGGAGGAAGCAAGGGCTTTGAGCTGAAGCCAGCTGCTTGCGCACCAGGACTGCAGCAGCAACACAACTGCACGCCTGAAAAAGCAGCTAGAAGAATCCAACTTACAGCTTCACCTCCAGAAAGGGAATGCCAGAGAGTTACACTCAGAAGTGGCAAGTCTGGCAAAAACCAAGATTTTTACACAGGTGCAGCAGGGTTTAATTCAGGGTGTGTCTCTTCAGGTGTTAATTCAGGGTGTACATCAGCCTCTTTCCATGGCAGCACATGAACAGACCAGCAAGGCTGCAAATTACCAAGTAAGAAACTGAAAGATTTTTGTATTAGTAGCAACCAGCAACATCTCTAGAACATAATTAGTACTCCTATCTTCTCCAATTCCGTAAGTGCAATGGTATTCGTGAAGCCTAGAAGCTAAATCGATGCAACCTACTGGAAATGCCATTTAATCAATGACACCTCTTGCTACTAGGTGGGCTTTTCCTTGCAGACATATGGGAAAAAAGTTTTAAGTCCACAGAATCACAGACTGGTCTGGGTTGGAAGGGACCCCAAGGATCACAGAGTTCCAACCCCCTCTGCCACAGGCAGGGACACCAACCTCCAGGCCTGGAGCTACACAAGGCTGCCCAGGGCCCCATCCAGCCTGGACTTGAACACCCCCAGGGACGGGGAATCCACCACCTCTCTGGGCAGCCTGCTCCAGCATCTCACCACTCTCTCTGTAAAAAACTTCCCCCTAATATCTAATCTAAACCTTCCTACCTTTAGCTTTAATCCATTCCCCCTTGTCCTGCCATTATCTACCCTTCTAAAAAGTTGATTCCCCTCCTGTTCCTCTGCTCCCTTCAGGTACTGGAAGGCTGCAATGAGGTCCCCCCGCAGCCTTCTCTTCTCCAGGCCGAACAAGCCCAACTCCCTCAGCCTCTCTCCATAGGGGAGCTGCTCCAGCCCTCTGATCATCTTCATGGCTCCTCTGAACCCTCTCCAACAGTTCCACATCTTTCTTGTATTGGGGGCCACAGATCTGGACATGGGACTCCAGATGGGGCCTCAGGAGGGCAGAGTAGAGAGGGACAATCCCCTCCCGTGCTCAAGCTGCATCTTGCAGAAGCAAGACTATCCTGAAATACAGATGGAATTCAAAATGGTTTGCTCAACAGGAGGAAACACTGTATGGGACAGCCAGGGACAAGTGAGCTCACTCTACAGTCTGAAAATGAGCACTTCCTGTGAAAAACACTACTCTTACAAAACATCCACCCTCAGGGGGATACCTTCTGTAGTCTGCAATCTGAGGCAGTTCAAATCTTATGACTTGTAACAATTAACATTCGTAAAGCTAGTTTGGGGAGAGAAAACTATGCCAAGGGACACTGTCAAAATGTAGGTTTTTCTTTCTTTTCCTTTTTTTTCATGGCCAGGATTTCCCTGAATTTGTAATTTCCTGCACCTGCCACTGTTCACAACACAGCAGAGATGAGCAGAAGATGCATGAAGTGGCACCAAGACCGTACAGGGAACTCAGAGCTCACCTTCCTGAGTCCTTTCCACCCAAAAGCCCCTTCTCTCCCTCAGCCACTGCCCTTCCACACATTCAAAGGAAAGCTGTACACTGCCAGATGGAAGCCGCCAGCAGCAGCACGGCTCCCTCTGAAACCAGGTATTCAAAACCAAAACTACCTTCCAGCCAGCCAGCTGTATGTTACCTGACAGCCTTGCTCCTTTCCCTGCTGAAGCAGAAAAGACCACAGGCACTGAGTAGGGATCGCTAGGCACACCAAGTTACCGCAGCAGAAATCTCAGGAAAACAAGGGCGTTTATAAAATCCCTAAATTTTGGTTGTGCAGAACATCTGCTGTGCAGAACACCAACACATACACAATGCATTATTAAATTAGAAAGTAAAACAAGCGCAGAGAAATGATCTACTGCACAGGGGTGAAAAGAGAAAAGGAAAAGCAAACCCCAAGGTTATATTCTGTTGTTACTATTCCAAGATTTTTAAACCCCAGTTTAGCCATACTTCCCCAACTAACACAAGCCCAAACTGTGGAAGCTCTCACTGTCCACAACATTTCCTTTTCAAACAGCAGGCTTTGCCATTACAGGAACCATTCCAAGTATTAAAAAAAAGTTTAAAAGTCTTGAAACGCCCCTGCTGAACAGCCTGAAACACCACAGGGTTGTACAGCGCTGAGGTGCCTGTGCAGAGCTTAGAGCTGTGAGTAGAACTGGCGTTGCCACTACACAGATGAGTCCTGGAGGTCCCAACTTGGCAGAGCGCTGCCCGTAAAAGGTTTTGATGACTTGATTTACAAACCCCACCCCCCCACTGGAAAAGAGAAGAGGTGGGCATCTGATTCTCCCATGGCTTTGGAAGTGCAGGATCCAGCATCCAAACAGGGTGGAAGCAGACCATCACCTTTTAACTTTGCTTACGTCATGGAACCACGCACAAAGCTCGTTTGTTCACGCTGCCAGCAACCAGCAAAGAAAACCAGACCTGATTTTTCAACCTTGTCAGGCAACAGAAGCAAGCACTCGGGCTATTTAAGTGGGGCTCCCACTGAGAAGAAAAGCTGTATTTGCTTATAACTGCAAAATAAGCGCCTTATAAAAGCAGAACCAACCAAGACATTTTAACTGGTAAAATGAGATTCAAACACAAAATCCAGCATATCTTTGTAGAGGTCCACAAATGACCCACTTGGCCTTCATCTCTCTGGCTACATGTACCCACCAAGGAGCTGATGCTGTCGGCAGCAGCCGCACCAGCCAAACTCTGTGAGCCTACACTGGCAAGAACGGCCCTTAGTGTGAGCCACGCCAAGCACAGCCAGCTGTGCCTGTGGTAAACCTTTTTGTGAGGAAAGGCTGAGTGAGCTGGGGCTGTTCAGCCTTGAGAAAAGAAGACTGAGAGGGAAAATGATCAATGGTTATCAGTATCCGAAGAGTGGGACACAGGGGGAAATGGGCAGCCTCTTCTCAGTGTCTGTGGGGACAGGACAAGGGGCAATGGGCTCAAGTTGGAGCACAGGGAGTTCCACACTAATATGCAGAACTTTTTCCCAGTGAGGGTGAAGGAGCCCTGGGACAGGCTGCCCAGGGGGTGTGGAGTCTCCTTCTCTGGAGAGATTCCAGCCCCATCTGGACACCAACCTGTGCGCCCTGTCCTAGGGACCCTGCTTGGGCAGGGGGTTGGACTCAATGATCTCTGGAGGTCCCTTCTGACCCCTATGATTCTGTGACTCTGGGAATCCACGGGCCAAGAAGAGCGATCTGAGGCACG
The DNA here is from genome assembly GCF_964237585.1 of Gallinula chloropus. Classification (NCBI taxonomy): domain Eukaryota; kingdom Metazoa; phylum Chordata; class Aves; order Gruiformes; family Rallidae; genus Gallinula; species Gallinula chloropus. The sequence continues at coordinate 4,880,837 of NC_140089.1, read as the reverse complement.
TTCTGCACGAACCCAAAACACTCGGGCACTGCTGCCACACACGATGCGACCCGAAGCGCCGAGCGACGAACACCCCAGCGCCTGCGAGAGGTTTCCAGGCACGCTGCGTGCCGAGGGCGATCAGACAGCGTTACCCAGGGGCTGCAAAGGGGGAATGGGCTCAGGGAAGGGTGGGCGGGACGGACACGGACGCGGCCTTACAACACCCCGTCTCCAGCACCGCAAAGGGCAGCGGCTCAACCGGCACCCCAGCCGGAAAGCCGCAGACAGCCGAGCACCGGGAAGCCGAAGCGCGTCGGGGCCCAAACGGCAGCGGGGGCGCGGCGCTGCCTCCACCCGGCCGCCCCCCCAACCCCTACACCCGCCCCGTCGCCCCTCAACACCCCCGGCCAACCCCGCAGTCGAAGCAGGCGGGGGAGCGGCAGCGCCTCGGCCCCCAGCGCGACCCTGTCTCCCCCCGGCTCAGCACGGGCGGCCGTGCCCCGCCGCCGCTCCCTCCCTCCCCGAGCCCCGCCGCCCCCCCCCCCCCCCCCCCCCCCAACTCACCATGGTGCCTGAGCCGGCTCCGCCCGCCGCCGCCGCCGCTCCAGCCGCCCGGCCCGGCCCCGCCCGCAGCACATAAATCCGCTGCTCTGCTCCCGCCGCCCCGCCAGGCCCCGCCGCACCGGCTCCCGCCCGGCGCACGCCTCGCCGCGGAGGTCACGCCAGGACCCCGCCAGCGCTAGGTCCGCCTGAGCTGACCGTGCAGCTGCCTGCGCGGAAGGAGGCGTGACGCGCCGGAACCGCCGCGCGGTAATAAACACGCGCACGCTCCTTCCACCGCGCCCGCCGTCCCGCTCCCCCGCGTAAAAGGAAAGGCGGCGGGGAGAAGCACCCGCCGGGGCGCACCGCCCGCTGGTGTTTTTTAGGGGAGCCCCGTCAGGCACCGCCAGGGCAGCCGAGCGCAGGTAGGGGCAGCGGCGTTGACCTCCGCACCACGTGACTTGGGAGGTCGTCCCCAGCGTTAACTTCCCGGCTCGACCCTGCAGGGGGGACGCCCCGCGGCGCGGCAGAGCCCGTGTCTACCGGGAGACAAACGGGGGGAGCTGGGGTTGAGGGGGGAGAGGAAGGAGGAGGGGGGGGCGGGGCGCGGGCGGGCATCCAGCAGCGCTGCGAAGGGAGGGGTCGCAAGGGGAAAAGGGCACGGCGGCACACCGCGCATGCGCCGCAGGCTCCGGGCCGGTGGCGCCCAGGCGCATGCGCAGAGCTGCCGAGTGAAGCTGGGAGAGCCGCTGCCAGCACGAGCGACGTCGAAGGCGGCGCGCCGGCGACGCGCGGTGTTCGACGTCGCTCCCTCCCTCCCTCCCTCCCTCCCTCCCTTCCTTCATCCTCCTCCTCCTTCTTCTCCTCCCCGCCATTGTCGGTGCCCGGCGGGGGCAAGGGAGTGGCGGCGGCCGGTGATCGCTGGGCGCGGCGGCACGGAGAGGCCTTCCGAAAAGCCTGGAGCGACCCACTGGGCCCCCCACAAGGAGCAGGGGGTCCCCCGCCGCCTCATGAGCCCGCCCGTGTGCGGCGGCGGCGGCGGCGGCAGCGAAGGGCGCGGAGCCGTTGGACCCGCAGGCCGCCCTTCCCTCGGCGCCGCCACAGCAGAAGGCCGCCCGGCCTTGGGGATCTGCGCCCTTGACCGCCCGGACACCGCTGAGGAGAGGACAGCCGGCCACGGGGGTGGCTCCGCCCGCAGTAACGGAGACGCTTCCCCCTTAAACCCTGCGGCTCCCAGCCCGCCGCCACCGCCTCCCCTTTGCGCGGGAGCTGGCGAGCCGAGCGCCGGCGTCCTGCTGTGACGGATTGCAGCGGCGGGAGTTGGAGGTGTTCAGCCTGGACGAGAGGAGTCTGAAGCCTTATCACCGCCTACAGTTGCCTGAAAAGAGGATGCAGAGAGACGGGTTGGTCTCTTTGCCCAAGCAGCAGGTGATAGGAGGGGTAATGGCCTCAGGCTGCGCCAGGGTAGGTTCAATTAGCCTTTGGGAAGGAGTTCTTCGCTAAAAGAGTTGTCAGGGCCTGGAACAGGCTGTCCAAGGCGGGGGTTGAGTCACCATCCCTGAATGTGTTTAAAAAACGGGTAGAGGAGGTCCTCAGGGATAAGGTTTAGTATAGGACAGGAATGGTTGGACTCGGTGATCTCAAAGGCCTTTTCCAACTATGATTCCGTGTGATTCTGTGATCAGTAGGATTTTTATAGCGAATGTCTGTCCGTGCCTGTTGGTGTTTTGACAAGTTTTCCTTTCCAGAGAATCCCCAGGGTGGGATTCACAGTGGATCTGAATCTTGACTTGAGTAAATACCTAGGGAAAGATAATTTGGTAATATCTCAACAACTGCCATGGGAACCTCCAGGCTGTGGCATCCTGACATTTTTAATTGTTCTTTTGAAATACACAGCAGCTAAAAGAGAAACCCGACAAAACCCACCATCCATCACCATAATAAAGGAACAGAGCAAACAGATTTCAGAAGAAATCCTCTTGGATACCAAGGGCAAAGACAAGAGGTTTTTACACATCAGGACCTTTTTACTTAAGTCAACAAGTCTTTAGTTTATTGATGCTAATCTGATGATGTTTGTGGCAAAACTAGCACAGTAGAGAGATAAAATAACAAATTCTAAAGGCGTTCTGCTTACACCATTAATCGTGTTCACAGAATCACAGAGCTGTAGGGGTTGGAAGGAACCTCCAGAGATCATCAAATCCAACCCCCCCTGTTGGACAGGTTACCCAGGGAGGCGTCCAGATGGGTCTTGAATATCTCCAGAGAAGGAGACTCCACACCCCCCCTGGCAGCCTGTCCCAGGGCTCCCTCACCCTCACCGTGAAGAAGCTCCACATACTATTCCTGCTATACATAGATTTCTAACAAAAATGAATGACTTCTTAAAGCTGTGTCTGAAAACATGAATCTTGTTCTGAGCATAGGACTACTAAGATCACAACTTTGAAGAGCATCTGGTTTGAGATGCTTTCAACACTTCTGGATGCAGCATTCCTAAAGCATGTGTCTGTTGAAGGAAATTCTTAACTCACCTGAGAAACTCTTTGGCGTGAGGTTTTGTTGCTGATACAGACTTGGTGGCATTCCATAAAGAGCATGAAATTGAAACTGATTAAAAGTAGAGCTGTTCAATTAACAAAACCAGGAGCTTTGCATTAGTTGGCATGGGTTCATAACAGGCACCGGTGTAGAGCCCTAGTATTTCCATTCCAATGTTGCTTAAAGAGTGTTCAGCAAAAAACAATCAACTTTCACACAAAAGCAAGGCCAAAGATGGTGTAATCTCCATGCAAACATGGAATTTCTGAAAGGATTTAGCAGGGCTGAGTAGGACCTGAGCAGTGAGCAAGCTGAAGAAGATTGTGCCGTGCATCATTAAGTGCCACTGACACAAACACCATCTCGCCTGTCCTGATGCTCTCTTAGACCCTCTTGTCTGTCATAGACACCTGTGAGTGCAGACAGGGCCTTGCTGCCTGTACTGTTGGGATACCAGGCTGGGTGAAGCATAACTTCACACTTCAGGAAACAGGCATGGCTCCCCAGAAATACTTGGCCACTTCTAGACTCTCAGATGTGGCCTCAGGAGCCTCTCCATGCTCTTTATTCCACATCCTTAAGCTCTCTTTTTCTTCCAGGTTGCAGTTTTCTCCCCCACACCCAGTAATGCTTTTACTCCAGGGGAGAAAACCACCTTTTGCATAGCCTGCAATGTGTTGGGTGGCAGCTAGCATGGCATAAGCTCGTGTTTTCAGCCTGAACAGATAGAGTCCTGCCAGTTTTGCATGTTTGTATGTTGAGATCACATCCCCAGGGATACAAAAAAATGTTCTCCACAGAAATTTGCACGCTGGTGAGCTCTGAGAACGTTTCCATTAGGGGTTTCTATGGGCTTCTTCCTTAAACTTGGTGTTAGGGCTTGTCCCTGTCCCACTTTTTCAAAGAGCATTTCCACTGCTGCGACTTGAGCTGTTTGATCACTGGTTTAAGTGTGTGTGACTGTAGTGTGGCTGTGCCACAGGTGTCATTCTGCTGCTGTCGCCACACAGGTGATGCTTTTCAACAGAGAGAGTGAGGGAGGCAGCATCTTCTTACTCAGATTTAGTGAAAAAGTGTCTAAGCCAGGTCCTCAGCCTTCAAAGTTGCTAATGATGTCACAGTTAATGTGTTATTAGAGGTAGTCCTCAGTTCTGTAACCAGCAGAGTAACATCCTTGGGGCTACAAAGGAAGCTTAACAGGGCTGTGGCACAATTGTTACTGATCTTCCACACAGCTACCTCGTGATGTAGCTGCACACTGATACAGCAATAGTTTTGCTTCAGGCAAAGGCAAAGTCTCATGGAAATGGAGAGGAGGAGAACTTCCATCAAGGAGATTCCCCATTTTTCCAGTTGAATCCTAAGGAGATCTAATCTCCTGGTTATCTGTGGGACAACACTTTGCTGCCAGGAGCAGGGAAGTTTCAGTGGCTTCCATCTGATCCTGGTTGTTTGCTAGATACACTATAAAGTGATGGATATGCTGTAAGTCATAGAATGCTATAAACCTTTTTGAAGTTGTGTTTTATCTCACAGCTTCCCACATGGCAAAAAGGCCAAGAAATCTTCCCCTGGGAAACCTGGAAGGAGCTGAAATGCTTGCAGGTCTCTGAGAGGTCTGCAGTGTGATTTTAAAGCAGGGCAACTGAGCTGCTGAGACAACAATAAAAGAATATTTTATTTTACTGTAATACCATCTGCAGCTCCTAGGTGACAGGACAGTAAGCAGAAGGTAAGTTTAGGTCAACCAAGACCAAACAGCCTAATAAAAAAACCAACAGAGTGCAGTCAGTTACCCACATTTTAGAGCAAGTTACAAGAAGGAACTTACTGGAAGGACCAGGAGCTCCACTTCCTACAATATGCTGGGATTTGAGTTGTCTATAGAAGCCAAAACATAAAACATACTAGAAATTTCCTTTGTTCTTCTGAATCAAGCATGGAGATGCATTTAAAGAACATCTTCCAGCCACACTATTGTTATTCCACGAAGGATGAACAAGAACTGCTTGAAGACTGAATCCGCCTGTTTTCCTGTATTTGTGGAAGTTCTGCCTTTCATTGCATCGATGAGAAAAAGTAAAGAGTATTTTCCTTGCTCTGGTGTTCTGGAAGAATTTGTTCCACAAAGAGAAGCAGAGCTGCCTGTAAGACTTCACAGAATCACAGAATCACAAGGTTGGAAAAGACCTTTAAGATCATCAAGCCCAACTGTTCTTGTCCTATGCTAAACCAGATCCCTGAGCACCTCATCTACCCCTCTGTTAAACACACCTAGGGATGGTGACTCAACCCCCTCCCTGGGCAGCCTGTGCCAGGCCCTGACAACTCTTTTAGTAAAGAACTTTTCCCTGACATCTAACCTGACCCTGCCCTGGCACAGCTTTGTGCCATTGCCCCTTGTCCCTCTCCTGTCCTCCCTTCAGGTAGTTGTAGGTGGTGCTAAGGTCTCCCCTCAGCCTCCTCTTCTCCAGGCTGAACACCCCCAGCTCCCTCAGCCGCTCCTCATAGGATTTGCCCTCCAGCCCCTTCCCCAGCCTGGTTGCCCTTCTCTGGACTCGCTCCAGGACCTCAATGTTCTTCTGGTAGTGAGGAGCCCAGAACTGGACCCAGCACTCGAGATGCAGCCTCACCAATTGCAAATGCAGGGGCACAATCACCTCCCCAGGCCTGGCCACACTGTGTCTGGTACTTCTACGAGTTGGTATGAAAAGTTAACACCAGGTTTACCACAGTGTATCTGTAAATCGTATGGTTCACATTCAGGTGGCCCAAATCACCACCCGAGTCTCCAGCTAGTTAGTGATGAGGTTTGACTGTCTGTGACAGTCATTCAGAGATCCAAATGGGATATCGAACAGCCTGCCCTACACTCACCCACTGACACCTGTGTGCAAGTTTGGCCACCTGAAAAAACAGGTGATCTAGAATCTGACATAGAGCCAGGGCTCACCTCTGTGTTAAGTTCTAAAATCACTGAGTTTATCAGTGAATACATCCTTGTAAATATATGAAAATTTTAGAGTCCTGTATCAGTACAAAGTTATTTCTGAAGGGAACAACAGGAATATGTCACTGTGTTCTGTTTCTTATTAACTATATTTTTGGAGCTCCTTTCTGTTCCTGCAACATGAGGACCATGAAACTCAGTTAAATCATAATCCAACACACAGGAGGATGCTGAAGAAAAATAGTACTGAAACCATCAAAATCTGTTCCAGAGAGGGCTTGTTAACTTCTTTTTTTAGAAGACAGTGCTTCAGACTGGAAAGTTTCCTTTTAGATGAGTAAGTCGATCTTGTGAATAAAATGAGAATATTTATGAGCATTTTAAAATAATTTTATCATTAAAAAATGGAAGATTTACTTGGTCCCTCTTTTGACTTTGGTAGGTGGCTGCTCAGCTTATTTAAACTGGTTCTTTGAGTAGTGGGGCTAATGAAGAACGATAGAATGGTTTGTGTTGGAAGGCACCACAAAGATCATCTAGTTCCAGGGACACCCTCACTAGCCCAGAGTGCCCAAAGCCCCATCCAGCCTGGCATTGAACCCACCCAGGGATCCAAGGGCAGGCCCAGTTTCTCTGGACACCCTGTGCCAGGGCCTCACCACCCTCAGAGTAAAGAATTTCCTCCTAACATCTAACCTAACCCTGCCCTCTTTCAGCTTGAAGCCATCTCCCCTTGTCGTGTCCCCGCACTCCCTGGTGACCAGCCCCTCTCACACTTTCCATTAGGACCCCTTTAAGTATTGGCAGGCTGCAATGAGGTCACCCCAGAGCCCTCTCTCCTCCAGGCTGAACTAGTCCAACTCTCTCAGCCTGTCTCCATAAGAAAGGTGCTCCAGCCCCTTGTTCATCTTTGTGGCTAGTTCTGCTAGCAAACTCTCTGCTACAGAGCTGCATCCCCTAAATTGACTCTCTAACAGCCTGTGATGCTGCAGAGCCCAGGAAAACTCAAACACCCTGGGAATAAGAGTGTTTCTCATTCTTACGTTCTTCACCCTGTTTCCTAAGGAATTAAACCTTTTGTGACAGCTCTACATTGGTGTGGGACTGCATCCTCATTTCACTTGGACACGTGAGAGCTGCTTAGTCCAACTCAAACCAAACCTGCCCGAAAGATACCACGTTCTTACACATCCGATGGAGACATGAAGTCAGCATCAAGAGGAGACCCTTGCTATTGCTACTAGCAAGCGTAGCTCTGCAATGTGAACTCACCCCTCATTAAAATCTACGTGGAAGGAGCACGCTGAATGCAGGCAAAGCATCAGCTGCCCCTCATGTTTTATTCAGGTATTAGCAAAACCCAAGCACAAGACACAAATAGAAAGGAGAGCAGGCTTCATTAGCTCCTGTGCTGATGTGATAACTTGTATGTGGGCAAATTTGAGTCTGCTGTTTAACAGCACCCTGGAAAAGGGTTTTATAGAGTTTGTGCTCTGTCTTTTATGCAATATTCTGTGAAGCTGCAGATCTTTGCAAGTCTTGCAGGCATGTCTGCACCTGGCCTTGCAGGTAGTCTGAAGTACATGGACTGAAATACTGTGTGTATTTAGGTATGTATGAAAATCTCTGATACATATCCTGTGTGCCTGTTTATGTGTGTTTATATGTTTACATTTACAGTGTGGTGGTTTGGCTCTGGCTGGAGGCCAGACACCTACCAAAGCCGCTCTATCACTCCCCTTTTCATCTGCACAGGGGAGAAAATAGATATTGAGAGGCTCAGGAGTGGAGATAAGGACAGGAAGAGATCATCCCACAGTCAGCGTCACGGGCAGAACAGACTCAACACAGAATAAAGGACAGAAAATTCTCTAACTGATGACGCTGCCCTGCACCCCCAGTGACACCAGAATCGGGTGATGAGAAGTGTGACCAGATCTTAAAGCACATCCCCCTACCCCTCCCTTCCTAGCAGACTGCACTTGAGTCAGGATTTCGCTCCCTTCTTCCCCCCACTGTGGCACGGGGAGGGGCAGGGACTGGGGGAATGGGGGTTTCGGTCAGTTCCTCAGGAGTTGTTTTCCTTCTTAGCCAAGGTGGGGGGCATTCTTCACACCCTTCCCTTGCTGCACCCTGGGGTCCCACCCACAGCAGACAGTCCTCCATGAACTTCTCCAATGTGAGTCCTTTCCCATGGGGCTTCAGCTCCTCACCAGCTGCCCCAGCGTGGGTCACTGCTCTGGGTGCAGTCATCAATCACAGAATGTCTCTCAGTCTCTTAGGCCCAGACTGCTCTAGCCTGGTCCCCAAGGGGGTCCCAAGCCCCCCCAGCAAACCTGCTCTGGCAGAACTACAACATACAGAAAACTGGACAAAATGGTGTTAGCAACTTCTTGGTTAAAATTTTGAGAATTGGCACCTCAGCTGAGGACTTTGCACTTGAATCTTTGCAATGGGATCCATGCAGGTGACCAAAAACCAATTTAACAGAAGGAGTTTATGTACCTCTTGTGCCAATCAACTGGTCTTCAGGCACAGGGACTGCATCGGGCACGTGCTTCCCTTCCCTCCCCTCCCCTTCCACCTCTTCTAGTCTGGGTAGGCAGAGCACCATCCCTTTCTGTAATTTGGGAGAGATGAGTCTACTATGCCTGTGGCATGGCAGCACTTGCAAAAGAAAGTGTGTTTTCTCAGTTATAGCCCAAAGACGATGTCAAATGAGCAGTAAGTTAAATCTGAGACATCAAAAACATGAAACTGCTGGTGTCAAAAGCTTCCCAAGTGTAACTTCTGCTTCACATGTCTTGACTACCTGGGGTTTATATGCAGCCACGTATCCTGTTGGTGTAAGACTGTTGGAAAGCAGTAGGTTAATAGCTGTTCTGCGGCCAAAACTCCTCATGGCTGCTTAACAGGGAAGGATTTTGGTAGGGTTTTTCTGCAGAAAGACTTTGCTGACTGGGAGGGGAAAAAAAAGAAGAGCTAAGACAATGCCTAAATAGCCCCTTGGCTTTCAAAGTGCTTCTCTATTCACTGCAACCACTTGAGGCTTTTTCCTCCTTTGTGAGTGTTCTATAAATATTTCAAAGCATTTTGGTTTGGTTGTGGAAGGAGGAGGGGAAAAAAAAAAAGAAAAAGAATTAAATACAAAAACTCAGTTCCCTACAAAAATGTTTGAACTCAGCCTGGCTCCTGAACAAGGCAGCGTTGGTAATGGGATGTTGGTTCAGAAGTTCTTTGCAAATAGTGGCATCAATTATACACAAGTGCAAACAAGCCCAAAAGACAAACAAAAAGTATTTCAGTCATGAAAGTAAACAAACATAATCATGAATATATTTGCATTTACACATGCCTAGTACAACCTACCCATATAAATCCTGAAGGAATGTGGAGGACACAAGGAATGTAAACTCCACCCTGAGCAGCACACTAGCAGCAGACTGAATTATGTCAGTATTAAATTAGGAGGAAATTAGATCACACTATCCCTTCAAGTCTCTGATTCCATCACACAAGCGGGATTTTGGGTCCAGTAGACACACATTCCTTCTCCTCCCCACCCCCCCTTTTATTTTAACCTTAAAGATATAAACCCTCTTTGCTCTCTTGGTAAGTAATGCCGTATTTAGAAGCTGTATTGTACAATACAGGAGGGAATCGGAGCAGTTTGACTTTAGACACGATGGGCAACACGTAGCTGTGACATCCACTCACACCGCACTTAGTCCTATTTTTTTCTTTCTCCCCCTGTCTCAGGAGTGGTTTTGATTTTTGCTATTTGATCTTTGATCAAATAGGGTAGATGAGGTACTTAGGGATATGGTTTAGCGTAGGAGAGGAACAGTTGGACTTGATGATCTTAAAGGTCTTTTCCAACTGTGTGATTCTGTGACAGCAGTGAGAATACTTACAAAACACTCAATGTGCATCACCTAGAAAAACACTGGTGAAAAGATTGGTTGGGCTTTTTTAGTAACAACACTTTTCTGATGCTTCCCTTGTGCTGAAAAATTACAATGGGTTTAGATCTCGCTCCTCCACGTGTCTTTCATTGTACTGTCCTGTAAAAAAAAAATAACAAAGCACTAATTACTGATATAAATCAAACAGTAGCACTGGGAATTTGGTCAGAATCTCTTCTGGGCAACACAGTCTTTACAACTTCCTTCTTTCTTCTTCTGTCATATACAATCACTGGTTTTGGTGCAACTTTTAAAAAATAATTTTCTGTAAGAAAATGGATACAAACAGAGCAAACAGCTGCCTGAGTGTGAGACATCACAGGAGAAGTGAAGATGGCATGCTGCCCCTTTGATATGTCTGTTCAATATTTACTGTCAACTTCAACTAACATTTATATAATATGAATATTTTAAGACAAACTCATTACTACACCCAAGTACTTAGTTGAGTAAATACGTTACATCCAGCTCCACCCTCCTGTGTTCCTTTAAATACCAGCTGGTTGTCTGTGCAAAGAAAGAGAAGAAAATCGGGAAATAATGGAAAATAAAGTTGATTTGATAGCTCTGAGTTTGTATGCTGCTCCTACGTAGCAAGAATTGTTGTTCTTTCTTTACCAACAGAGTATCTTGGGTATTGCCCTAATGGCATTTTAAAAATTAGATTGTCATTTACCAAGTTTTATATGAACTTGGGCTAAGGCATTTTGGTGTACTGACAGGATAAACTCAGTCTAGGTAACCTGTCCTGTCCTGGAACAGTGTGATAGTTGTGTAAGTGTGTGTCACGGCTGTGCTTTGACACTAAGGAGGGTACCCAGAAAAAAGATGGTGTTCTAAATGCTGGAGATAATAGCATGTGCCTCAAACAACCTTTATGTTCTTTTATCCTTTTCCTTGTTGTCTTGTACAGGGGTGAATTCTCTGTGACTAGGTGAGAGATGGTATGGTGTGCATGAGCTTTTAGGCAGCTATCAGGAACAAGCTTTACATCCCCTCCTATGCATCTACCTCCACCACCTCTGCTGGGAGGTCCCCCACCTGTTTGCTAGCGCAGCTCCCTGCTATCTTGCAGCCTGTGTCTTGCTGAGCTTTTCTTGTGTGTTCCCTGGTATATAGAATCACTGAATCATGGAACAGTTTGGGTTGGAAGGGACCTTAAAGATCAGGGACACCCTCACCAGACCAGGGTGCCCAAAGCCCCATCCAACCTGGCCTTGAACACCTCCAGGGATGGGGCTTCCAAAACCTCTCTGGGCAGCCTGTTCCAGTGCCTCACAGTAAAGAATTTCCTCCTAACATCTAACCTAACCCTGCCCTCTTTCAGCTTGAAGCCATCGCCCCTTGTCCTGTCCCTGCACTCCCTGGTGACCAGCCCCTCTCCCACTTTCCTGTAGGACCCCTTTAAGTACCGGTAGGCCGCAGCTAGGTCTGCCCGCAGCCTTCTCTTCTCCAGACCAATACAGAACCATAGAATCATTAAAGTTGGAAAAGACCTCCAAGATCACCTAGCCCAACCATCCCCCCACCACCTGTATCACTCACTAACCCATTTCCCTCAGCACCTCATCCAGCCTTTCCTTGAACACCCTGAGGGACGGGGACTCCACCACCTCCCTGGACAACACATTCGGATTCCCAACCACTCTTGCTGAGAAGAAATTTCTCCTCATTTCTGACCTGAACCTCCCCTAGGGCAACTTGCATCCCTCTCTGCGTGTAACCCACGGAGATAACCACGTTTGGTACAATTCCCATCCATGGCAGCTGACTTCTTAGGCTTAGCTTTAGCACTAACGTTTCACTCTCAGGTCAGTAGCCTGTGTTGACCACAACTGTGTCTCTTACCATGGAACGTGCTGTTGTTACCTAGAAACTCTGTGTTTAATATGTATCACCGAGCCGTGTCAGCATTAGATCATCTTCATGCATTCATTTTTAGCTTTTTATTTTTGAGCTACGTTGCATTTTTTTTTTATGTGCCTCTCGGGTTTGTTTGCTCGGCCTGTACGGAATGGACCTCCCAACTCGTAAAGCGTAATGGCTGTGGTAACTCATGGAGTATAACAACAGGGTAACTTTCCTGGCTTCAGCCAGGATAGGGTTCATTTCTTTTTAGCAGCCGGTGTAACGGTGTTTGGGAGTTGGGATGGGAGCTGTGCTGATCACACAGGGATGTTGCTAGTTGCTGCCAAGCGGTCAGGGACTTTTCAGTTGTTCCTATTGCCCTGCTAATGAGAAGGGAGGGGACACAGCCAGGACAGGCGACCAGAGCTGGCCAAAGGGGGTATTCCATGCCAATTACCTCATGCTCAGCATAAAGGGGGGCTGATGGGGGGAGGAGGAGGCAGCTCCAGGACACGCAGTTTTGGGGAGGGTCCAGTTTCTGGACAGCTCCAAGCTGTACGGCCTGAGCTGCGCGGCTCGGTGAGACACTGCGTTGTGTGTCACCAGTCTGGGATATTTTGCTATGAATTCCTGTTATTATTGGTATGTCTCTCTTTCTGCTATCCCAGTAAACTCTCCTTATCCCACACAGACAGGTTTTGGTTCCTTGGGGTTTCTTCTCCCTCCCTTTCTGCCTCGCTCAATCGCTCCCCTCTCCCCCTGTTCCCCCACCCCACTTTAAAAAACAAGCAGCTGCCTGGTGCCCAGCTCCCAGCTGGGGCAAAACCACAACAGTAATACATAGTGAGCTAAAAAATCACCCACACAGCGGGGCTTTAAGGAGTGTCAGCAGAGGCTGCGCTGCACTAAAATAGGCCAGTTAACAGTAGGCACTTAAAAAACCTTTTCCAGGACAGTCGCTGATCAGGAGCAGCTTCTGTAAGTGCTTCAGTGTGTTTATGGTGTGCATGAACCTCTGTCCCAATGTTTCCCTCCGTGAAGAAGTAGTTTGTGGCTCTTCCTGTGGGATAAGTCAGAAATCCTTAGCCGATATTGAGAGAGGAGAGGGGAGAGGAGGGGAGGGAAGCCAAGGGAAGGGGGAAGGGAAGGGGAAAAGGAAGGAGGAAAAGAAGAAGGAAGGGAAGGAGGAAGGAAAGGGGGAAGGGGAAAGGGAGGGGGGAAGGGAAGGGGGAAGGGGTGGGACAGAGAGTTTAGTGTCTCTGCCCTGGTCAAGAAGAAGACAGGAGGCTAGCTCAAACTGCAAGGAGCCTATGAAGCCCACCAAGAGGCTTGTAGAAATGAGTGTAAGGCAGCTTTTAGTCTTTATGGGAGAGGAGGAATCCACCTGATTTGCAATCCCTTGAGTAGTCCTGGAAAGCTGTTAGCCCAACGGCTCTCAGGTCTGTGTTGGGAAGAGTTGCTTGTGTATCTGACCAAAGGGATTTAGGGATTTGCTGCTGGCTGAGGACTCCCTTGCTGTAGAGATTATCCTCACCGGCAGTGTTTTCCCCTCTGTTTGGAGACCCTTGAAGCCTTTGCACCGTGATCTTCACTACTGCTCCATCAGCTCGCTCTGAATTAGTGGGGGTATATGGCTCACCCATTTTTTCTTTAAAGTTTCACAACTTAGTGTATCATTTCAGTAATGTACACACCCCCCACTTCCCACCTCCAGCTCTTCAAGGATCATCTAGTTGCAAGTAAAGGAAATACTTTTGAAAGCAGAAGGGAGAACGACACTGGAAAATGGTATGACTGGTGCAATATATAAAGTAATTATCTTTTAAAATAACTTTTACTGCCATTTTCACTAGGATCTAATTAGTTTATAAGAAGGTTATCGAAAAGCCAAGGAACTTTCGATTCAGATCTGATGTCCTCACCTGTGAAGAACAGACGAAACACTACAAAACTCTGCATACAGATGTATAGCTGTTAGAAGGGAAATATCCACAGACTCCTCATTTGTCACAATGCACAGTAAAAATCAGAGCTCGGGTCGGGCGAAGAAACTCCATCTGTAATAAGTCCCTGCGGGAAGAGGCTTTGAGGGGGCTCCTGTGTGAAAGAGACGTGATTAAGGCTCCCCACCCACACCTATTTCCAAAAGGAGAGACAGAAAATCTTCCTGCTCGGTAAAAACGCAACAAACCAACCAAAACACCACGAAGCCCGAAGGCAAAGGGAGTTTAGGGTGGGAACTGAGTTTTTTTTCTTTTTAAGACCCCCTGCAAGAGGAGAGAAGCGAAGCAGCAGCACCTGGAGGAACACGGAGCATCCCCCCGGCTGAGCCCGCCGGGGTCCGGCGGTGCCCGTGGCGAGCCGGGCAGCCCTGCCGCTAGCCCGGGGGCAGCTGCCCCTTCCCATTTTGGGGCGGCTAGGAATTGAAAGCCGTACTCCGGCTGTATTCATCTGCAAGGTTCAGTCCTGTTCCGAAGGGGTAGAGTTTGCCTTCCTCCTGCACCGGTATCTGAAGTCTAGTGCGGTACGTAAGGGTCTTGAGGAGGGGGTGAGGATGAGGACGCTGCCGGCCCAGGGATCCACCGGCACGGCTCGGGAAGCCCAGGGGGGATTATTGGACCTGGGACGGATCCTTTCGCTGCAATAATCCTGTGCACGGATTATCGGGATGGCAGAGTCGCCGGAGCTCCGGGAGCCCCAGTTGGGGGTGTGTGGGGGGGGGGTGCTTGGAGCAGATGTGAGGGATTCAGGAGGGTGTCGGTGCTTTGCCAAGGCAAACGCTTGCCTGAAAAGATGCCTTGCGCCAGCCGGGATTAGACTGTCTGAGGACGGTGCTGTCTCCGTACGGGCGAAAGTGGATGTTGGAAACACATCGACTGTCACGAACGATTCTGCATATTGCGATTTGCTTTTAGGAAAGTGTCTGTTAATCCTGTTAGGGGGAGGCTGGGGGAGAGGCGCCAGTGGCCGCGGACCGCTGTGGAAATAACGGGATTTGGGGGTCTGGCTTTCTTGTGACATAGATGCTTCTTTTTCACCGAGCTGCAGGGGTTGGAAGGGACCTCCAGATACCATCGGGTCCAACCCCCCTGCCAAAGCAGGGTCCCTAGGACAGGTCGCATAGTTCGGCGTCCAGACGGGGCTGGAATCTCTCCAGAGAAGGAGACTCCACACCCCCTGGGCAGCCTGTCCCAGGGCTCCCTCACCCTCACCGTGAAAACACCTTTCAGGGATGCGCCTCTCCTCCTTCCCCCACTCCCGCGAAGGTGGGCGGCAGGAGGGGCGATGCGCGGAGGGAAGGGATAAAAGGAAAAGGAAATTTGGTATCTCCTTCCGCCAGTCCTCCGTTCCCCATCCGGGAGTCGGCTTCAGGGCAACCCCCGCACACCACCACCACCACCACCCCCGCCGCCTGATGCGGGCGGGGAGGGAGGGATGAGGCGCGGACCAACACCAAATATTGCCTGCTCCGGATTTCCAGCCCCACTGAGCTGCTGCTGGGGCTGCTTCCTCCGGCCCAGGAGGGTCTGTAACCTCCTGCTCCGAAAACTAACCCACCTCGGCTTGTGTCTGCAGCGCATATTCAGCTCTTTCGGGGTGTTCCCCAGAACCAGGGAACAGGCGTGGGTGGGTGGCTGGATGGGTAGGGGGAAGCCCGAACCCGCCTCCTCTTTGGGGTCGTCGGCGGGGAAGAGCCGGGGGATGTCGAGGGACACACGGGGGGACGACACCCACGTTTCGTCAGGGCTTTTCCGCCCGGAGGAAACGCCCTTGAGCGAAGGGGCGGCCGCGCTCTGCGCATCATCATCACTGGCTGCCGTCTGCCTCACAAGTATCCAAGTACTACGTTAATTACCGCCACTGCAGGCTTTCTTTCGAGTTCAGAGGGCACAGATACACACACCATTTACACCCATCTACCGCGGAAGACCTGGGTGCGCTTTGTATCCCCCCCCCCAAACCGATGCGTGTCCTTGTAGTAGAAGTATTACTGTTGTTATTATTATGATTATTAATTTCTGCGGGGCTGTTTTGTTTGGCAAAGGGCTGGTTTTGAAGCTGGGGAGGGTGAGGAGGGATATTACAGTTGCCTTGCCAGTTAGCGTGATCTGAAAGCGAGCCCGTGCAGCGCTTGAGCCCTGCCCTCAGCAATCAGGCTTGAAGCTTCTCCAGGCTGCGATTGTGGGAGTTTGCCTTATTTGCATTGATGAGGAACGAACCAGCTGCTGGAGCATACAGACCTGCACCTGACGCAATCACCGAGCCCAGGATTAGCACGGGGAATCAGGAATCCACCGCGCTCCACGGCGGTCTCAGCCCTACATTATAGAGCCACTCATGCAAAATGACCCAAATTTGCACAATTAGCAGCCCAAGAGATGCATGTTAACTTAGGGGCTGGCATTTTATTGCGTTTTACTTATTAAATACAACTATCAGGAGCAGCTTAGTATGCGAGGCTGAGGACGATGGGCTCTTTACTTCCCCGTGAGCTCCCCAGAGCATCCTAACTCAGTCCCTGGCGTTCAGGGCAGGCAAGAAGTTTTATACTCCGTCGCCAAAGGAGTGGCTTGGGGCTTTTCCTCTTTTTTTTTTTTCTCACTGTTTACACGAATAAAACACAAATGGCTTGGGGTTTGGTTTGTTGTTTTGTCGGTGGCTTGATTGGGTATTTTTTTTTTTTGCGGGGCGGGGGTGTTTGTTGGTTTGATTTGGAGGGGTTTATTTTTTTTTCCCCTTTTTCCTTTTCCGTTGAGCCATCGCTTCTAACTTAAAAGGCAAAACCTTGCCGTGTTATATTCTCCCACCCCCCCCGCAATTGGTCAAAGCACACCCACACCTAAATCCACCATTCCCCTCCGTGGAAGAGGGATGTTTCACCAAAGTTAAACTACTCCAGTGAGAATCTGGCAAAGTAGCTTCCCTCTGCACTCCTTCCCCGACACAAGAGGATTTCCAATTTGCCACAGAAATAAAAATCTGAGGTCTATTTTCCTATGCTTTTCCTGTGTCCGGGCGTAAAGATTCTCAGCTATTCCTGAGGAGGACGGGGAAAAAATTGAATAAGCGATAATTCGGAGCAAAATCATGCAGCTCAAAAGCTAAAGCTCCCATTGGAGATCAGAAAATTTAATGAGCTTTTAATGGAAAGCAATGCTCGCAGTAGTAAATTATTTGTTAGTTGACGATGCAATCAGCATGCTGATTAAGGTTGCTTGGGTGGGTTTGGTTTTTTTTTTGTCCCCACTAACTGAAGGCGAGTCGGGTTTGTCCTCGTTGTTCTGCTTGGCGGGGGAGGGGGGGGGTCTTTCTCCAGGCAAATGGACCCTTCCAGAGCAGAGACTGTCAATAAAGGTGAGTGCGCTCCAGGTGCCATTAGAACGCGGCGATAAAATACTTGTGATAAATATTTAAAAGCATTTGAAACCCACGCTGTTCTTGTGGCGTATTGTGAATTCCGCTTAAAGAAACAGCGGGCCTAGGAAGGCCTTCCCTCAACCCCCTTCCTCTCTTGGACGGACGGGTTTGTGTTTTATTGGGTAATTATTTTTTCCTTTTAAAGTAGGGCGCCAGGACGTGAATCTGGGCAAGCTACAGAATTCGGAGGATCGATCTGCAGGAGGAAATAAAACCCGCTTGAAGGAGAAATCACTGTTCCCGGCTAGCTTAGAAACCTAATTAAAGCTCTTCTAAATTCACCCGTAATATTTGTACGCTTACCATGGGGCACTTCTTCAATATCAGATGCTGGAGAAGCTTGGTTTTCTGGGCATTTTTATTTTCTTTTTTATTTTGGTTTGTGTTTTTTCCTTTTTTTTTTTTTTATTAATGAAAGGAATTCCTTTTTTTTTTTTTTTTCCACCCCCTCTGGAACGAGATTTCTTTTTACTTCTGTGGACTCGAAGGGAAGCAACAAGGCAAAACTCCGGTGGCATTAACACCACAATGGGCAGGGTGGTTATTGTGCCTTTATGTGTGTTGACTGTAAATATTTAGCCTATTGAATCCTCCGGGCAAAGCCTCGGGTTGCGCAGAATCAATCCGCGTATTGAGTGGGGTTTGCGCCTGCGATTTAGGCGATACTTATCGTTTTGTGTCGCCTCTCTTGCTTTTGGTCTCACGGGTTTCCGAGGGACAGACAGAAAAATTTGTTTCTGTCTAAAATAAGTGAGTAACAAGGGAAGAATTACAACCTAGAAGCTTCGCTTTTTGCGCTAAGAGCGACCAAGCTCCTCTTCCATAAATCCCAATTAGTTAAATCATCGCGCTATTCACTCACAGCTATCAGATACCTTTAAAACCCGATAAATAACTATCTATGTGTTTTAACTATTCCTGTTTATGACCCAGGAGGTTAAAAGCCTTTGACTGGCGTTTGACTTCTGACCTCATATAAATGTTATCTTATCAGTTCCCGCTTGTTAACTTGTATTGAGTGCTTGTCCCTGATGGCTTTTAGATAAAGGGGGTTTTATTATATTTCCTATTGAAACTCAACCGTTCGCTTTGTTCTGCGTCTGTAGTCCCAGCCCACGCAGTCACCTCGCAACCCAACTTTTTTTTTTTTTAATGCTAAAGGGACTGAAACCCAAAGTATTTACAGTCTGTGCGAAGCCCTGTCTTCCCCTAAGCCCGCTGCGATGAATCCGGTGCTGTGCAATGTGGAGTTGGTCTTATCATTTTTTCTTAAGCTTCCGGTCCAATAAAAAAGCCCTCTTCACTTTCTTGTCGCAATTTTTAATAACTGAGAGTTTAGGACAAGAGGACAGCAGTTCATAGGACCGCACACAGATATAGATATATATTTTTTAAATGTTTTTTCCACCGAATTCGAGGAGCATCCCGAAAGACACCCCGAAGAAGCAGTCGGGTATGATTCTCCCGCTGCACTTCCTCATCTGCCGCACGCCTGCCCCAACTCTGCCCTTCCTACAGAAGCGACATCCTTACACATTCGCCTGTACCTCCCTGTCCTCCTCCTGCACCCAAACTTGTAGGAACAACTGTGATGAGCAATAAGCGTGCGTGTGTAGCAACGCCCACTGCTCGCTCACACACACACAGGGGTTTCTGCCGTGTTTATATGAGTTTAACCGCTTTATTAGTGTTTGCGTAGGCGCAGGGGTAGTTCCTCGGGCTGATTTGCTATAGGACACGTCCCATTAATTTTCCTGTGGAAATGGGACCACGACCACAGAGAGAGGATGGGAAAGGCAGACATCTTGCGGGTGCCATCCCTCACTTCTTGTTCCCTTGGCTCTTTCCCACCCACTCTTGCCTCCCTGCTGTCTTTGCGCCTCTCACCCTGATTAGCCCCGGTGATAGCTGTTGATATGGGGAAGGAAAAAAAAAAAAAAGCGGGAGGAAAAGGGTATTTTCATCTTTCCAAGTGCTTCAGAAAAGTTGCGGCACTTCAGGCGAGCTGTTACGAGCGAACCGTGGCTGCCTGTATATTTACTCATACATATGAATGACTTTTGCATTCTTTGCGGAAATCTATTCACAACAAAGCAAATATGTAAGCAAAACGTTTTTTCTTGCTCACGAGACTTTTATTATTATTATATTATTTTTTTTTCTCCTCCTCCCTCAAGCTGGCGTTCAGATTCCCCGCCCAGGAATGATAAAATAGGACATTTCCTGGGTGTTCCCCTCTCCCAAATTAACTTCCTCCTGCCTAATATTGCTGACATTTATTAGAGGACCTGTTTACTGTTTTAAATAGTTCACGTTGTCGGAAGCTTAATCGCTCCGGTCGCTGTGAACGCCGGTCCCAATTCAACACGTCGATCGCACTTCAACAAGACAAGTATTTATCACAGTTCTTAACTTTGTACTTAAAGTATCGTGTAATTTAAAGGTACCGGCTCGAAAGTAAAATGTCCCTAGAAGAATAAACCTGCTTAATGTAGCTTAATAATTGCGTCAACGGCCATGATGCAGTTCCTACCTTGTTCCATCCTTTATCAAAGAAGGAAAGTGAAATTCTTAAGTTCGAAACTCTGCCACAACCCCCCTCCCCCCCTCCAAAACCGTGAGAACAGGGTGTGAAGCTATTTGTCAACGAAATAAATGCCGTCAGCATCATTAACGTGCAGACTGGCCGGTTCACGATTGATTACATTATTGATACGCCGCCATTGGCGATTTGCTAACAAACTTTCCACGGTGGTTTGAACGCTGAGGGGCTTTAGTTTGTTGGAAAACTTGAGGGGAAAACGGAAAACTTTTTCCCCCCTTTTAATATATATGTATATATTTAAAGGCTCGAAATGCAAAATAAAACAGCGACGCTAATTAGCGCGTGTTTCGTCTGCTCTTTGGTAAATGCAAAGCGCGTCGGGCTTGCGGAGCGTTATCAATAACTCCGAGGACAGGGATAATTCGTGTGGCAGAGTCGTAACTCCCATCGTGCGTCCGCGCGCGCACATACACACACACACACGAAAAAACGTCAAAACGGACTGAAAAAATTAAAGTCCCTCTTCTTTCTCTTATTGCAAGCACCGTAAGCCAAACTTTTGTTTCTCACGTTTTCGGAGAAATTATTATTATTATTATTATTATTATTATTATTATTATTATTATTATTATTATTATTATTATTATTATTACAAAAAAAACCTTTGCGACATCCATTTCCTAAGGGAAAATGAACGCAGGCGAGGACGAAAGCAGTTATTACGCGCACCCTCTCCCAAAAAAAAGCACCCTCCAGGCTGTACCAGTACAGGAACCGACGATATCCCTCGCCTTTCCGCGCTGCGTTCATCACAGCACCCCGCGACCCCCGCCTCCCCTTCCTGCCCCTTTAACCCCACTTCACCCCGAAAACTCCTCTCCTGTGTCTTCCTTGGCTGGGGGAGTGGGTGCGGGGTTGGGGGGGAGGGGAGCAGGAGGGGCACTTTGCTGTTATTCACAGCGCAAGCAAAACTAAAACCGTGTCGG